>NC_135715.1:71127394-71427394 GCF_964656455.1 Halichoerus grypus
TACAACAGCGTTGTCTGGTGGCAGATGGGAGCCCCGCTTGTGGGGAGCACGGCAGAATGCACAGACTTGTCCAGTCACTATGTTTACACCCGAAAGTACCGTTATATGTCAACTACACTCAAATTTAAAGATTTTAAAAACAAACAAAAATGCTTTATTATGAAGAATTCAAACAGTCCTAATGCAGAGATGACCTCAAGCCCATCACTCATAAATAAGAACATGATCTGAGTATTTTATATTTATATAGTTGGTGGAGACGGTTAATGAGCAAAATCACTTTTACACACTTGGGATCGTATCATAGAAGCTGTCTTTAATTTTTAAGGTACTTAATTTTAGTTGCATTTGACAAAATAAACTGAAGTGAAGCTGGAAGAATTACTAAGGTCACATAAAAGTTTTTCAGCACAAGAGGGCTATTTCCCAAAGATCCCTGTAGGATTAAAGAAAGCAATTAGGGAGGAGAAAGAAAGAAGAGGCTGCATTATTGTTTATTTCTGTAACTTTATGTATCAGTTTCAGAGAATCACTGATCGACTCCTTTCTCTAATAGATGAAAATGTTCATACTTCTTCCATTCAACCCCCTCTGAATTCTGTCGGTTGTGTGATAATTTCAGTATTTTCCAGATTCCTAAGACATACACTGTACTCTATAATTACGTGTTCCCATAATTATTTAGTTTTGATAAAGGACTTGTTAGTCCTTTATCAGAGCTTCCTTACCCCTGATGGGTTTTGTTTGTTTTGAAACCATGATTTATGTATCAGTTGGTAAGGTCTTAATGTAAATTTTTTAAAAGAAGACTCATAATACTGTCTAAAGATGTCTGTTGCATTTACATTTGAATGGCATCTGGACAGGTTATAATGATCTTAGGTCACACTTTCTTTCAGAGCTTGGCAGACACTAATCCATCGTATGAGGCCTTGACAGCTGTGAAGCATTCAGAGGTCAGTCGCATCCGTTTCTGTTATAGTTGATGGCGTTCTTCTGGACGCCTGGAGATTTCTTCATGTATGCCTACAGTTCAACAGCTTCTCCAGGGTGCACCTCGGAACAAAGCCTATAGTGTGAAAATCTCCAGGGACATGGAGTTTGCTTTTAATCTGCAGGATCAGTTCTGTCTGGGAAGTTTTTTTGTAACTTTGAGTACATCTTCTGCTTCATTTGTCAATCCTGTATTTCAGGGACACCAATTATTCTTATGTTGGATTATCTTCATGTCTGCGCCACGTCTCTTATCTTCCCTGTTTGCTTTAACATTGTGTCTTCTCCATCTGCATTTGCTGAGATTACCGCAAGTCTTCCTTCTGTGTCAGCATTTCGATTTACAGCTATGTCTGGTCCTTTGGTTTTTAAATGTAGACCTTAGTTCTCTAATTGTGATGCTCTGGAGTTTGGGGAAGGGGGCAGGAAGCGGGGGTTGGGGGTAGGGGATCAAGGAAAGAAAGCTCAGCTGCAGCGGCGTGCAGTCCCTGTGGAGAAGCTCCACCCTGCCCTCTCTGCCGGCGAGTCGCTGAGTGTCTAGAGTCACGGTTCCTCCACCTGGCTGGGGGCGCTGTACAATCCCACGTGGGGCTACCCTCAGGGTTCAGGCTGCTCTCTCAATTTAGATGTAGTCCTAGAATTCTCATTTCTGCTGCAGAATCAGCTCCACTGGTTACTTTCTCCTCTTTCTCTATCCTTCAAGCTCCTCAGTCTCCCCCTTGACTCTTTATAAAGTGCTCATTCTATTTGCTTCTCAGGCTACTGGTTACAAAGAGGGGATAAGAGCAGCACTGCCTGACTCATTGTTTTAAGTAGTTATTTGCTCACCTGCCTTTTGACAATCACTCACCATCTTTGACTTACCCTTCTCGTTCACTCATTAATCATATATTGGGCACCTACTACAAGCCAGGCGTTGGGGGAGACACTGAGAGTTCAAGGACAGGTGATATAGTCTCTGTGCACAGTTTAGGATTCATTTTGTTACCCATCTTGTCAGTCATCACATATTCTCAACTTGCTGTTAGTTACTATTCTCCTCCTCTCTACCCCCATTGCCCCCACTCTATGTCCTCAATATCTTTGACTTTAGAATATTACAGCAATGATCTCCTGCACAGTCCTTTTTACCTAAGACTTCTTGGAGACAAATCTAGTCTGGAGAATGTTTTTATTTTTTATTTTTTTATTTTTTTATTTTATTTAAGATTTTATTTATTTATTTGACAGAGAGAGACACAGCGAAAGAGGGAACACAAGCAGGGGGAGTGGGAGAGGGAGAAGCAGGCTTCCCGCTGAGCAGGGACCCTGATGCGGGGCTCGATCCCAGGACCCTGAGATCACGACCTGAGCTGAAGGCAGACGCTCAACGACTGAGCCACCCAGGCACCCCTGGAGAATGTTTTTAGATAAGTCTTTTCAAAATCACTGGCTTCCTAAAATACAGATTTGAAAGGACACATGCATCCCAATGTTTGTAGCAGCATTAGCTACAATAGCCAAACCATGGAAAGAGTCCAACTGTCCATCGATAAAGAAATCCATGGATAAAGAAGATGGGGGTGTATAGACACACACATACACACACACACACACACACGCACACACACTGGGATATTACTCGGCCATCAAAAAGAATGAAATCTTGCCATTTGTAAAAACGTGGATAAAACTAGAGGGTATTATGCTAAGTGAAATAAGTCAGTCAGAGGAAGACAAATACCATACGATCTCATTTATATTGTGGAATTTAAGAAAGAAAACAGATGAACATATGGGAACGGGGGAAACAAAAAAAGGAGAGAGGGAAACAAACCATAAGAGACTCTTAACGATAGAAAATAATCTGAGGGTTGATGGAGTTGGTGGGGGATGGGCTAGATGGGTGGTGGATATTTAAGAGGGCACTTGTTGTGATGAGCACTGGGTGTTCTAAGTAAGTGATGAATCACTGAATTCTACTCCAGAAACCAATATTGCACTATATGTTCAGTAACTAAAATTTAAATAAATAAAAAATAATAAAATTTTTAAAAAAATCACTGTCTTCCTGACTCCCCTTTGGCCAAGCACTCATCAGCGACTGCTTACTTGTGACCACATAAACCCAAGCTCCCAGGCACGGCTCTCTGTCCTGGGGCTCCAGGCCCTCCATTTGGAGTGAACACTGTGGCCTGGCTTGTCCAACATCCATCCCAAACCCCCTAGCGTTCCTCCATCAGCTGCACGAGTGAAGGCTAAAACCACATTTTCCTGACTCCTGCACAGCTGGGTTCCAACTTTGATTTAGGTCCCCCTGTCGGAGGCACCCGGTGCATTTCCATGCAGAAGTGAGGTACGTGGAAAGAGAAGCAGGGCCCGGAACATCCACCGTGTTGGCACGGATTGCGGCTGGGGGGGTGGGAGGGGGGCTCTGGTTTGGAAGCAGTGACTGCCTGGTGTGTGGGCAGCGTCTTATTTGGCAGCTTTCTGATCCTGACAGAGGCCTCAGGTCTCCTGGAGCCGAGGGTCACAGCGAGGCTGAGGGAGTCCTTCTCGGAGGCTCGGCTTGGAAGCAACGTGCTTCTCCTTTCCACTCGGAGTAATGCGTGCTCCTGCGTGCCCTCCGCTTACCCAGCTAGCCTGGGCGTCGGGTTCTGCAGTCACCACCTCTGAGCAATACCACTCAGCTCGACTTCTCCCTTCGCCCCAGGCTGGCCTCCCCTCTGGCCCCAGGAGCACCCTATTTGCCCCTGCCCTGTGCCTGGGGGCTAACCGTCTCCCTGGGGCCTCCAATTCCAGATCCAGAGCTAGCCAGGTCTCCCCTGAAGCTTTTGCCCCCCTCCCCCTGCCACGCCGTGGTCCCCACTGGTCCTCTTCACTGGACAGGGGAGCACCGCAGCGACAGAGCAGGTCGCGGTCTCGGCTCTTCTGTTCCAGTTGTGATCCCAGAAAAACTAGCCCTCACTTTCCTCTGCCAGAGGCCAGACCGAGTGAGCAGAGCCCAAAGTTGTTAAGACTCTAAACCTCGCAGAAAAGCCACTTCCCAAGTCAAGAGAGCCAAGCTGCTCTTAAACACATTTCATTTCAAATTCTGTGGCATCTTGATTTCCTGACACCTTTCCTCCAAGGCCGGCTGTGCACATGTGGGATTGTTTACTTGAATTGCTGGGAGGAAACCCCCGCTGCTGGCAGAGCCAGGCACCGAGTGATGAGGAGCAGACCTCTTTCTTAACAAGGCCATCTCTCCTCGGGGCGGTCACTGTGTTCTGGACAAAGTGAGCAGCGCGCATGTGTCCGATTACTCAGCTTGTCCGCCCAGCTCCGAAGACCACAGGCCAGGCCTGGCCGGTGAGGGTCCTGGACAAGCTCTCAGCACGTGCTCCACAGGAGACGGCCGACCAGGCCCAGACGACAGGGCTCTGGCCCCCGTGGTTCTGTGAAGGTCAGTGCTGAGGAGCGTCCCGGAGTGGGCGGGGGGTGACTGACCTGGAGAGCCACGAGGCCAGTATGACACCATCAACGGCCCTGCTGCTCTGATTCCCGGGCCACCGCAGAGGCTCTGTGGTCACCGGAAGGACGGGCTCCCACAGAGGACTAACCTGGGAGCCGGGGGCACGCATGTTCAGCAGGCCGTCCACGGGCACGGGAACCCCGCAAATGCGTAGCTGCTTTTATACCCATTTGCCCCAGCTATCCTTCGACGGTTCTGCATCCAAGGGTGGCATCCCATGACTCGAGCCCCCCACAGGAATGGCTTCCTAGAACTAGACTGGTGCAACGTGATGTAAACAGTGGCCAGTTGGAAAATGTTTATGACTGTTTATTTATACATCTTTATACGTGTACCCCAAAGCGGCTGCTTAAAATAAACAAAACACATAAGCAGATTGCCTATGGGTCAGGGATGTATCCAGATTTGCCCCGTTTTCATCTGCTTTGACCTTCCCAAGCACTGGTTCCTTCGTTTGCACGTTTGCGCGTGCACGCACACACACACACATTCTGACTCTGGCCTGGCATCTCCGTGGCACCCTGCTTCCAGTGCTTGCCACCCACCTCCCCGCACTGCCCCTACTCCCTGGTCACCTCCCACACCTGCACCCACTCCGTCTTGGCCCCCACTATCCAAGGGACGGAGATCAGACAGTTTCTGAGCGGTGGGAGAGGTCGGACATAATTATATCGCTGCCATAATTACAAAAGATCGTTGAGTGAATTTCTCAGAAAGTCTCTTTTTTCTTGATGAATTGCTTTGACCTATTTATCAGATGAGAGCCCAGCAATCTGTTGGTTGGTTGCCTGGAAACTCTCAGCTCTGTTTTATACCCATTTACAGCAACGATCTCTAGCCTGCTTTTCTACTGCGTGTCTGCACGGCCGCCCGGCCTTGACATAACCGTGTCGCTAATGTGGACCAGGCGCAGGCCCTGCCGTCGGACAGATGTGGCTTTTGAATCCCCGGCCTACCACAAACGAGTCAAATGAATGTGGGCACGCAATTTAACTTCTCTAAACATCAGTTTCTTCATGTGAAAATAGAGATATAATACCTAGTCTCCAAGTGGGTTTTATCTTTGTCGAGGTTCAATGAGCTAATATCTGCACAGAAACCCATACCTGGTACGTGCTCAAAAGATGTGAATTCCCTTTCTTTTCTCCTTTTTAAATGAACCCATCCTAGCTGTGTTTTGCTTACGGGTGCATTCGCAGCTACTGGCAAGGCATCCGTCGTGAACCAAAAAACCACCCCTAAATTTGGGACTTCGTGGTGCTTGACCCATAGCTGCTGGGACGCCGACTTCTAAGCAATAGAACATTCAGAACCTAGCTCTCAGGCGGACGGGGTGAGTGCCTGAGCCACGAATGCAAATTGGGTCTCTATCTCAGTTCCCCAAAACTGCTACGGGGAAAAGTAAGAAATGTAGCAGCGGCTACAAAGCGTCGAGAATGCCTCTGAGCTGATAAACAAGCGTGAGAGCCAGAAGGCCCCAGAGCCTTCTGAACACACGCTGTGCTCTTTGAAAATCTGTGCCTGCAAAGAAATTTGTGCTGCTCAGTTTGAGGTATAAAGCTCGTGTCTCACCCGAAGCCTTCTTTGGGGGAGGCATGACTCGAAGCGAATGACAACTTCAACAGCACTCAGACGCAGACGTTTGATTCACCGGAGGTAGAACGAGGCGCTCTGGGCGGCGCCAGACACGGGCCTTCTTCCTGTCACGCACGGGCCCATGCCATCTTGTCGGGAGGAGAGACAGCCACCAGGGGACAAGCCACTGAAGAGAATCACATTCCACAGATACTTAGAGGACGGAAAACCGCGTGTCCCAGGGACGCCTGCTGCCTGAGGACACTTTCCGTAGGGCTCTTTTTTCACTCTATTTATTGATAATACACTGTATCAGTTTCCCAGAGCTGCCAGAAAGTACCACAGACTGGGTGCCTTACACACGCAAGCTGATTGTCTCCCAGTTCTAGGGCCACAAGTCCAAGATCAAGGCATGGCTGGGCTGACTCCTTCTGAGGCGATGAGGGAGGATTTATTCCAAGCCTCCCTCCCAGCTTCTGGCCTTCGCTGCCCATCTTTGACGCTCCGGGGCTTGTAGAAGCATCACCCCCAGGGCGGTCTTCACGGTCACGTGGGGCTCCCCCTGTCTGCACGTCTGGGTCCAAATCTTCCCTTTTTATAAGGACACTGGTCATTCTGATCTAGGGGCCCCCTAAGTTGCATGTTAGTGAAGCTGAGGGGGACTGGAGTATCTGAGATTTTGTTTAGCAGGACATTTTTATTAAATTTTTTTATTTTTAAAGATTTTATTTATTTATTTGACACAGAGAGAGAGAGAAAGAGAGATCACAAGTAGGCAGACAGGCAGGCAGGCAGAGGGAGAGGGAGAAGCAGGGAGCTGAGCAAGGAGCCCGAAGCGGGGCTCGATCCCAGGACTCTGGGGTCATGACCTGAGCCGAAGGCAGACGCTTAAGGACTGAGCCACCCAGGTGCCCCACCGGACACATTTTTAAAGTCCTCTTTGGCGTATCTTTTGGCCTCTCTATAGTGTAAAACTACGTTGTCGTCGTCAAAGCCGATAGGCTGTGGAACACAGTCTGGTCTGGGATTTAAAATGAAAATACTGGAAGTTTCAAATAATCAGTCACGGTAAGAGTACAGTTTTGATTTAAATTGTTTAGGAAAAGTCTTGAAGTAAGGCTGTAATTAGCGTTCAAATGTTCATGAGGAATTGCTGTCCTCGTGGGGTTTATTAAAATTGTGTGGCGTTTGATAGAAGCAGCCTGAATTCCCATAAAATAAATAAAATAAAATGAACATTCTGTGGTACGGGCTGAATGGTGTCCCCCCCCAAATTCGTCCGTTGAAGTCCTCACCCCTCGGACTCCAGGACGTGACTGCAGACAGATAGGACCTTCAGAAAGGGGACTCAAGCGACGAGGCAGCCTGTAGGGCGGGCCCTGGTCCCACAGGACTGGTGTTCTCATAAGAGGAGATTAGCACAAACAGGGGGAGCCCCGGGGATGAGCACCCACACAGAGAAAAGGCCACGGCAAGACAAAGGGAAGAAATGCCGCCAAGGAGAGAGGCCTCAGGAGAAACCAAGCCTCCTGCAAGCCCGGCCTCCAGAACTGTGAGAAACCAAATCTCTGTTGTTCAAGCTTCGGGCTGTGCCATTTTGTTGGGGCAGCAGAAGCGAACTACCACAGCTGTCACTAGTTTAGGATCCTCAGGGTTCTTGTTTGCTTGTGTGTTTGCACTTGGTTTTGCTTGCTTCTTAACATCTGACTTCAAAATAATACACGAATCCCTCCCCTTGGTGCCCCACCGCCATTTCCTCTACCCGTGGAGCCCTTGTTACAGTTTGGAGTCTGTGAATATATGCATCTAGAAGATTCTTTTTTATAAATCTTAGGGTATTATATATATTATTCTGCACATTTTTTTTTTTTACTTAATTATATGTCTCTGAGATATTTTGTATTTTAACATTTTTCCTTATTGATATATTTTTACGTTGTTTCCAGTGTTTGCTAGGAAAGCCTTCATTTTAAAAAAGTAGCTCTTTGGGTCTAGTTGGTAGTTTATATAGTCCAGTTTCTTTAAACTCGTAAGGGAACAGGAACAGTTTTATCAGCTCGAATAAACTGTCATGCCTTTGACAAATGCAAAAATAACCAAAGTCCTCCGTTTAAGAATTCAGCAGAGCCATATTCCTTAATGTCATGGTTTCAATGATAAAAAACAAAAAACCAAAACTCCCATAGAGCAATGCTACTTTTTTTTCAACACGTACAATTTACACACAAACCCAAATTGATTTCAGGTTTATTGGTGCTTAATTCCCTAAAATGTCGATTGAGTGTTGCCAGGAAGGCCTGTGGGACTCTACTTCTTTAGTCTTTAGTTACAATCTTGGAAAGGTACAAGGCCTGATGACCATTTGCATTTTATTGTAACTTGGTGTGGAGCCAAATTGTTTTGCATTAAAATCAACTCCTAGGTTAAGAAAGGCTGGTATCATTTATTTCAGACATTGAGTGACAGCCCCTCTGATCTACCATTACCTTGAAGAGATTGAACTGTGTTTTACAACACTTTCAGTGCATACTATTGTTTTATTCTATTTCCAAAGGGTTTTTACTTTAACGAGTCATGAATGTTTTGTCAATTATTATTTGCACATTCTACCCATTCAATTGAGCAGCGACTAGCTTTTATTGGAAGCCTACAACAAAAGCCAACACAGGAATCTGAAAGAATGGGTGCCGATTCAAACACATCTATGAGTTTTATTTAAAAATCAATTTGAGGCAAGCCGTGTACAGCATGTCCTAGAGCAAGTCGGTAGTAAGTTCCTACTAGGTTGTAGTTAGAATACACAACTTTAACTAAATACAGTGATCATTTAGATTTAATTATTTTAAATATTTAGAGTACCAATGAAAAGGTGACTTCTGTGGTGCTGAGCGCTGTAAGCAATGAAAGCTTTCATTTTCACTTGTCATGCACGCTCCCATATCAGAGATCTCTCCAAAGCACCACCATGTTCTCAGCAGATCGTGAATCTACCACAAAGCTGCAGTCAAAGACCGTTGAGTCAGGCATCTGAAAACCTTCACCAGTGGCAGCAGTGACAGTAGTACTGTTATGGGTAAGAGCAGGAGGACTTACGACCCAAATTAATAACGGGAACATCTGCCATTAAAATTTTACGGGAATTTGAACTTGAGGAAAGCCTCCGTGGATGTTCCCATAGATGAGGTTCTCCTCCCTCCACCCAGTGGGTTAACCATCCTTGGAGGCAAGCGTGAGAAAGAGCAGAGCCTTCTCCATTTTATACTGGGCTAAGAGCAAGCTGCAGATGGGAGGGTGCCTCCTAACGGTAGCAGTTCCATTGTTGCGATCACTCTTCACCCTCAGCAGCCCCGGACTTGGCTCTGAAGTTCCATCACGGTTCTAGCACAACACCAAACCATTTTGACCCTTATTCCTTTTCTCTTAGAAAGGCTGGGGCTGTGTTTTTGCAAAAGCACAATTTTTGGTGGTTCCTGCCATGAGCTAGGGAGGCAGAGCCGAAAAGGCTTTGGTGTCAGACTAGCAGGGGTTCAGCTCCTGGTTCCTACACTCAGTAGCTGGGGGATCTTGGGGGAAACTACTTAACCTCTCTAAGCCCTAGCAGAGTCCCAATGCCACCACACTATGGGGTAATGCAGTGATTGAGACACCTGCCACATGTTGCATGATGGTCTAGCCTCTTCCTCTGAATGAAAAGCCACATGACCTCAGTTTGGATCAGACATACACCCCGGTCAAGATCAGAGCAGGTGAGCTATGAACACCTTCATCAACTAACCTGATCAAGGTCAAACTTTCCAATCAGCGTGAAGCATCATTAAATAAACAGGGTGCCCGGTGGCTGGCCACTCTCCTCCTCTCACTTCTGTTGGGTGCTGGGGCCAGGCAAGAATAGTGATCGCAGAACTGAAACAAAACAATAATGTGGGCAACATTGTCAATATCGCTTTAGATTTATAATCAAGTATTGGCATTAACACTGATAATTTTTAAAAGATTTTATTTATTTGAGAGAGAGAGAGAGAGAGCAAGCGAGTGCACAAGCAGGGGGAGAGGCAAAGGCAGAGGGAGAAACAGACTCCCCGCTGAGCAGAGAGCCTTACACAGGGCTCAATCCCAGAACCCCAAGGTCATGACCTGAGCTGAAGAGAGATGCTTAACCAACTGAGCCACCCAGGCACCCCGGCATTAACACTGCTATTTTTATGAGTGCAAAATTGATTAAATAAAAAAATCAGTGAAAACAAATATTTTATATCATACACATCAGAGAAATTATAAACATATTACAAGTAGCAAGAAAAGCACTTATAATTGTTGTTTTATTATTCAAACATTAAATTATTAGGCAACCTCAATGAACATTGAAGTGTTTGGAAAATAAGCAAAAACTGCGTAAAAGGAAGAACTTTTAATCATCAATAATTGATCTTTCTTTTCAGATCTGAATCTTAAGAAACAAAATGGTCTAATGATGTCACTGTTGAATGGTGAACATATTTTTGTTGAAATTTTTGTAGCTACTGGGAAAGCTCATTTTCAACTTACACTAGTCTAAGAAATTGTCAGAAGATAACTATGAACCAGATTCCATCTTCAAATAATCTTGTTCCCTGTTTGATAACTCCAAGGATTCTTTTGAAAATAACTTTTTGGGCTTTGGGGGGAGGATAGCAGTCAGCAACTGAAAGGTTTTGCTGACAGCAAAGTCATACTTTTATTCCCCCAAAGAGGATCTCAGTTTTATCTTTACCCTTATCCCTTTGTTTCCTGTAGAGAATCTAATTCAGTTTCCATATTAATTTCAAAGGTATTCCACATATATCCTACTTACTAGAAACTTTTGTAATTGGAGTAAGAGTCTTCCCATAGAAGAGGCGTCTGCTCTACTGTCTTCTACAGAAATGTAGATTTGTTCTACTTGAAAATTAATCCAGCATGGAATTCTCTGGGTTTGACTTAAGAGACAACGCATGATCTTAAGACAACGCATGATCCCAATTCCAAATTATTTAAATATTTTCCAAAAAGCTCCACCAGCAAAAGTATCTATAGTTCAGTAGTCAAAACTAGAGCCCTCAGTGACATACTGTTAGTTATCATTGATGTAATTTTTATGCACTCATGCAAAAACCATTCCTTGAGCACATATGATCTGCCTGGTGTTCCACTAGGCATTAAGGATAAGTGACAGATGTTATTATTCCTGTCTTTGTGATGCTTATGGTCTAATGTGAGCTGCAATAAACAATTAAATGAACAAATAATTGCAAATGGTGATTTGTACGTGAAGGGAAACAACTCAGTGCTAGAGCAGAGAATAGGGTGATCAGCAAAAGTCTTTCTGAGGAGGTAACATTTTGGCTGAGTCACAACTCAAAGATGACAATGAACAGGCAATAGAGGAAAGTGGTCCAGGCAGAGGGAAAAGTGAGTGCAAAGGCCCTGGGGCAGGAAAGAGCTTTGTGCATTCTAAGAATTTAGGGACGGCCTGTGTGCTGAGACAGAGTGAGAGAGCAAGAAACAGGCATGGATGAGGTCATAAACTTAAGAGGAGATAAAAGAGGCAGCACCTGGGGATTTTGGAGATGATATTGACCTTTATCTTCGGGGTAATGGACCATTACTGAAGGATTTTAAGTAGCGAAGTGACATAATTTGCCTTTCAAAGAATACTCCATGGAAAACTGGTTGAAAGAGGCTAAAGAGGAAGTAGTGAGACCAGTTAGGAGGCCACGTGATTAACCACAACAAACATGACAGTAGCTTTGACCCAGATGGTTGTGGTGGAGACCAGAGGGAGACAGGCTCATAGCAGATCTGTTTGAAGGGCAGCCAACAGGACTTGCTATTAGGTTGGATAGAGAAGAACGGAAATGCGAGGGGTCAAGGATGGTCCCCAGTAACTCGGGGGGCATTAGTAATCAGGTGGATGATGGCAGATGCTTCATACTGAGGAGTGGGAGAGAGCCAGATGTGGACTGAGGGGGGTGCATCAAGGGTTCTGTAGGCCTGTCTTATCTATTAAGTTTGAGATTCCAAGGAGCCATCTACGTGGATATGTCGGTAAATGAAATTACTTAAAGAGAAAGCCCAGGGAGAGACTGGAAGGGGATCCAGAACAAGCCTTGACAGAGTCCAACATCGAGGGAAAAAAAGGAGGAGAGAAGCCAGCAGGAGAGAATGACAGATGGGTCAGTGCTGCAGGAGCAGAACAAGGATGGTGGGGTGTCCTCGATGCCAAGGGAATGGTGCTTCAAGAAGGAAAAGGTGGTCAAGTGTGTCTGATAGAGCAACATAAAGACCAGAGTCCATTAGACTGGGCAACATGGAGGTTGTCAGTAACCGAGCCACACAGTTTCCGAGTAAAGGCAGGTATGAGGAGTGGCTGGAAACTCTCAGGCAGTGGGCTGGTGAGGAAGCAGGTACAGCCTGTGTAAACGGCTCTTGCGAAAGCTTGTCCTTTTTGCCAAGCAGGGGGGTCCAAGACAGGGCCCCATACCACTGGGCAAGAGGACATTTTCCCAGTTAACCACTCTCAAGCCCTCAGCCCAGACACCTCTCCCAAACAGCAAGAACCTCTTTCTCCAGCTTCATCACCATCATCCTCATAACTGCACTGGTGAGGGTGGGCATGAGAAGGAACCACTCACTTTTGACCTCTAAGGCAGGCATCTCTTGTTTTTTGGCCCAGAAGTCTTCTCACCTCCTTTGGCTAAAATGCCCCAACCCTCCTTCCACACCATTTTCGCTTGGGCAAGCTCAAGTTGTGTTACTATCACTCACAACCAGGAGACCCTGACTAACCCAGCCTTTCTTCCTACATGGCTCGGGGCCAGCTTTTCTTGGCTTTCTCACTCAGCCAGCGATGAGGTAGGACATGAAAAAGCCTACGAAACATCAGAGGGCAGGAAAATGAAGGAGAACTTGGAAGGATGCAGTTGTTCTCACATTTTTCTTTTTCAAATTGTATTTGGTTAAACTAACCACATTATCAGAAATTGCCAATGGAGGAATATTGATCTTTCAGAGCAACGCAGCGCCTTAGGAAGAGATCACATGGCTGTTACCACAATGGCAGGATGGCTTTACTTTGCCCGTGCCCTCCGTGATGGCCTGGGGGAAAGGATGTGTACTGCAATTAAGAAAAGGGGTAGAAGGAATTTCATTAAGGGTACGATGCTAGAACATGAAGATTCCAGCTCTTACAGAACTGAAGAAAGGTAGAAATTGCATTTCAGGAACAAAAGGAAATAAATGAGATAAGATGAGGCAGTTTTTTTTTTTAAAGATTTTATTCATTTGACAGAGAGAGAGACAGCGAGAGAGGGAACACAAGCAGGGGAGTCGGAGAGGGAGAAGCAGGCTTCCCGCCAAGCAGGGAGCCCGATGCGGGGCTCGATTCCAGGACCCTGGGATCACGTCCCGAGCCGAAGGCAGATGCCCAATGATTGAGCCACCCAGGCACCCCAAGATGCCACAAATTTAACTGATGCTCATCACCAGCCAGTTAAACCCTCTTTGGCCGATCAGGCATCTTTTCTCTATTTGCAGCAAAGCTTCAAAGCTGCAGGCTGGCATCAGGCCACGAGAGTCACTCAAACCACAATGATGACATTTCCTGGAGTTCAGCATCCAACCCTCGTCCCTCTCTCCCCTCATCGTCCCCTGTCCTGTCACCAAAACGAAGAAAGAGGGGCAAGGAGAATGTTTCGTCCTTTCCCCTTCAAAGCTCCCTGAGCCTCCCAGGAATGCAATATATCCCCCAACTTTCCCCAGATCTCCATGTCCCAACACTTATAAGCCATGGGAGTCCAGGCAGACCCAGAACAACATATGTCTTTTGCTCTAAAAGCCCTTGTGGAAAGTCCCCCCTATTCTGTGGGGGAGGAACAGTGTCTGCTTTGTTCATTGTCTGTTTCCAATGCCTAGTACAGTGCCCGCTCCAGGATCGGCAATAGTGTTTCCTTAATGAATAAACAGACGAATGAGTGAAGCTTTCCAAGTGGATATATTCAAATGCTAAACACTTGGTCTCTATGTCCATGTTCTTCCATTGACCCCTAAAGAAGTTTCCCTATTTGTTTTTGTATCTTTATTCCTGGGGAGCAAGAAAATCAAAACAGCGAAATGACTTTTTGCCGGATCATGAAGCATGAAAGTAAAAGCGTCAGAGCTTGGCAGGTCTGTGAGGCTGATGACAGCTTTGATGGGTTGACTTCTCTTCCAGGGTCTGGTGTGCAATCTCCGCATCCCTCCCCACCTCTCCATTTCTTTGACTCCCCCCTGCCCTGCACTCCTCCTGATCTCTGGGGCTCAGCTGTGAATTCAGCTGCCTAACGTATAGTTCATGAAGACTGAGCTCTTTTAGGATTATGTGAATTTTGGTAGAAGATTCTTGAACTCAAAGAATAACTTCCAAAGGGTGGGAGCAGGTGATTTAGAAGGACTTAATTGTCCCACCTCAAATTATTCCAAATAGGCCTCTATATATTCTGGCCATTCATAAGGCCAGGTCTGCTCATTGTTCACTGTGATGGACCAAATTGGATTAGGATCCAGAGTTGCAAGATCATTTTTTTTTAAGATTTATTCATTTATTTTAAAGAGAGAGGAGAGAGAACATACATGAGCAGGAGGGGCAGAGGGGGAGAAAGAGAATCTCAAGCAGACTCCATGCTAAGCACAGAGTCCAATGTGGGGCTTGATTCCAGAACCCTGAGATCATGACCTGAATCGAAACCAAGGCTGGACTCCCAGCTGACCGTGCCACCCAGGCACCCTGCAAGATCATCTTTAACAAGTAACTACCATCCCTGCGTCCATCCATTCATCGATCTATCTCATTCATTCATTCTTCATTCATTCACTGAAGACCAGTGGTGAGAAAGATAAGGCCATATCAGTTCTCTGGCAACTTACAGACTCAGGGAAAGAGATAGTAACCAAATAATCCAGCAACTGAAAGAAGCACCTCAGATAAAAGGAGGTTACACAGAAGAACCACAGAGGCTGGGTGGGTCTAGAGGTGCTTCCCAGAGGAAGGCCCTTGGGTGGATGGAAGGAAGGCCCAATGGGAGAGGGAGCTCCTTGAAGGTAGAGAAAGCAGTCTGGAGTGATTGCCATTCAATCCTCCAGGTGGACAATTAGCTGGAAAGGAAGGCAAAAGCCAGATCATTTAGGCTCTTTGGGACCATATTTAAGACTGTATTCTTTATCTTAAGTTCAATAAGAAGCTGTTGAAGAGTTTTAAGTGGGAGAAGAGCAGGGGCGTTATCCTGCCTTGAGACATTTTCAAATATATTCATGTATTGCTATGCTTTTCTTCTTTTGCATTTCTAAATCAGCACATCTGTTCCTGGGGAGAATTAAGACTGTGCTTTCCTGGATAGCAAAGACCAAGACAGTGTCAAGGTTCAGCCACTGACTTTCACTTCAGAGATAATAGTTATAAAAGTCAAAGCTTTGATTTGTAAGAGCAGAACTTTTAGTGAAGAGATTGGGGGAATAAAGTTCACTTAAACGAGTAGATAATAAACTGGACTCTCGGGGGGAGGAGGGAAGTGATGAGAAGCAGGAGTGCTGAGGCCAGAGGGCCTTCCTGGCCGGCAGAAACCACACGGAGGGAAGCGTCAGCATGGAGACATTGCCCCACGTCTGCCCCAGCAAGCATCAGAGAGCCAGGGGGGAACCTAGCAACAGCTGCAGGCTGTCTGTACCTGTCGGAGAGAGAGCGTGCTGTCTGAGGGTGGCCGGGGCTGAGGAGCTGTTTTTCTCAACGCCTGCACTTCACCCATCTTTGGCCCCGCAGGAGTGATAATCACCTTTCAACTCACACAAACTATCCCCCCCCACCCTGGCTCAATGGCTCATGACACACGTCAGTCCCCTCCCCTGAGAGAGAACAATAAAACAGTGACCTAGATATAGTCAAATGGGGTACAGTGAAGCTGTGGTTGGGAAAGCCCCCTCATTATCTGTCCCGGGGTGAGAATAACAGAATCACTCAGATGGAGATAGTGGTGAAGCCCAGCCCTGTCATAAATGAGATTGGCCATTTTCAAAGGTTAACCTGGCTGCTAGGTGGAGAGCTGAATTCCAAGAGGCCAGAGCTGAATGCCTGTGTGACCAGACCGGAGCTTATTGCCGTGGCCCACGCAAAAAGTGGCCATAGCGTGGGCTAAGATGGTTGCACTGGGGCTGGAGTGAAGTGACTGGATTCCAGAGATGTACCTGAAATAAAGAGACAGGACTTGAAGCAGCAGATAAGGAAGTACAAGGTAACTGCATTTATTAGGTTCCTGCCACAATGGAACAACAGTTACGATGGTTTCCACTGGGATGTTGAATAACAAACAGCCCCCATTCTCAGTGGCTTACAGTAATCCTTAATTTTTCTTGTTAGAGGGCTGTAGATTGGTTGAGCATTTCTGCTTCAGGTCACAGTTGGTCCGTGTGTCTCTTATTCTAGGACCTACAGTTACCTGGGGGTAAGTTTTTCCATGGCAGATGGCAGAAGGGCAAGAGGCCAAGCGAAGAAAACACACAAGTATATTCCAAGCCTCTAGCTGGACAAGGCCTAGAAAGTGTCTACTCATATACCAAGAGCCAAGTGACAAAGCGCAGAGACAGTGGGGCAGGGAATTAAACTGCCCCAGAGAAGCCATGGCAAGGATGAATTGTGAACAAACAATGCTATCCACCTTAAGAATCAAGGAAGGCTCCTAGATTTCTGGCTTGCCCGGCTAGGTATGGTGTGGTGCCCTTTCCTGAGAAAGGAAACACAAGAAATGAAAAAGGCTTGGGAGAGACTATGTGCTCAGTCTTGGATATTTGGTTTGAGGTGTCTTTGGATACCAAAGTGGCAAGAGCTACGGAGAAGCCTGACCTGGAAGGATGCGTTTGGGAGACGATAGCAAAGACTGCCATCTACTTACCCCTTCTTCTTCAGTATTAGAACATCTAATTTTTAGCTCGCCACCATACATTTCCAAACCTCCCTGGAGCTGGGGTAGTAGCCTGGCTAAATTTTAACCAATGAAATATAGGAAATGTCAAGTATGACTTTCATAAAGTATCCTAACAAGATAGGGTGTGTCCTTCCTCCTGCTTTATTTCTCGCTGCTGGCAGAAATGTGGTTGTGGTGGCTTAAACTCAAGACGCCATCTTGGAGCATGAGGTTAAAGTCCAATGTTGAGAATGGCAGGGCAACAAGACAGAAGGAGACTAGTTCCCTGAAAAGAAATGCACTTTAATAGTATTTTGAGTTACTGTCACCTCTAGTCAAACCCCATCCTAACAGTCACAAGAGTCATGGGAGCAAGGAAGTGCTGGAAACCACTGAATTTAATATCAAGTTTCCAAGAAGAGAGTATGGAATGAGAAGTGAGGAGAGCCTAGGACAGAGCTTCCGGTAGCTCCAACATGTCACCGCCAGGTAGAGGAGGGAACCACCCATGACAGAGGCAGAAAGATGCAGGCTGAGAGACAGAAGGAAAGTGAGACTGGGTTGTCGTGGGCATGAA
Organism: Halichoerus grypus; assembly: GCF_964656455.1. NCBI lineage: Eukaryota > Metazoa > Chordata > Mammalia > Carnivora > Phocidae > Halichoerus > Halichoerus grypus. The sequence goes on from NC_135715.1 coordinate 71,144,979, forward strand.
AGGATGAGAGTGTTTCGAGGAGGAAGTAGTCAAAAGTGGGAATCCAGCAGTAAGTCAATAGCAGAGGGTATGAACAAAGTTCAGAATATGACAAGGACACGAGGGCATCATGGTCTTTGATCTGCAAGAGTATCCTCTGAAAGACTTAGGAATAAAATAAGACTCTATTTGGGCTATTAAAACATAATTCTAAAAAAAAAAAAAACCAACACATAATTTTAAATATTCTTAAACCACTAACTGCCCAGAGTACTATTCAGGCTATGTTAAGCTATCTTCCCATAGAAGATAAGCAGAAGTGATGGAAAAAACAAACGAGCCTCAACATGACTTTTTGTCCTGACACATCAGGTTTTCCTCTTCACTCCCCTCCTTTGCCCCGGCCTCTGCCTTCTGCAGGGCTTCTAACAAGCCTCCACCTGGCCTATCCCTTGTCCTGGGCCCACACTACTTCTCATTTTATTCTCTTATGAAAGATATGAGAACTTCACTTTCTTGTTCAAAATCCTTCCAGGACTCTCCACTGACTATGTTGTAAAGTTTAAATTCCTTCATCAGGCACATTAGTCTTTCAAGATTCAACCCTGACTTTTCGCTCTCACCTCTCTTACACATGCTGCCTCGGCCACATCAGAATATGAGCTCTAGTCAACATCTAACTGCAGTCACATGGGAAAACCCCCAGGGAGCACCACTCATCTGTGACCAGTCAGAATGAGAAAACCTAAAACATTGCTGCTTTAAGACACTAAGTTTTTGGATGGTTTGCTCCACAGAAGTAGATAACCAGAACAGAAACGGGTACCAGGAGGGGGATGTTGACATTAAAAACTTGAACCAGATGACATTGGCTTTAGAAGAGGCCATGGCCTCCAGAGTCTCAGGAAGATGGTTATTGGGGCCCATAAGAACAGTGAGAAAATTACTGACAGTGAGAAAATCATTATTGGAAGCTAGAGAAAAGACCCAAGAGGTGTGGTGGGTAGAAAGTCATCAAGGCTGTCACCTGCAGTAATGTGGAAAATAAAATTTATAACTAATGGATAGTGAAACTGGCTAAGGAGATTTCAGGCAGGCTGTTGAAAGTGTCAACTGAATCCTCTTAGCCATGGGTGATAAGGGGCAGATAGAAATGAGCAAAAAGAGGAAATTGGTAGGTTTCAGATATAATTTAGAGAAAATGAAGAGAATCCAGGACTTTCTAGGTTCAAAATTAAACTGCTTGACATTCCCATCCTCCCCAGAGAGCAAGTTAGTCACAAAGTAGGACGACCGACGATTCTCTCAAGGATATGGCTCTATTTTAAGACTTCAGAAATACTTAAGGGTGTGCCTCCTAGACCTCTCAGCTAGTCAAAAGATTTGTTACAATGTTAACAGTGCCACACAGAATCCTAACTTTAAGCCCAAACCAGACAGGGTCCTATCTCAAAAATATCTGTGAGTGTGGCTTTTGTAAACTCCACACGATTCCTAGGAAACCCACAATGTGTTTGTGAGTTCGAGCTGATGACTGCACCATCAGCCTGAACTAAAAGGGGCAGAGATGATTCAAAAATGAAAAAAGGCCTCTAGACCTTCACACTTATATGGGCAGGAAGCAGGCTAAGGAAGCTATTCGGTGGTGAACATGAGCCGCTTCTTGTAGCAAAGAGAGGGTGATTCAGAGGACAGAACCATGGGAAGTAACGCCCCGAGGGCAGGACCGTGACCCAAGGTAGAAGAACAGGAGGCGTATATCTAGCTGGGTTTCCGAATTGCTACAGACCAGTGACTACTATATGCCTCCCATTCCCCTCTGCCTTTTTTGAGCAAGAGTGTCTCCTACAGGTATCTTGAACACCCCATGGTTGATCGGTGGGGGGGGGGGGGTGTTTAGGGGGCAGAGAGCCTGTCTTTAGTTCACAGGTATTCCTGTTGACAGGAAACTATTTGAGGAGCCCCAGCTGAGGAGAGAGCCATTTGTGCCCGCACTGTATTTAGATGACAAGATCCCAACCTTCGCATCTGATCCTCGTGAGCTTTGGGAGCATTGCCAAAGGGTGTGAGTATTTTTGCATGTGGGAAGGATGTGAACTATTGTGTCCAGAGGGCAGATGGGATTTTCCAAAGACAGCCACAACAGTATCTCCATCCCACAAATTCTTCTGCATTGGGAACTCGCCACTCCCTCATCAAGAGGCGAAGATTATTTCTCTCTGCCTGCTTCTACTAGGAAGGCCCTGTGTCAGCTTGACCGATAGAACATGGCAGAAATGGTGCTGTGCCTATTCTGGAAACGGTGCTTAACTGGCTTGGCAGCTTACACTTCCTCCTGCCCTTTAGAACACTCCCTCTTGAGATTTCCTGTCTGAACGCAGCCTCCAGGCCATGAGGGGCCCAAGCTACACGGAGGGGCCACAGCCAACAACCCGCATCAACTGTCAGCCACATGAATGCGCCACCTTGGATGTCCAGCTCTAGCCGACCCCTCCAATGACTGCAGCCCCCGCCGACATCTGACTGAAACCATGTAAGGGACTCCAAGTGAGAGCTACTCACTGAGCCCAGTCAACCCCCGGAGCCAGGAGAGATAATAATAAATTGTTATTTTTACAGTACTAGATTTTGAAGTGGTTTGTTAGGTCCTTGATACTTGTTCATCGAATTTGCAACACAATTCACTGCAGCTCAGAATTTTTGAAGCAAGTAATAAAATCGAGAACAAAGACAAATATTTATACCACATGCCGACTTGCAAGCTTATCAGTTTTTTGGCTTCAGGTGAGAGATGACCCACCTGTAAATGGCTTAAATTAGGGGTTGGCAAACATTTTTGTAACGGGCTAGAGAGAAACTATTTTAGGCTTTGCCTCTGTCGCTACCAACTCTGCCATTGCAACAAAGGCGGCTGTAGTCGGTAAGTGAACGAAGAAGCATGGCCGCTGTCCAATAAGATTTTACTTATAAAAACAGGCAACAGATGATTTGGCCCATGGGCCATAGTTCGCTGACTCCTGCCTTTAAAAATAGGGATGCATTATTTCGTAACAAGAATCGAGAGTGGTTAATTCAAATGGGTCGACAATATAAGCATGAAAGTGGGTTCTCTCCACCTTTCTGCTCTGTCATCCTCAATTTTGTGGGTTTAGTTCTCAGGCTGGTCCCCTTACGAGCTCGTAAGGTGGCTGCTACGAGTCCAGGCATCACATCTGAACACCCTCGTCCCCAGTGGGAAGAGAAGATGGTCTCTCGGCGTCCAGTTTAAGAACTACGAGAACTTTCCCAGAGATCCTCCAGCACACTTCCATACCTCATTGGCCAGAAGTGCATTTCACATCCATTGGTAAACCAGGAGCTACCATGGGCTTAACCTTAGACGACTCAGGCTTCATCCCATCGGAAGCTTTGCCCAATACGGGAACAAGGCGGGGTTCCCTTAGCAAGGAGTCTAGCTACTGGGTGGGTGAGCAACAGTGGCTGCCAGCCAGTCAGCAGGGGAGGTAGGGAAGGAAGAGAACGAGGAGAGACAGCAGTTTGGGGCAGAACAGGATTAGAAGTCATATCAGGTTTCGGATAGAACAGAGGACGGAAGATGTAAGTACAGTAAGCCTCGGCCACACTGGAAAAGAAAAAATGAAGCAAAATAAAAAGATTCACTGCTTGGCATGCATCCAAAAAGGAAACCTGGAGTTTCCTGGGGTAGGCTGTAGCTGGGTGGAGTGAAGGACTTCGCCCATACGCAGCCCCCCTTCCTTGGCTAGGGAATGGTCACATTGAGCCTCAGGATGGACGAAGCCGGGGAAACACGCAGCGAACACAGAATACCACGTCTCCTGCTGCGTGCGGCCCAGCCAGCAGCCTGTGTGTCAGTAAAACATACGTCACACCACCCTGTGACTCTGGATGGGCCCGGCGGTGTCCCCGGGAGGCCCACGGCCCAGCAGCCTGGGCTCGCCCTGGGGACCTTCGTCCACTGTGGAAGGCCACACGGGGCTGGAACATCAGGCGCTAGCTGTCTGAGAAGGGACAGTCTCTGCTGAGCCTGGAGAAAAGTTTCCTTGTTTACTGAAGGGCAGGGAGGGGTGTGGGGTGTTTAATGCAAATGCCACCAAGCGGGAGCCTACAGATTGCAGGAGGCAAGAGGCACGTGGTTCTCCGTGAACTTCGGGCAGCCGGGCCCAGCCAAGGCCACGTAAACAAAGAGCTTCAGCCCTTCGGTGGGGGCCGACGGTGCAGTGCAGACTGCCTGAGGTACACTCAGATCTCCATGGACATTCTCCTGGGCCCTCCCTCAGGGGACACCGCCCGCTCCCTCCTTTGGTCCTGGCACCCTCACCCCTGGGTCCCACACATCGCCTTGGGCCCCTGCTTGTCTATGTCCCCCCGAACCTGGGACTTCCTTATTTGGACATCACCCAGAGATGCTGCCACCCCTGGCCCACAGAAGGCTGTCATCCATGTGTGTCCACCAGTGATGGCGGGTGGCCGAGCAGTCAGCTCTCCCAACGCCCTGGGTCCTTAACGCTGCCGACGTTGTCTCTACCCTGCTCCTCTTTGCTGAGCTGTGGCCTCAGGCTTGCAGAAGAACGAGGAGACTGTCAAGCTGAGAAATCCACGATGCTTGTTTTCCCTTTAGTTCTGGCCAGGTAGGAGCCTTGTGGACAGTGGTGGGCAAGAAACTTTTGGTAAAGTGGTGCCGTGGGCTTAACTCTTCACTTTTCCCGAGTTCCTTCACACAGGCCCTCTGCCCTGCAGGGTGGCTTTCTAGTGGAATGTCACGCGTCCTCAGCCTTGGCCTGGGGTTCCTGGGACGGCACCTGTCACAAGGCTGTGTGTGTTTGGTCTGTCTCTCCCACACCATGAGCAGCTTTGTGAGGATAGATGTGCATTCAGGATCATTTCTGAACCCAGAGCCCGGTAAGCACATAATAGATGTTTGATGAACAGATCAATGTCAGTGATGTTTCTGTTTAACACACACACACACCTTTCTTTTTTTTTTTTTTTTTAAGATTTTATTAATGTATTTGAGAGAGAGAACGAGCAGGGGGGAGAGGCAGAGACAGAGGAAGAAGCAGGCTCCCCGCTGAGCAAGGAGCCCGATGCGGGACTCGATCCCAGGACCCCGGGATCATGATCTGAGCCAAAGGCAGATGCTTAACTGACTGAGCCACCCAGGTATCCCCCCCACACACTTTTCAACCCCAGAATCAGGTGTGTTAGAGGATGCTGGTGCCTTTCTTCTTTAACCTAGCTAACTTCCAAGCTCCTCTGCATAAAGCCAGGGAGCTGCCACCACCCCAGGAAAGCTTTGCACCAAGAGTCCTTGCCGGTGATTGCCTGATGATCTACCTCACTGCCTCTGGGTCCGCTGCAGCTGCAGCCAGGGCTCACGTGGCCAGGACCACGCTGATGTGTGCTGTCCTGGAGCCGTGGTGTGACTTGAGGGAGATGCCAACACAGAACCGCCCCCTCCCCACTCTGGCATGGCCGCCCTCCTCCTACAGCATCCAGCAACTCAGGCAGAACCCGGGCCCCGGCAACCTGCAATTCACAGGAACCCTGGAACAGACCAAGTAGAGGTGGGAAGAGGAGGCAGGTGTGGTAGCTTGTCCTGAAGGAGAAAAGAGAGCTATTTGCGTATCATAATCCCTAGGCACTGCGGGGCACAGAGCTTGCCTTGTTGAGCTTAATACACCAGCTGTGATGTCAGAATTTCACCCAGGTCATATTCCCACTTGACAGGGGGAAAGTTGAGTCTGGGGGAAGTGAAGTAACTTGTCAAAAGTCACACAGAGAAGAAGCGGGGTGGTCCAGGTCAGAGCCAGGCCAGCTTGCCCCGAAGTCCAATTTCCTAATCATTGGAGCACACTGCTTGCAAAGAGTCAATCATCAACCGTTTTTGAACACTTCCCTCTGTGGACACAGTCTGGTGGAGGTAATGCCTCTCTCAGAAGGGGGCTGGAAACGTGTCCAAGATGGAGCAGGGATATCACTCAGGTTGGGGAGCCAGTACGGTGGACAGTGGGGCTCAGGCAGAAGGTTCCAGCCCTTTGAGCCTCAGAACGCCTTGCTCTGCGCTGCTCAGACCTCACCCTCCCGGAAGGGGCTGGGCTCCCTGGCAGTGTGAACCCGGGCCTTGTGATCCCCCCTCCCCCCTTCCCTTACTCTGTCATTGACGAGGGCAGCTGCGGGGCCACTTCATCTGGAAATGGTCCAGGCCAGTCACCGGGCTGTTGTTCTGGCCACATTCTTGTCCACCTGGAAGGACGGTGCTTGAGATGTCACGCAGTTCACGGAGGCCAGCCCGGGCGTGGGGCGGTCTCAGGGGCCTGATCTTTGCCACGCCCCAGGTCATGAGGAAGGGGATGCCCAAGGCCATGGGCAGGCCCCTGCCCACATCTTTATGTCCCCTGGTGCCCTTCTTTGGGAGGAGAGTCTGACGGGAAATACAACCAGATGAGCCTCCCCTCCTGCATGCACCTCGTCCTCCTCAACCTCACATCCAGCCGGGTCTGAGACTCGCACCCCTGTGGCCTCCGTGGCCCAGCTGGGTGACTCAGTACCCATCCCTTTATGGCCCCAGCGTCACACACAGTGCACACCTGGACCAGCCAAGCACCCGCGGCTTCCACACTCGCTTCTTCATCTTTCCCGGGGTGTCTGTGACATAAACAGATCACAGGTGCTCAAAACGGTGCAGCTCTACGCCTCACGTCGAAGTAGCCGTGGCCAAGTTCCCTAAGCATCTGCCGGCCTCCGTGTCTTCCTCTGAAAAACGGGAACGAAAACAGCAGCTTCTCTTCATAAGACTGTGGCAAAGACCAAATGACAGGGTGGAAGGCACTCTTCCCGCTGCCTGGCACCGGGGGACTGCCTGTCAGGGTCCCTACCGTGGAAGCATGCTCAGGGTGGTGTGTGCGAGAAACAGCGGGGCTCCTCTCCTCGGCTGGCCTAGCATCTTGCTTAGAGTCTCTGTCCTCAGTGTTTCAGTCCGGGTGTCCCTGGCAAGGGTGACTCTCCTCCCTCCTTCTGCAGAGGCCGCCTTAGGAAAGTGGTATTTCTCAGAGTCTCTGCACACAGGGCTCTTCTCATCTTTGTGACTTGAATAGTCACAGAAATTCGACTTCTGGTCCCAACCCGCATCTGTCCCCAGCCCGTGACCTTCAGGCTTAAGCAGAAAAGTTCAGCAGAGCCTTTCTACACAACAGTGCACACCCACCACGGCCTTTAACTGTGCCAACATCTGTCTGCGCCTCCCCATGCCCACCGCGTACAGGGACTGTGCTAGGCTGCCCGAAACGCGTAGTCAAACACAGCTTCCCTGTCTCCCACCTTGAACATTATAGTAATTATCTTTCGGTGTGATGTGTGTTATTGGAATTTCTGACTCCGCACCCTACCATAAGTTCCGTAAGGACGGCATCTCATCATCTTTCTGTCCCCAGAGCTTAGGTACTCTGGAAATTATTGAATGAATGAGTTTGTAAGAGGAAGCAGAATGATATGGGGAAAGAGCACAAGCTATTTACTCAGATGATCTGAGCATCGGCTCGGCTGTGAACAACCTACGTGACATTGGGCAAGCCCGTTGGCTCAACTATAAAATGAGACTATGGTGCGTGTCAGTCTCCCAAAGCTATTGTGTGGAACAGATGAGATCCATGAAAGAGTTTTTCCTAAACTGTGAAGTCTGCAAAAATGTGCGTTATAGTCATGGTAAAAATCCAGAAACGACTCAGGTGTCCAGTGAGTGAATGGTCGCACGTCCCTACCCCAGGCACTACTCTGCGAGGAAAGGAGACAAACGCTTGATCCACACCACCTGGGTGAATCCCAGGGGAATTGTGTTGCGTAAAAAAAGTCAATCCCGAAAGGCAACGACCTCGTGATTGCATTGATTTAACACTACTGACATGAGCAAACGAAGTAGAGCCGTGGTTGGCAGGGGTTAAGGAGTGAGCGAGGGCTGTGGAAAGACGACACGGGGGACCCCTGTGGGGGTGAAGTGTTCTGTGTCTTGATGGCATCAGCGTCAATATTCTGGTTGTGATTTGGTTTTTTAGAATATCACTGGGGAAAACTGAGTCATCTCTCTGAATTATTTCTTGCAGCTGCATGTGAATCCATAATTATCTAAAAATTAAAACTTTAATTTAAAAATACGCATGATGGTTATCTAGTTGGATCCAAAGTTTATAAAATAGCAGCCGTGTTTGTTGATTGCTTGCATCTGTTTATCTGTTTAGCTCATTTACTCGTGCAATGCACCTATTGGCCTATTTTACAGAAAATGAAACTGGGTACTGGAAATATTAAGGCCATAAAATAGTACATCACATTGCTGTGGTTTGGAGACCTGAGTCACTGCACCCTGGGCCCCTCTGATAAGGACATATGGCACATTCAGGATTTGAACCAAGCGGGGCTTAATCCTCAAACCAATTCTAGGTATACTTAGTTAAGGGCAAGGATCACCAGCAATGAGAAGACTAATTCAAAGGTTATTATTCAGGATTCCTTTGGAGGATGATGACAATGTTCTGGATTAGACAGTGGTTATGGTTGTACATATCTGAGAATGTATTAAAAACCATACACAGAATTGCACACATTAAAAAAGTAAATTTCGGGCGCCTGGGTGGCTCAGTTGGTTAAGCGACTGCCTTCGGCTCAGGTCATGATCCTGGAGTCCCTGGATCGAGTCCCGCATCGGGCTCCCTGCTCGGCAGGGAGCCTGCTTCTCCCTATGACCCTCACCCCTCTCATGTGCTCTCTCTCTCTCATTCTCTCTGTCTCAAATAAATAAATAAAATCTTTAAAAAAAAAAAAAAAAAAAAAAAAATAAATTTCATGGTATGTGAATTGTCTCTCAATTTTTAACATCTACACCCCCAACAAAAAAAGTTCTTATGGTCTGGAGGTAAAAAAGGTGACTTTGGTGGTAGTGGCGATGGTAAGAAAATCTCCAAGAAAGAATTAACTTATTAATTAAAGTGGGGACTATGACAAAGACATAGAAGGCGTCTGAGGTCCTGCCTCTGGTGACAAGAAGAAAGGAGAAGGGGGGTACAAGAGGTCACAGAAGTGTGTTGACCTTGAGATGACAGCAGGGGATTTCTAGTAGACCATTAGGAGCCACATTTGGAAGAGAAGGCACAGAGGTTTGGGACCCAAAAGTAGATGAGATATCTCAAGAAGACAGGATCAAGATGGCAGAACATAGGAGGAGACAGGGTGGAAGGCATTAATCTCCAACAGAAAAATAGAGCTCAGCCCGCAAAATCTGCCATCTCTAACCACAATTGTTCTTTCCTCCTACAAAAGGCTAAACCAGATCCAGTGAGAGAACATGACTCAGAAGAGCAGAGCAAGAAAATCATGTTCCCTGGGGAAGGACATTGCCTGGTTGCCCTCATCTACCTTTGTCATTGGAAGGTTTCGGTTGTCCCCAGAGGAGACTCCAAGCACAGAGAAGGTGGCTTTGGTGTGGAAAGTTAATATTCCATTTTTATAAGGTAACATATTCTAAAACCCAGGTTTTTTCAAGCTTTCAAGTTAAACTTAACAAATCTTATTATTTTACTTATAAATCTATTTAAAGTCACATAACTGTTTACAAGAAGACTTCAGAACACAGTTAATTAAATTCTCTTGACCATTTTGGAGTACTTTTATAGTCTACATATGTTTAATTTTCTTTTAAAACACATCAGCTGTCCAATAAAACTTTCCCAAATATTTAAATAATGCTTGCAAAATGAATAAGTCAACCCTTATACATATGGTGAGAGTTAGCTTCTCTTAAACAGGGGCCACTGGCTGCCTTGCATGACCCCACAGAGCCTAGCAGCCTGGAGCAGCCTGTCATGAGCCACTTTTAGGAGAGGGTTAGGCCCAGAAAGGCAGCTGTTCCTCACAAAAAGCAGGAGAACTGACCTGGGGGACTGAGGATGTGGTACAAACCTGCCCACGGGAAAACTCTAAAGTTGTCTCTATAGTTGGTCCTATCTTAGGCCACACCTTGCATCAGGAGGACTGAGCAGAACGACCTTCTCGTACCTGATTCACATGTCAGATTTAGAGCATCATCCATCTCCTGCCCTCTGCCCACCATCCAGGACATAGTCAAGACTTCGGTCCTTGACTACCCAGGTCTCCAGGAATGGCCCCATCTCTGAGCTTTGGTTTGCATACTCTCTCTCTTTCTCTCTCTCTCTCTCACTCTTTTTAAATATTCCAGATGTAAATATCCTGTCAACGAATTCACAAAGTTCTTAAAGTAATTCTTACCATTTTTTAAAGCCCCATAGTGCTTATCCACATGGAAGAAGCAGTACTCAACACACACTCATCAACTGATGGACACCATAATAACCCTCTGGTAGGGTATCTGTAATTCACTTTAAAACAGTTCAGTATAAACTGTATGACATCATGCAGTTGTTGGTTAGTTAGTTCAAGCTTCAGTTCTAGAGAAGTCAGTTGCCATTTTTGGGAATTCACACTCCAGAAATATTGGATTGATACCCAAAGCTCCGATACCCAAATCTTGAGCAATAGCTAAGGCTTTATTAATATGTAGAGCAAATGTCTGAAAAGCATATTGATTAGCAAAATTAGTCACTAACAAATTAATATAATGAATATTAGAATGGACCTCATTGATACAAATAGAGGTGTTCAGAAATATGAGTTGGCAACAATATTTGAAGGACACACCCCCACCCTGAACAGAGGGTGTAAGTCTAGTGGTATCTGTGGCCTGCACTGTTCAGGACAACATTCAAGCCTTGATCTGTGAACAGCCCTGTGTCCAGCCATGGCTTTAGGAGCATTCCTGGGCCTAATGCTGACCATGAAAGTGACAGAGCCTGCATGAGAATGCTGGTGAGGGGGGGGAGGGTGGGGGGGGTGGTCAGATGGGACGGGGGGTCAGAACTCCTAAAAATGGGGACGTGGGACACCTGCAAATTTAAAAAATATATTGGATGTACTATTTTATACCTTCTTGTTAATAAATGTGTGTGTGTTTTTTTTTAAATGAATGTGACTTCTTTTAATTACAAGCTGGGAGGAAGGCTGTGGGGAGTTCTCTCTCCCATCAACATCTACCAAAAATGACCCTAAGAGCTGGGCCTGTGCATGGCCAACAGGCTGCCCTCTCTTGTTTCCAGGACCCCATTGGTGGGAGGGTCAGACCAATGAAGCGGGTTCTGTGTTCAGAAAAAAAGCTTGGTGGGAAAGAATTCCTATTGTTCCTCTTGAGTTTCCACAAGTGTCCTGACATATCTCTGAGGGAGCTGAGGTTCGGCCTTGCATTACGATCCCCTGTAAATCCAGTGGAACTCCACATGAACACAAATGCCTTTTGGGTCAAATTGCCTTCAAATGGCACTCATTACAGTGCTCCAGGAAACCAATTCTTGGGCACGGACTTCACAATGGATTTTCCTTTTTCCACATTCGAATCAGTAGTAAATAGCAAGAGTCCAGATCCTAGGAACATTTACCAAATACCTAATGTGCATAAGGCAATTGCATTTATGGTTTCTCATTTGTCCCTCAAAGAAGTCTTATGAGAGACTTTGTATTGTCACCAGTTTGCATCCGAGGAAAGAGAGGACTGAACAAAGAAATCTTCTTTGCCGCAATTTCTGAGTCTGATGCCCATTTGTCAACAAGCTTCCTCCCTCCCTGTCACCTCTGAGCAATGACATAGAATATGGATTTGTCTAGCAACCAGAGGAAACCCATACGGAATTCCTTCAAACGTATAAATTTGGTCGGAGCCATGGGAGAGTGTTGGAAATCCAGTCCAGAGCGTTCTGTATTCTTTGGGAGAACAGCTGGGAGGTCAGGAGGATGCCACCAGTGTGCACAGATGGTTAAGGCACAATGGCAGCCCCTCCGAGGCCAACATGGAACCTCTCCCCCCGCCAGCTCGCTACTTGCACTTCAACCAATTACTCACACTTAATTTGATTGCTAGTCAGGGAGGTGATAAAAACTCTCGCACGCTTTATTCTGGATGAAATGTTGGACCAGAAGTCTGGGAGACTGTCCTCATGTCGCAGCTCGGCTGATGGCTCCATCCTGGGTGCTCATCCCAGGCCAGCCTTGAATGCCCCAGCGGAGCAGCAAACATTCCGAGCGGTGCCCGTAGCTGGGTCCCTGAGCATTCCTGCTGTCTCTGGCCCTCCTCACAGACAAGGCACCACCCGTAGTGTCAGCAAATGCAGGCCTTATGGTTCTAGGGCTGGGCATTTGGGATAGCCCCAAGACTGCATTAGGAAGCAATGGCCATGACTATGGGTCTAGTCCAGGTAGTAATGTGGATCAGGGAGTAGCTGAGGTCTTAAAGCCATTTTATGAACATGGACCCAAGCTGAGTATTAAGCGTGAGAGGGTGAACAGTGTGTGCATGATTTTTAAAGCCTTCCCTTGAGGAGTCAGGGTGGCTTGGCTAACAGGACGCGTGGGCAATCCCTTCTGATTTGTTGCGAGAGTCAGCGTCCACTTGCAATAGCTGCCCTTTTCCGTTGGAGCACAGGGATGCATGGTCAGCTCTGCCTGCAGAAATCACTTATTTGGAAGCTATTTATTAATAGGAATCTGCCCTTGTATGGCTGAAGCACATGTATTTGTTAAGACAAAAACCATAAAGTCATTACTAATGGTGAGATGCGGGCAAGTTATTTACCTCTTTGGAGCCTCTGTGAATCCTTGCTTGCAGGGGCTTGATTGGAGCAGAACAGTGCCTCTCAATTTTTAATGCGCTTACAAATCACCTGGAGAGCTGGTTAAAGTGCAGATTCTGTTCCAGGAGGTCTGGGGGGCCCAAGAGCCTGCATTTCTAACACACTCCCAGGTGATGCTGTCGCTGCTTCCTGTCTGTGGAGCGCACATTGAGAGCCCGCGACCAGAGCACTGTCCTATGCAGGGTCCTCACAAATGCCGCTCCCTCCCACAGGAAGGATCCCCACCTGCGGCACGGAGTAAATGTTCATTAAATAAAACAAATGGATTATATATATATACACACATATATGAACTATAATGTAGTTTATGGTAATGCTGACCATTGATAAATGAGAGCTAGTTTTATTTAACCGATAGCATTGGGACAGGTGCTGGTGATATTTGATTCTTCTCTTTTCCTTAGACCCTTGGGCCAGTGGCACTTCTGGTGACTAGGGTCAGGGTGAGACTGTGTTTCTCTGCCTTCAGACTTGACCAGGGGCTTTTCAGGCAGCCTGTATGCTGCATACAAAGTGCTCCATCTGGCTCCCAGGTACAATGACTCCTCCCTGTGCTCCAATCCCCTGGACTCTCTGGATCCGTCATACCTGGGTGCCAGGTGGAGCATTCTGCATACAACCCGTGGGGTGGCATGAAGAGCACTTGTTCGAAGCTAAGAATTCTGGGAGATAACGCGAAGCCATGCACTCTGCAGTCGATGACTCCCTGCACCAAATTCACCTAGATGCTCATTTAAAATGCCAATTCCTGGGCCTCACCTCAGACCCACCTAAATGAGGTTCCTGGGAGTAGACTGGAGTCCTTTGCATGCTGGATTTTGAGACTTGCTTCTCTGCCAGCAGCCGGGCCCGGGGCGGGGGTGCAGGGAGCATTTGTGTGAGTGTGAGAGCTGTGGCTGGCTCTCCTTGGAGCAAGGAATTCTGGAGCATCTTTATGGTTTCCCCAGGGACGTGAACACCTACTCTGCAAGCACTCCACTGAGCCCAGCTAAGGAATCGGTTTCCTTCCCTGGTGATATGGTGATAAAACCTTTTTCTCCTTGGAATGCCATACCCATTTCATGGGAACCCCCTTCCTGGAGCTTTACGATGAAGCTAGAGAGGTTGGTGTTATCTTACACATGCAACACACCTTGAGAATATGGAGGAATCTGGACAAAGAGCACCCAAATAAGCAACAAAGTGGGGAACCTCGTGCTGACAAGAAAACCCCAGCTTGCCAGGCTTGAGGGATCAGGTGGACAAATGCTAAGAGACCCCTCCACAGCGGCTTGCCTTTCCTAGAAGGTGTGTGGCCTGGCTGGTGAGGAATATCACACCAGGAAAGAAGTATTCCGCTTGGTCTAGGCCAGATCTGCTGGCCATGTGAGAGCCTGCGTGCTCTGAACAAACATTTAAGATGTTTTCCACACTCATACGAAATCGATGCCTTTTTTTTCCCCTGAAGAATGAATTTGGAGATTGTGCCAGAATCAGAAAAGTTTCTGTGGATTTTGCCTAGAATTTCAAGGGTCTGTAAATCCTACAGCTGGCTGGGAGCCTACTTTGATTATTTTTAATGCAGAAGAGGATGTATTTGAGCATCTGGCCCAGAAATCGACTAAATCTGTCTATAGCATAATTGGTTCGGAAAGAGCTGAAAGACAAATTGAGGCTGGTGGATGTAAATAGGAGAACAGGTGGCAGAAGGGGAGCCAGATGGGTGAGCTCAGACGTAAAACACATACAAACAAAAGCTGCCCGAGAGACCAGAGGAGCATATTTGCATCTGGGCTCCAGAACCGGACTGGCATGAGGGACCTCCCTGGCTCAGAAGCGTCCAGACCCAATGTCTGGCACCCAGGACAGAGCCTGCACCTGAAGAGCAGCCCTCAAAGTCAGCTTCCGCCTGGGGCCACCCTGACCACACGGGGACAGGTGGTCCCACATTGGCCTTGTTGCTGAATTCAGAACACAAACAAATCACAGACAATCATCCGGTTCCTTAGAAAAGTTAGGCTCAAGGCTGAGGCAGGGGTATGATCAGAGCCAATGATGAGGGGAGATGACTTTTTAGTGACTTTATGTAATTGTCCCTTTTACGTGGTGACATTCAGAGGCAGCATGTGGCAGAGCGTCTTGTACGTGATGGGCCATCAATGCATATTCAAAGGCAGAGATACTTCTGTTCAGCGATAAAGAGATGTCCTCATTTGATAAAGCCTTGTTGCAGCAGGGAGGGAATCGATAGTTAGAAACATCTATTGCCAAACTGTATCCCCTGCTCATTTGTCAGGAGCGACAGTGAGAGCGTATCGTCCAACAGGCACAACTTCTAGCTCTACCCAACAGAGACGTATAATTAAAAAATAAGACCTTTTTCATTTGCTTACAAACCCTGAAAACCCTTTCCAAGGATCAGGAAGAGCCTGGGAGGGAGGGTGGAAGTGAGAGGTGACGCTGAGCCAGGCGCACGGTTAATGGCACCATAAATAATGGCGCTGCCCCTTTCAGAGCCGTGACCGTGACCCACCCCTCGAGGTCCCGCCAGCGCCCTTCTGATGGCCCACAGTTCACGACAGCCCCTTCATACTTGTCATAACACCATTGTTTTCTATAGCTGCCCCTTTTGCAGTTTCCACCCCATGCAGGCAAGTTTTCATGCTTCCAAAATGAAAAATAAAACTGCCAGTTCTCATCTCTTTAGGGGAAATTAGTCTTATTTCTCCCATAAATCATAAGCATGCTTCAGCTGTAAACAGCATTAGCAACTCTAAAGGTACATTAACTTCGGTTCCCGGGGAGATCCGAGGTTCTGGATGGATCTGTAGTTTCGATTTAGGGAAGGGATGAAGGGGGGTTATTTCCCCACTCTCCGCTGAAGGCCGGGTGCCACACCTCTGCGGGGGACGGGGAGATTAGTGGTGGTCGGGGGCTGGGGGTGCTGGGGGGAAACGGATGTGACTGCTAATGGGTAAGGGATTTCTTTTTGGGTTGAGGAAAATGTTCTCAAGCCCATCATGGTGATGGTTGTGAGGCTCTGGGAACATACTAAAAACCACTGGATGGTACACTTTAAATGGGTGAATTGTATCATATACGAATTATATAGCTCAGTAAAGCTGCCATACTAAATGGAAAGTTAATAAAGAGTTAACCCACAGAAATGCTAGAAGCGAAGAACAAAGAAGCTTGTGCTCTTTCTGCCAGGGAGCACTCCTCCTTAAAGGGCCTGTGCCTCCATGAGAGAGGCCAGTACTCATTCATTCTGAGAGGATGTGGTAACTCCTGTTGGCCTCTGGAGGGCCCCTTGCACACAACTCCTGCATTTTTATGAGGCTCCTAGGAACCAGAAAAGGAGTGCGAGGTTGCTGAGCATCAAGGTGTGTGGGTTGGCCTTTAAATGGTGGAAGGTGTCAGTGGGGTCAGGGTCCTGAAGGCAGAGATGAGCAGGTACCTTAAGAGCCTAGTAACAATGGGTGGCTGGAGGGAAGGTGGCAGAAGATTCTGACTTGCCCTTCTTCAGTCATGCCCCTTACCAGTGGGCTCCCATTGAGGAAGGGGGAGGGAAGAGTTACAGGTGATGGTGGAGGTAGGTATAGGGATAGGAGTTTTTCTCCCCAGAGGAATTAAGCCCATTATTTCCCATGTGGCACAGGGCCAGATTGGGATAGGTCTGTCCACTTAGGTCAGGAACTCTAGGAAGCAAAAGACAACAAAGAAGAATCCACTTGACAGGAGGACCCCTCAGCCCCAGGTCCTTTGAAAGAGATTATGGGATCTAGAATACACCCCATTCCCAATCCATCTACCAGAATTGGGATCCTCATTCAAGGGAAGGGAGTTGCACTTGAAACCTATAAGACGACTGAAATTTTACCTTGTACACTTTTATATCCTCAACCCCTGGAACAGAGCCTGGCACTTAGCAGCGGCTGTTTGGAGGGATGGGTGGACGACGCACAAAAGGTTCGCATGAACAAGGCTGCCGATGCAACCTGGTGTCCGTCTAAGGCCAGGGTGCTGGGTCTAGGCCTCCAACAGAGGGTGCTATATGCCTGAAAGAGCAAACCTGGGTCCAGCGCCAGAAGCCTGGTTGGCATGGACGGGTGATGGAGCTCTTGGCTCAGTGCAGACCTGAGGCAGAGATGCGGCATTGAGCACGGCAGCCAGTGAACTCAATGACCACACATGCGGGGCAGGGAGGAGACAGACCTGTTCTCCTGCCTGGGCTTCTCCTCAGCAGTAGGGAAGGAAAACCAACCCCTTGGGCGGAGGATAGGATCCACGTAGGTTTTGTTCATCAGTCAATCCTCAAGCGTCCAGCGCGATGCCTGGTACAGAGAAGGAACACAGTACATATTTCTCAAGTGGACTGAATGAACACATGAGTCTGGGGAAACGGATCCCTGCTGGACCATATTATTCTCAGACTGGATCTAAATGCATACGCTCTTAGGCTACACCTCTAGCCTTGGCCTCGCCTGTCTCAGAAACCAGAGTTACACAAAAATTCCCCAAAGCCACCAGTGGGGTCCGTACCTGGGCTGGTTCTTCCCACTGGATAGAGCTGAGTGCTGACAAGACCACTGGTGAACCTAATTAGCTTTGCAAGGAAGGAAATTTCTGGGAGATCAATCCCTACTCGCCCACCCTCCCCACTCCTCAAACCATGGGCAAAAACACAGGGTGGCCAGACCAAGAAGGAACAGCACAGAAACTAGAGCAAAGCCCTCCCGCTGGGGCCACAACATCTTCAGGTGAGGGTGTCCATCTGACGTTTGCGAGTCTGAGATGTAGCTGTTGCGCCCAGAGGTGAATCCAGGAACGACCGAGGTGGGGCTGAATATGTCAGCTAGGGAGCACCTCAGCATGTTATTCCTGTTAGTTTCCTAGGGATGCCTTCACAAATTGACACAAACTTGGTGGCTTAAAACAATGGAAATGTATCCTCTTACACTTCTGGAGGCCAAGTGTCCAAAATAAAGGTGTCAGCAGGGCCAACACACCCTCTGAAGGCTCTCGAGGAAAATCCTTGTTCTCTTCTTCCAGCTTCTGGTGGCTGCCTGGCTCGTGGCTGCACCACTCCATCTCTGCATCTATCTTCATGTGGTCTCCTCCCCTGTGTCTGTGTCTTGAACCTTCCTCCGCTTTTCTTTTCTAAGGACATCTGTCATTGGATTTATGACCCACCTGAAATTCAAGGTGATTTCATCTCAAGATCCTAACACCTAATTACATCAGCAAAGACACTTTTTCCAAATAAGGTCACACTGACAGGTTCTGGGAGTAAGGATCTGGGCAGATCTTTTGGGGTGCACAGTCAAACCAGCACCACACCAGTGCACACCAGGGCCCTGGGCCTGTCATGCAGTGCCAGCCTCTGAAGGGTGCAGACTTTCTCAGGGAGAGCCAACCCATGGGACTGTCTGGGGGTGAACTGCTTTCAGTGAGGGGTCCCTCACTGTTGCATCTTGCCCTGACGTTAAACTGATGTTGCCACTGGATCCAAAAAAGCCCCTGTGAGGGCCTGGCTTGGCCCAGGATCTCTCCTTGGACTAAATGTTCAGCCTTGAGGATCATATCACCTAAGACACAGGACCTACTTTAACAAAAGGTGTGGGGAATTCTTTCCTCTGCAGTTAATTTCTCAGCAACTACTTAGAAAGAAGCTTCTAGAGAAAGCTGGGCGTGGAGTCCACAAGAAGCCAGGTTAAATTCGTTCATAAAACACACAATTTCCTCATCTTTTCCCCTAAGGGGGTCATAAAGAGAATTTGGCCTGGCTCTGCCAATCCTAGATTGTCCTTCTGCTTTGGCTCTCGGCCCTGACAGTGCAGCCCAGCACCTCAGGGATGACGGTTCCTGCTTAGACAGGCCCCAGCTTGGGAGTAGCGGCCAGACACAGGGAGCAGCCCTGAGCGGACACGTGCTGGCTCTGAGGGCCTGGGACAGACACTGAAGGGGCACAGCCTTTACTTACAGGCCGTGGCTAAGTCCCTGGACTCCAGAATCAATCTGTTTTTGAATCCTAGATCTGCCACTGATCAACAACTCTGTGATCCCAGGCCAATTCCTCAGCACCCCCAAGCTTCATCTGGAGAATGGGGAATTGAGAACGTTGTTAATTTTCCAGGTAGACTGCTCAATGTGTGCCTGGCTTTCAGTGTGTGTGCTCAGTAAGTGCCTGTTGTTATGGTTATTATTACTCAGAGGAAGGAAACTGGTCACACCCCTTTATCTGACCCCCCAAAGCTCAGGGCTAATGGATTGGAAACAGAACCAGGAACCAGTGCCCTCCACCCCACGAATTCCTCCATTTTCTAGCCTAATTGTCATTACAAATGTTTTTTTCAAACACTCAGAGACACTGAGACGTTCTCTTCATGATCTAATTTATGTAAAACGCAAGGTTGGTTCTAGACACAGGGAGCCAGAGGGAAGGAAGTTAGAAAATGCTCTGCCTTGTCTCCCGACCATTTGTCCTGGATATCTGGAAGAATTTCTATTGCCTTCTCAATCTGCAGCTCTCTCACTGTGCTCTCTGAACAGGAACTAATTTCTCTCCAACAAAAGAGCCCAGCGTGGCATGTGGAACATTTGACAGAAGGCCTGGCAAGTAGAACTCAGCTCTAGATTCTGTGAAAGAAAGGACCAAATGCCTCCCACATGCAGGGTCCCGACCACATAGCATGACAGGGCCCAAGACACACAGCATTTGGTCCTATGCCTGCTCCCTAAGTGAGAAGAAATCAGGATGAAACCTGCCTCTCCTCACTTCCTCACTTCCCACACAATCGTGAAGGAATTGACCTGGCCCACTCACCCCTCACTCAACACCTCCTAGTCATGCTGCTTTTCTTTCTTTTCCTCAAATGCCGAAGTTGTTCTCATCTCGGGGCCTTTGTATTGGTTGTGCCTCCTGCCAAATATATTCTTCCTGGGATCTTTGCAAGGCTGGCCCCACCACGTCATTTAGGTCTCAACTCAGATGTCAGGTGATGCCATCTAAACACCTCCCACCCCTCATTTGTAAGTCAAGTAGATTGTTTTATTTTCTTCTGTTGGGGAGCAAGATTTTTCTGTCCCTTTGAAGGTCCCTCCAGCAAGATTAAGTATCAAATTGACATGAGACAGATTAACAGGAGAAAGTTGAATTTAATTTTGTACCTACAGGGAATCCCCACAGACATGGGAATTCCAAAGTGAGGTATATATGTCATCCTGAACAAAGGAGAAGGGGGTAGGGCAGTTCAAAGGGAAGGAATGCAATTCACAGGGAGATGAAAAAAGAACAAATGTTTGGTCAACAAATGTTTGCTGGGCCACCTAGAAACAATGGCACAAAAAGGACTTTGATCAAACAGGCCTTTCTAGGTTCCTCCCTGTCCACCATACCTAGTTCACGTACAGTGTAGTTACCTGTGGAGCTAGCTCTCTCCCCGGAGCAAGTCCTCTGTCTAAATTCTTTTTAGGTACTTGCTGGGGAGGGCCCTGAATCTGCTGGGTTTTGATTGCTTTTTAACCCAACATAATCTTCACGATAAAGTTGTCCATCTTAGGGCACCCTGCCCTTGGCCCCTACACTTCACAGTGCTCTGTATTTTACACTGTCTTTTTTTATATTTGCAAGTTGATTTTCTCCTCCTCCATGGAGGGCAAGGATATACATCCTGGCAAGTGGTACGTACTATAAAGTTTCCTGAGTGCTGAGGGTAAAGAAGAGGGGGAATACGGGGATGATTTCATGGGTGTGGTAGTTTCTGAACAGTGAATATTGTCTGGAGAGCTGAAGAAGAACAGAATAGCTTTCCAAGTGAGGGCACCAGCAGAAACGAAGGCTCTGAGTCCAGGATGACGGTGAAAGTTTTGTAAGCACAGTGGGTTCACACTGAGGTTTAGCGAATGATATCCACTACTATTGTTCTAGCAACATCAAGTCTCCCCAGGGCCTGGATTGGAAGAATGAAAAGGAATGCACCCAGGAGGGTTTTGGTGGAGCCCCGGAAGCCAGGGGAGAGGCCAGGGAACAGTAGTAGCTGAGAGGCAGAGCACGAGACACAGGCCCCTGGGGTCCTCGCTGTGTGCTGAAGCAAGCCTGGGAGCAGGAAGTGAGTCATCAGAGGCCCCCAGGGCAAGGACAAGAGGCACCTCTGAAGTGAGAGCCCACAGTCAAGCTACAAGCCCTGACTCTCACTGAGAGGGAGGCGTTCTTTAATAGCTATCTGCTGAGTGAATGGCGGGTGAGTCAATCAGAAAGGGTGGGAGAGGCGAAATCTTGGAGTGCTGATCCCTGGCTCATCTCATGGAGTGCATCTGTCTGTCTGCCAGGAGCCAAGGTTGCTGCAGCTCAGCAACAAGCTGCCCGTGGTTCTCTTGCTCTTTGTGGGATTAGGCCGAATGGTTCACTCCCCACCTGTCTCTTAAGGAAACTGAGAGGATTATCTGGTTAATCTTTCCAAAGCTCTTTGTAGACCCTTTGTATAGAATGTACCAAAGATTTCCGGAATAGTGATACTGTATTTTGGATTCTTGTGGCTATTTTCTTTTGGAAACCTTGGACGGCCTTATTGGTGATGGAGTGGGTTTTCTTACAGTATGGTTCCATTTCTGTTTCTTCACATCCAGAGACATATAAGGTGAACTGTGTCTTCAGGATCTTAATCAGGATCACTTACTCACTTACTGGATTGTAAGCCTTTTTTATTATTGAGTTGTAACAGTTCTTGCTATGTTCTAAATATAAATCCTTTGTCAGATACAGGTATAGTAGAGATATATAGTATAGATACAGCAATTTTTTCCCCAAATCTACGATTTATCAATTTTCTCAATAGTGTTTTTTCATGGGCAGAACTTTTTAATATTATGAAGTCCAATTTATTCATGTTTTATGTTTAGTGTTCTCTATGTCTTAGCTAAGTCATTTTTGCCTCCTCTAAGCTTGCAAAGATAATCTCCTATGCATACTTCTAGGAGCTTTATAGTTTTGACTGTTACATTTAGGTTTATAATCTATCCAGAATTAATTTTGGGGTAGGGTGTAAGGTAGGGTCAAGATTGATTTTTTCCTATATGGACATCCAATTTTTCCAGTGCCATTTGTTGAAAAGATTTTCCTTTTCTCTATTGAATTGCTTTGGCAGTTGTATTAAATACAAACTGATGATTTAATTGTGGGTCTGTTTCTGGACTCCACTGATGTATAGATATATCCTTACACCAATACCATACTTTCTTGGTTAATGTACCTTTGTTGTAATCTTGAAATTTCATTTAAAATTATTATTCTATCATTTATAGTTATTTTAGGTAACTTTTGAATCTTGTTCAAAATTAAGTATTCTAAGGGGTGCCTGGGTGGCTCAGTCGTTAAGCATCTGACTTCAGCTCGGGTCATGATCCCAGGGTCCTGGGATTGAGCCCTGCATCGGGCTCCCTGCTCTGAGGGGGGCCTGCTTCTCCCTCTCCCACTCCCCCTGCTTGTGTTCCCTCTCTCACTGTGTCTCTCTCTGTCAAATAAATAAAATCTTAAAAAAAAAAAACAAAAAACAAAATTAAGTATTCTAAGTTCTTTGTACTTGTTTATAAATTTTAGAATCAGCTTGCAAATTTCTACAGTAAAAGCCTTCTTGGATTTGATTGGGATTGCACTGAATCCATTGATCAATATAGAGAAAAACAACATCATAATGATACTGCTTTCCAAACTATGGACATGGCATATCTTCCTATTTGTTTGGATCTTCTTTAATTTCTCTCAGAAGTGTATGTATTTTTCAATGTATAGGTCTTGAACATATTTGTTAGATTTATTCTCTAAATATTTTATGTTTTTGGTGCAGTTGTAGTGTTGCTGTATTAAATTTCATTTTCAACTGTTGTTAATATATAAAAATACATCTGATTTTTGTATATTAGCTTTGTATCTTGCAACCTTACTAAATTTGCTTATTATTCCTAACATTTTTTTGTGAGGTGGAGGGTAGATTCCTTGGGATTTTCTATGTATGTAACCATGTCAAATGTGAATAAAGACATTTTTATTTCTTTCTTTATATTCTTTATGTTTTCCTTTATTGCACTGTTTAGGCCCTTCAGTACTATGTTGTACTGAAGTGGTACTAGTGGAAATCCTTGCCTTATCCCCTATTTTAAGGGGAAACACTCAATTTTGCATCAATATGATATTAGTTGTAAGTTTTCACAAACGTATTTTCTTAAGTTGTTATTAGCTGGACAGTGTTCCCTCACCTCAATGTATATGTTGCAGTAAGGCCCTGTGCCTCAGATGGATAATGACAATGAGTCATTGGAGTGTACCCTAATTCAACAGGACTGGTGTCTCCAAAAAAAGAGGAAATTAGGACTCAGATGGACAGAGTGAAGACCATGTGAGGATATAGAGAGAAGACAGCTATTTACAAGCTAAAGAGAGAGGCCTCAGAAGAAACCAAACCTGATGACACCTTCATCTTGGACTTTTCTGGCCTCCAGAACTGTGAGAAAATAAGTCTCTATTGATGAGGCCACTCACTCTGTGGTACTTGGTTATGGCAGCTCAAGCAAACTAATACAGACAAGTGTTTCTTATTCTGAGTTCACTGAGAATTTGTGTTTTTTAAACTTATAAACAAGTGTTGGATTTTGTCAATGTTTGGCTTCAACTGAAATGAATTTTTAAAAATTTTTTATTAACATATAATGTATTATTTGTTTCGGGGGACAGGTCTGTGATTCATCAGTCTTACACAATTCACAGCACTCACCATAGCACATACCCTCCCCAATGTCTATTACCCAGCCACGCCATCCTTCCCACCCCCCCTCCACTCCAGCAACCCTCACTTTGTTTCCTGAGATTAAGAGTCTCTTATCGTTTGTCTCCCTCTCTGGTTTCATCTTCATTTTTCCCTCCCTTCCCATATGATCCTCTGTCTTGTTTCTCAAATTCCTCATGTCAGTGAGATCATATGATACTTGTCTTTCTCTGATTGACTTATTTTGCTTAGCATAATACCCTCTAGTTCCATCCACATCATTGCAAATGGCAAGATTTCATTTTTTTTGATGGCTACATAATATTCCACTGTATATATATATACCACATCTTCTTTATTTGTTCATCTGTTGATGGACATCTAGGCTCTTTCCATAGTTTGGCTATTGTGGACATTACTGCTATAAACACTGGGGTGCAGGTGCCCCTTCAGATCACTACATTTGCATCTTTGGGGTAAATACCCAGTAGTGCAATTGCTGGGTCATAGGGTAGCTCTATCAACTGAAATGATTTTTTTTTAAATTTTGTTAATGAGGCAAATTACATTAATTAAAATAGCGAATTTGCATTTCTGGGATAAATTCTAATTGATTATGGTATGTTGTCCTTTTATATATTGCTGAATTTGACTTGCTAATGTTTTGTCAAGGATTTTTGTGTCTATGCTTATGAGAAATATTGCTCTGTAATTTATTTATTTTTGGTAATACTGTTTTCTGGTTTTGATATCAGTATCATTCAAGGTTGAATCAGAGAAACAGAACCAGTAGGAGATGCATTAAGATTTATTGCGAGGAATATGTGATTGTGGGGACAGATGAGGCAAGTCTGAAATTCATAAGGCCATCAGGAAGGGAAGGCTAGGGCTCCCAGGCATGAACTGAAACTGTAGTCCACAGGTAGAATTTCTTCTTCCAGGAAACAAAAGCTCTGCTCTGAAGGCCTTTCAACTGATTAGATTAGGCTGCCCAGAGTATCTGGGATAATCTCCCTTGCTTAAAGTCAACTGATTATGGACTTTAATCACATCTACAAAATACCTTCTTAGAAAACTTAGTGTTTCATTGAATGAACTAGTCTAGTCAAGTTAGTGTGTCAAAAAGGCCATCATAGTGTTATGCT
The DNA here is from genome assembly GCF_964656455.1 of Halichoerus grypus. Classification (NCBI taxonomy): domain Eukaryota; kingdom Metazoa; phylum Chordata; class Mammalia; order Carnivora; family Phocidae; genus Halichoerus; species Halichoerus grypus. Next base: position 71,169,606 of record NC_135715.1, read on the forward strand.
GGCCTCATTAAATGAGTTGAAAAGCATTTCCTCTTTCTATACCTTTTTTTTGAGACATAATTCATATACCATAAATTCACTATTTTAAAGTGTACAATTCTGTGGTTTACTAAAGATTTACAGAAGATTGTACAACGATCACCACCATCTAATTCCAGAGAAGAAACCTTGTGTTCATGAGCAGTCATTTTCCATTTACTCCTTCCCTCAGCCCCTGGCAACCACTAAGCTACTTTCTGTCTCTACTGGATATGCCTATTTGGGACAATTCATGTTAATGGAATCATATAAATAGGTGGTCTTTTGTGTTGGATTTCTTTCACTGAGCATAATGTTTTCCAGGTTCATTCGTGCTGCAGCAAGTATGAGTACTTCTTTCCTTTTTAAGGCTAAACAATATTCCATTGTATGAATGTACCGTTTTTTTTTTTTATTCATTCATCGGATGATGGACATATGTATTGTTTCCACTTTTTGACTATTAAAAATAATGCTATTTTAAATACTTGTGTACAAGTTTATGTGTGAATATGTATTTTCAGATCTCTTGGGTACATACTTAGGAGTGGAATTAATGGGTCATATGCTAACTCTATGTTTAACCTTTTGAAGAAAGGCCAAACTGTTTCCCATTCTGCATTCCCAACAGCAATGCTCCAATTCCTCCACATCCTCACCAACACTTCTTCTTTTCTTTTGTTTTTTACAATAGCCATCTTAGTGGGTGTGAATTCACATCTCATTCTGATTTTGATTTGCACTTCCCTAATGACTAGTGTTATTGAATATCTTTTCATGTGCTTGATGGTCACTTTTTTTTTTAGGATTTTATTTTTTATTTGACAGAGAGAGAGAGAGAGAGAGCACAAGCAGGGGGAGCAGCAGAGGGATCATGACTCTCCACTGAGCAAGGAGCTCGACGCAGGGCTTGATCCCAGGACTCTGGGATCATGACCTGAGCCAAAGGCAGATGCTTAACCAACTGAGCCACCCAGGCACCCTTTGATGGTCACCTTTATATCTACTTTGGAGCATGTCTACTAAAATCCTTGGCCCATTTTTTAAAAATGAGGTGTACTTTCTATTACTGTGTGTCTTTTATCCCTAGTTCTAGTAGAGACAAGATTTGCAAAATTTTTCTATTTTCTGTCCACTTCTCATTCTTCCTTGATAGCATATTTTGAAGCACAAAACATTAAATTTTGATGAAGTCTAATCTAGATAATTTTTCTTTTGTTACTTGTACTTCTGGTGTCATATCTAGGAAATTGCTGCCTAATCTAAGGTCACAAAGACTTATACCTAAGAGTTTTAAATTTAGGTCTTTGATCCAAATAAGTTCATTTCTGTATATGCTGTGAGGTAGGAGTCCAACTTACTCTTTTGCATGTAAATATCCAGTTGCCCCAGTGCCATTTGTTGAAAAAACTATTCTTTTCTCTGTTGATGGTGCTGACACTCTTGTCAATAATCAGTTGGCTGTATGTGTATGGGTTTATTTCTGGACATTCTATTCCATTGATTATTATGGACCACACTGTCTTGATTACTTTAGCTCTCTAATAAATTTTGAAAATGGTAAATGTGCATTTTCTGAATTTGATCTTCCTTTTTTAAATGCACATTATTTATTTATTTAAAGATTTTATTTTTTTCTTTGAGAGAGAGCACAAGTGGAGGGGAGGGGAGGGAGAGGGAGAAGCAGGCTCCCTGCTCAATGTGGGGCTCAATCCCAGGACCCTGAGATCATAACCTGAGCAGAAGGCAAACGCTTAACCAACTGAGCCACCCAGATGCCCCTAAAATGCAATTTGTTTAAACTAAAAACAGAAACAGTTCACTCATTTCTCCCACCCCTCCCCACCCCCATCTCTGGCAACCACCAATCTGTTCTCTGTATCTATGAGCTTCATTTCTTTGATTGTTTTTTAAGATTCCACATATAACAGAGATCATATGGTATTCGTCTTTCTCTGACTTATTTAACATAATGTCCTTGAGGTCCATCCATGTTGTCACAAATGGCAAGATTTCATTCTTGATCTTATATCACTTCAATTTTTTTTTTTTTTGCCTTTCCTGACTTATTGTGATTACCTCAGTATATATTAGTATTCAGTTTTTCTTCTTTTATTGTCATTTTAACTCTACCTCTTTGTCTCATTTTATTCACTTATTTGTAATATATTAATTGAATACTTGATTTCTTCATTGGGAATCTATTTCTCAAATCTCACACCAGCCATTAGATTCCCTGAGGTGGCATGAGCAAAATTACTACAGGTAAGGTCAAAGATCTAACTCTAGGGAACTCGACCACAATAAGATGAGAAGCTTAGAGGAGGAAGAAAAAGAGATTAGAAGGTGAGCAGAGGGAGGGAGGGAAGAACCAGAGGAAAATAGGGTGTTGGAAGTAAAGGCAGACAAGAGTTTCAAGAAAGAAGTGATGGAGGGGCGCCTGGGTGGCTCAGTCGGTTAAGCGGCTGCCTTTGGCTCAGGTCATGATCCCAGGGTCCTGGGATCGAGCCCCCCATTCGGATCCTTGCTCAGCAGGCAGCCTGCTTCTCCCTCTGCCTCTGCCTGCCGCTCCCCCTGCTTGTGCTCTCTCTCTCACTATCTCTCTCTCTGTGTCAAATAAAAATAAATAAAATCTTTAAAAAAAAAAAAAGAAAGAAGTGATGGTCAAGAGGTGACTTGAATAGACAATTCCCCCAAAAAGACATACAAATGGCAAGTACACGAACAGATGTTCAACAACATTGATTAGGGAAATACAAATCAAAATCACAATAAGATACCACCTCACACAAATTAGAATTGCTATTATCAAGCCATCCACCCCCCCCCAAAAAAAACCCAGAAAATATTGGCAAGAATGTGGAGAAACTGGAATCCTTGTGCATTTTTGGTGAGAATATAAAATGGCTCAACCACTAGGGAAGAGAGCATGGCTGTTCCCCCCAAATTAAACACAAAGTTACCCTATGATCCAACAACTCCACTCCCAGGTATGTACCCCAAAGAACTGAAAGCAGGGACTCAAACAGATATTTAAACACCGTTCATAGAAGCATTATTCACAATAGCCAAAAAGTAGAAACAACTCAAAAGGCCAGAAGACTGGATACACAAAATGTGGTAAATACACATACAAGGGAATATTATTCGGCCTTAAAAAGGAATGAAATTTGGCTACACGCCACAACACAGATGAACCTTGAAGACATGCTAAGTAAAATAAGCCAGACACAAAAGGACAAATCTTGTACCTAGAATAGTGCAATCCACAGAGACAGACTGTAGAACAGTGGTCGGCAGAAGCTAAGTGTAGGACAGAGTGAGGGGTTCATGTTGCACAGATGCAGAGTCTCAGTTTAGGATAATGAACAGGTTCTGGAGCTGGACGGTGGTGCTGGCGGCACAACAGTGTGAATGCACTTAATGTCACTGAACTGTATACCTCACAATGGTTAAAATGGTAACTTCTATGTCATGTATATTTTACCTCCATAAAAAAGAAGGAAAAGTGCCAGCAAGAGCACTGCATTCCTTATTTTCTAGATAAAGGAAACAAAGCAGAGACATAGAGGAACTTATTCAAAGTTGCACTAGGGAAGGGCAGAACTCGGATTTGCACACACAGAGGGAGTTCAAAGGCTGTGGTCCTGATAATTCGCTATATTGTTTCTTTCCAAGGTATTTACTATGGTGATGTTTATAATAGCAGGAATATGGAAACAACTTGAATGTCCAAAAATACAGCTCAATTGTGAACCATCTGTTTAGTATGAGTTTAAAAAGCCATTAAATTTATGTTTCAAAAGAATTTTCTAGTGACATGGATATTTATTTACACATTAAGTGAAGAAATGGCAGTACACCAAAATGAATTTATGTTATGAACCAAGTTATGTATTTTAAAACTACACACGTTTAGTTTAAGGATGTTTGAGCACAAAAAGGAGGAATCCTGTCCAAGTTATAAGGAAGTTATTTTAGCCTTGTAAGATTTGAAGTGATTTCTTTTTCATCCTTTTCCTAGTGTTTTCTGTATTGGTGATCCAACTGCCGTGTAACAAATTACCCCCAAACTTAGTAATTTAAATACACAATGAATACATACTTTCTCTCAGTTTCTATGGGTCAAGAATTTGGGAGCAACTTGACTGGGTAGTGTCGGCTTGCAATTTCTCATTAGGATCAGTCAAATGGCAGCAGAAGCTGCAGTCACTTGAAGCTTGACTGGGTTTGGAGGATCTGCTTCCACTGTGCCTCATTTCCATGGCTGACAAGCCGGTCCCTCTCCACAATTATCCTTGAGTATCTTCACAACTTAGCAGCTGACTTCCCCCGGAGTCAGTGCTGCCCTTGAGACCCAGGCGAAAAGTTGCAGCGCTTTTTATGACCTAGCCCCAGATGTCAGACACGGTTACTTCCACAATATTCTATCAGCCACACAGACTAATCCTGATTCCCGGAAGGGGACGACACAAGGCAATGAGTCCCAGAAGGTGAGCATCATTTTGGAGGCTGGCTCTCCCAGTTTCACACTTGGTAAATGACCAGATGGGGAGCTACTGGAGTTTCATGATTAGAGGTCAGGGTTCTGGAGCCACACTGGGCAGTGCACATCCTAGCTCACCCATGTAAAATGGTTGGATCAAGTATCAAAATGTATATAATCCTGCACAAGATACTTAACCCATATGTGTCTCCCTCTCTTCATCTGAAAAATGAGAATGAATACAGTTACCAGTTTATGGGACTGTTGTGAGGATTTAATGAGTTAATATATGTAAAGCCCTAGAATTCCACCTGGCCCATAGTAAGTGCTACGTAAGTATTAGCTATTATTATTATTTTTAAAGTTATCTATTTATTTGAGAGAGTGGGGGGGGGAAAGGGAGAGAGAGAGAATCCTGAATCAGACTCCCCACTGAGCGTGGAGCCCCAGGCAGGGCTCGATCCCAGGCCCCTGAGATCATGACTTAGCCAAAATCAAGAGCCGGCCACTTAACCAACTGAGCTACCCAGGCGCCTCCTGGCTATTATTATTTATTACTTTTAAAATCAGAAAACTGATTAATGGAACAATCATTTATAAGTTGTTTGTATAGTATGATTCCAATCGTGTAAAAAATCTACAGATGCTGGGTGGCTCAGTCGTTAAGCATCTGCCTTCGGCTCAGGTCATGATCCCAGGGTCCTGGGATCGAGCCCTGCATCAGGCTCTCTGCTCTGCGGGGAGCCTGCTTCTCCCTCTCCCACTCCCCCTGCTTGTGTTCCCTCTCTCTTTCTGTGTCTCTCTCTGTCAAATAAATAAATAAAACCTTAAAAAAAAAAATCTACAGATGCATAAAAGGAAGTTCACCATCATGTTAATATTCCTTGTTTCTGGGTTGTGGGATCATGAGGTATGACATATGTGGGATCTGTGTTTTCTACAGAGGGCATTATTAATCTTTAATGAGAAAAAAATTATTTTATAAACACTCATCGTATAACATTCAGTACTCATTCAATTTGTTTCATTTGTTTATATCAACAAACATGTGGAAATGCACTGGAAATGATCTAGTTAAAAATTACTAGTTTTCCTCAACCCGGACTTAAAATAAAGGCCCCAAAGCCAACATCAGCAAAAAAGAGCTGAGTTTCATATCCACTTTGGATGTTTTGGGGGTTTTTTCCCCATCAAAGGAAGTGGGCAACTCTGAACTGGGTTATAGTAACAGGAAGCCTAGCAACTATTTATATGTGCCAAGTACTGTGGTAGGAGCTTGAAGGGAATAGAATAGGTCTTCGTGTTTAATATTTATTAGAAGAAAGGGATCTGATGTGATGTGCGTGATTCTCTATGCCTCTAGATTTGCAGGCTCAACCCCAAAGAAGTTATTGCACTTCTCCCAAAGCTGATTTTACACCATAGCTAGCCATGTATCCTCTAACAAAGCCATGTAGACGAACCAAGTTTAAACAAGACGCTAGCTGAAAAGCTGGTAGGAAGCATGTGCCCAAGCGGTCAGGATCAGCCCCAGCCTGGAAGTGGGCCTTCAGATGCAGGTGCTTCTCCTCAGCACCCATGACTACCTTTAAGTTTTCGACTTTATTATTGTCAAAACAAGATTCTTCTTTATTGCTACAATAAATCGAATCAAATATTTACTTTCTTTTAAAATTTATTTTTTTAAATAAACTTTTTATTTTAGATTAATGATAGTTGCACAGAAAAATGACAAATACAGAGTTTCCAGAGAGCCTTCACGCACTTTCTACTAATGTTACATCTGTCATTAGCACAGTACATTTGTCAAAACTAAGAAATTAACATCAGTACAGTACCATCAGTGAAACTCCTAGAAACATCTGGATTTTATCCATTTTTTCAGTAATGTCCTTTTTCTGTTCCGAGCTCTCACCCAGAATCCTGCACTGCACTTAGCATGTCTCTTTAGGCTCTTTTGATCTTGACAGTTTCTCAGTCTTTCCTTGTTTATTCATGAACTTGACAGTTTCAAAGAACGCTGGCCAGATATTTTGTAAAATGCTGCTTCTTCCGTTTTTTTTTTTTTTTTTTTTTTTTAAGATTTACTTATTTGAGAAAAAGAGAGAGAAAGAGAGGGTGTGCGCATGAGCAGGGGGAGGGGCAGAGGGCGCGGAGCCTGACGCGGGGCTCCATCCCAGGACCCCGAGATCATGACCTGAGCCGGCCACTTAACCTACTGAGCCACCCAGGTGCCCCCGTAAAATGTTGCTTAATTTGGGTTTGAGTGATGTTTTCTCTTGATTAGACTAAGGTCACAGGTTTGAGGAAGAATACCCAGAGGTAAAGTGCCTGAGGGGGAATTTATTTTTTAAAGATTATTCAAACCTTTAACACTAATGGGATGTTATGTATCATGAACTCTCAAGAGGGAAAGCTATTTCTTAGAGAATAATTTCAAGGGAAAATATCAAAAGGCACCTTTCTCGTGTCTCCTTTGTCTTCCTATGTTTTCACCCCGCTCATATTTGCTAATCAGATGTCTGAGTTTGTCCTCAATATTTTAAAGCTGGCTCAGCAATAAGGGTCTTTCAGGGTCTTGTAGCTCTTTCCGTACTGAGTGCCTTCTGTTGGGGCAGCTGCAAGGGGAGGGCTGGAGTCAAAGATGACTAACATAGGTCCCTTCCCTCCAGCTCACCTTTAGTTGGAGAGACAAAGTGTTGCAAACCAATCTAAACCAATTTGGTTTCATGATCGTCGAGTCCCTTTTGGAGGATGACAGTAGCTTCCAATGATTAGGGTACAAGGAAGGATAGAGCTGTCCCTTGTCCCACCACCTCCCTACCGGGTGGTATGTTACAATGAGGGCACATTTTAGGCCACTTTCTGCAAGGTGAACCAACTTTTATTAGCAAGCAAGTAAAAAACCACCTCTCAACCTATTCTGTAATTGGTGAAGTCCTTGGTCTCTGTTCTTTCAGACTCTCCGACATCTGGCATGAAAGTTTCACTAGAGACAAATGCAACCATATCCTGACAATAGTTTAACTTAATCAAATCAGATGGCAGAAGCCTCCAGTAAGTGCAAGACCCAGAGTGAGTGGCGTTTAGACCTCGGGTTCTCTCTGTTCTGCCCACGAGAGGACAAGAGATGGTATACAGGTCCTTCTGGTCCACCGTATATCCTGGCCACCACCCATTCTATAAGCTAAAAATTATTTCCACATCCTGTACTCAAAGAGCACGTCCTCTGGTGCAGACTTAAATCAGAATATTTGAAGTTGGGCAACATACCACCCTTGATGTATGAGTTCTTGATTAGATACTTCAAATACTAACTAAAACACCAGGTTGGGGATTAAAATTAATTCACACACATATATTTTACTGTTAAAAAATATAACACAAAAGTTGAAACAAGTTTACCATAGTGTGTCAGGAAGAGATAAAGGTCTGTATAAAATGCTGGGAAAGTCCAAGCATGGAGCTGGGAGGGGTCCTGATGGGGTGAACAGTAGGGGTGCAGAAAGTCTACAGAGGGTTAGTCTTAAGCAGAGTGGCTTTTCATCAGGTGGCCCAGGAGAAAGGGATTCTGGGTAGAAGGAGACACCAAGAAAGGGCACAGAGGCAAGACAATGTTTGGTGTAGGCATGGCATGGGATCGCAGAGGGAGGGTGGTGGTAATGGACACTGGAAAGACAAGGTGGGTGCAAGTCTTTAAAGTACCCCCAGACTGAGGAATGTGGATTTTATCCAATGGGTAACAGGGAATCATTAGAAGATTTTAAGTAGTGTTTTTAAATATATAACCAGAGTGATATCTCTGGCAGCCACACTTCAGGACAGTGGGAGGGAGAAGAAACTGGAATTACAGCAACCGGTTAGAACTTAGGATAATGGTTCTGGCAAGAGACACAGACAACATAGATGGTGAGGGAGAAATCATAAAGCCACCTTACCGAATGAGCACTGACTCTGAGCGGGGTCTTATTCCAAGTCCTCCTCCATATATTACATCATTTCAACCTCAATACCTGATGAAGCTGGTACCATTCTCATCTCATTTTAGAAATAAAGGAAGTGAGGCCCAGATCATTTTGCCAGATAAAATACTGGATGCCCAATTATAATTGAATCTCAGATAAACAAGGAATACATCTTCAGGATAACTAGGTCCACGCACTATGGGGTTTGTTAAAGCTGGCGCCCCTGGGTCCAGAAAGATGAAGTAAGTTGCTCAAGGAGTCCCAGCCGCCAAGGGGCAGTGCCAGAGTTGGAAGGGGGGGGCAGGTGGGAGAGCATGCTGGGCTGTGCCCTCCTTACCCCCACTCCTCCCGCAGGTAGATGCAGCCCAGCCAGGCTGTTAGTCATCAGGCAGCCCTTCATTTGCCCTTTCAATCTTCCTCAGAGGGCCTATTTTCTTAGAACAGGTCTACAAAGTTCCCATAAGCCACCTTAATGCTTAGAGCAAAATCTATGCCCTGTGACTAAGTAACTAAAATCCCCTGGATCTCCAAAGCTCTCTCTGCCCTAAGGGTTCTGAAACTTTTTAAGGGTTTCCAGTTCCTCTCTCCAGTTAAGCACCATAATTAGGAACTTATTCAGACCAGATCTACACACAATATGCATTTACTGCTCTACCTACCTGTTGCTACTGGCCTGGGATATAAAACACAGAAATGTTTGAACAGATTTAATAAGGTTTCACCCGAGGTGCAATAGACAATTGTACTTTCAACACTGGAATATTTCAAGTATTCAGCAAGTGAATGCTAGGTGCTGGCAACGCAGTGAGGTCCGGGGCAGGATTACTACCCTTAAGACATTACTTTTCAGAGATTCATGAAAAAGATATAAAAAACAGACCCAGCACAATGCAATGGATATTGTAATAAGGGAATACAGAGGAGGCAGTGGAAATCCAGAGCCAGGAGTTTCAAACTTTGCCCAAGAAGAAGGTGGGAACTCGAGGGCCTGACTACTCATAGTGTGATCCTCAGACTATGGGAGCAGGGGCCCCACCCCAACCTACAGAATCAGAACTTGCATTTTAACAAGATCTAACTAAGTCTGACTCCCATGCACATTGAAGTTTGAGAAGCATTTCCTTGGAGAACACCAGAGATGGAGGAATACATGAAATTGATCTGGAAGAATAAGTAGTTTTCCAGGTGGGGTCTAGAAGGGAAGGCCTTAGAGGGAGGGAACAGCATAAACAAAAGCATGTAGCTGTGAAAAGGAATATATTCAGGAAACAACCAGAAAACTGTGGTCCCTCTAGAGCCCAGTAGTACATGGGAGTGATGGACAGGGAGACAGCCTCGGAGGGGGCAAGATCAGGGGTGGCTCTGTTGCCATGTGGAAGGGCTTGAGTTTTTAAATACAGTTTTCCAAGCATGTAAAGATGTGTAACTAAAAAGTATAAAATAAAATAATGAGTGTAAGGTCTAAAGAAGACATTACAGATAAAACCTGTGCATTCCCACCTTCCTTCATTCCATTCACCTCCCTCCTTCCTAGACTTAACTACTCTTCTGAGTTTGGTGCTTAGCATTTTCAGATACGCTTTCATAATTTTCATACATATGTTTGTATATGCAAAAAATACGTATTTTACTACAACTTGATTTTCTGCTTCAATGTTATGTTCATAGTTGAGATTTATTGGCGGTGATACACAAAGCTCTGGTTAATTCATTGTTAACTATATGGTACTTCCTTGGATGACTTTGTCACTATTTCTTTGTCCAGTCTCCTAATGATGGATATTTTGTTTCCACTATAAACAATGCTGGAACAAAAGCATTATGGGTCTCCTTGGGCACATGCCTGAGTTTCTACAGGAAACTTTTGCAGGAATGGAGTTGCAGGTCCTAGAGTATGCACCTCTCCAGCTTCACTAGATACCACCAAATTCTTCTCTAAAATGCTTGTACGAGTTTACACTCCTACCAGGAAGGGATGAAGGTACCTTTTTCTCTACATCCTCTCCAGCCCCTGATTTCGTCACATTTTAAAACTGTTGCCACCTTGATGACAGTGGGAGGGTATATCTCATTATCCTTTCATTTCCTCAATGACTAGTGAAGTAGAACATGTCCTTGTATGTTACTGGTTTCTCAGGCTTTCTCTTCGGTGAATTGCCAGTTAATATCCATTGCCTGCTTCCCTACTGGCTTGGTTGACTCATACCGATAAGTAGAATTATTGACATATTCTGGATGCTACTCCTTATTAGTTACCTGTACTTACAATTTTTCTCCCAGGCTTCATTTACTTTCTTATGTTGTTTATGTTGTCTTTGGCCGTACTCATGTTTTTAAATGTTGGCATAACTGAATGAATCTATGTTTTCCTTTTTGTTGTGTGTATAAAATCTTCGACTTTATTTCCTTCCTTGATGTTAAAAGATGATTCTACTATATATTTCTTCTAAAAGTTTCAAGTTTTGCTTTCCACATCTGAGCCCAATTTTTATGTTTTCTCCTATTGATAATCATTTGTCCCATGGCCATTTATTGAATAGTCCATCCTTTCTCTCTGATTGCAGTGTCCCTCTGGTATTGACCACAGTTACATGGGTGCATGATCTGCTGCTCTTCTGTCCGCCCCCCTGCCCCGTGTGTCTTTTCTTGCTCCTATCCCACACAGTCCTACTGACAGAGCCTAATAACAGGGGATGGCATCTGGTGGGGCAAAACTTCCAATAGCCCCAGTGATTCTTGACCCTTTGCTCTTACACACACACTTTAGAGTTACCTTGTTAAGTTCCACACACACGTGCATGGGCACAGATGCAAGCATGTGGACACACATATGCAATCACTGAAGTAAATTCTTAGTGCACTGAGCTCATAGAATAATTTGGCAGAGATGTGGCAACTTTAAGACAGTCATGCCATCCACAAACATGGAGTAGCTTTTCATTTATTAGGACTTCTTATGTCTTGCTATAATGTTTTATAATTTTCTATGTAAAGGTATTACTCATCTTTAAATTTTTTTAGATACCTTACTTTATATTTTCTCTTGCTCTTGTAAATGATTCAAATTATGCTTTCTAGTTTTTGTTAGATTTTTTTTGGATGGTTTGTGCTTTCAGAACAAGTGACTTATAAATATGAATTGATCATTATACTTATAAAATATAAGTGGATTATTACCAGGTCCTGTTGCTGACTTACCTGTCCAGTGTTCAACTATTGCTACAACCATCTTGTACAAACTCATTTGGTCGTCTGTCCAATTACAAATCATTCATCTCCCAGTCCCACTGTGTGGCTGGTGGCCTGTCTCATACTGGAGCAGTTTCTTCTTCCATTTCTAGAAAAATCAACATTATTTTCTTGGCTTTGTGAGTTCTAGATACATCCAAGAGTCATCTGTAAGAGCAATGGTAGCGCAGTTAACCTCTTCCAGCAGCTAGGACTGAAGAAACCTCCCAGGTGGCTCTTTCCACCTTCCAGATCAGCTCGCAGGTGGACAGCACCTTTTATTGAGCTGCCCTGAATCCCTAGAGTCATGTCGCTAAAACAAAGAGTTTTAAAACAGCTTTTTTTGCCCCTCTAAGTCTTCGACATTCTTTTTAACTCTCCTGCAAATGTAAAACACTAGAGGAAGGAAAATTGTGATCTGCCTTGTGGCCCTCCACCGTAAGAGATAACCTGGACCCCACATCTCTCAAAAGGAAGGGTCATCGTACTGGAATATCAAGTCCCCCCCCCCACCCCATCCATCCCCACACTGACACTGCCTCATTCTGGCTCTCCTTATCTGCTTCCATGTCCTAGTTTCCTCTTGCTCCTGGAATGAATCTCCACAAACTCTACAGCTTAAAACACCATACAGTTATCTCATGGTTCTGGAGGTCAGACGTCCTATGTATCTCATTGCGGAAAATGAAGGCATCAACAAGACTACATTCTTTGAAGCCCCCAGGGAAGAATCCTACTCCTTACCTTTCTACCTTGTAGAGGAATACATTGCTTGGCTCATGGTCCCCTTCCTGCCTCTTCAAAGCCAGCAATGGCCAGCTGTACCACCCCGATGTGGCTTCTATCAACATCCCTTTCTCCTCCCTTTTTCCCTCATAAGGACCCTTGTGATTACCGTGGGCCCACCTAGAAAATCCAGGATACCCTCCCATCTCAAAGTCCTCAATATAATTAATTCTGCTAAATCCCTCTTGTTATGTGAGACCACATATTCTCAAGCCCCAGGGATTAGGAAAAGAACATCTTTGGGGGCTATTATTCTACCTACATACTCTTAGGCCTCTGCTTTTTAAGCTAAAAGTTGTGACTCTTAATCCTTGTAGTGGTTTGGAAGCAGTCTTTTTTTTTTTTTTCCAGTTTCACTGAAAAATAATTGACATATATCACATAAAAGTTTAAGGCACACAGTAAGACAGTTTGATTTACATCTATTGTGAAATGATTATGCAAGATGGAACCAGCATTTTTTAATGAACAGAGTACTTTGCTTCTAGTAAGGTGAAGTCTGGTTTCACTGACTAAGGTTTTGTATTGTTTCGTGGACTTCGGGTTTCACGTAGAAATATGCATATGTATACATGTGTTTGTGTGTGTGTGGTCAGTGTTATAAATACAAAATCTATTTCTTACTGGGAGTTTTGATATTAAAGAAAAAAAGGAAAGCAACTCTGGAACTTACATAATAGCCTTCTAATTGGTCTTTCTGCCTCCAGGCTCTCCAATCCATCCTCCACACTGCTGCCAAAAAGTTGTTCCTACAAACTAATTGGACATGTCACTCCGCTGAAAAATCTCTAATGGCTCTCCATAGCCGAGCTAGAGATTCTCTGCTTGTGCTCCAGATCCACCCTATCCATTGTCTCCCCCAGGGCGGACCATCATCGACTGCCTCACCCAGGCACCTTGGCTTTGACTTCCATTTGGGTGTGGACAGTGGGAGGCACTGGAAGATGTCAGAAGGCTTAAGGAGAGAAGTTTAGGGCACTCTTCCTCAGCTGCTTCTCTGCCAGGCAAGGCCAGCTTCCCGGACCTGTAGCCACACCGGGCCCCATGCTCGGTTTAACGCTCTGCTGGCATCATCTTGGAATTCTTACTAATTTTTGAACAAGTGGTCTTTTTTTTTTTTTTTTCCATTTTGCACTGGGCCCTGCAAGTTGTACCACCAGTTCTGCTTTTAGGCCACATATTGCGGTGATAATGTCCCTCTACCAAAGCCACAGCTCCTGTCTGAGACCCTTTTCCTACAACTACAACTGCTGGGTTCTAGTACCTGCTTATCCACTTGCCTCAGCAGTCCTAGAGGTGATGATGGCTTCTTGCAGTTGCTGGCCCTGGGGTGCTTGGCCATCCCATGTGAGTTCTCTTTAGCCCTGCCCTGTACACAGTCCCTTCATTAAACTCAACTTCACCCCTTTCAAGAGTGTTACCCATCTCCCCTCAGGACCTTCACTGATAGTCTACAGGATTACATCCACCATCTTGGCATTACTAAAACTTCACATGTAGGCCCTCCTTGTAGCTGATCTACCAAGCTACCTCATTCACACTATGACCCAGTGATAATCTTCTTGTGGTTTCCACAAGTAGGCTATGCCTTCTCAGGTCTTTAGTGTTCTTCCATAGAATAAAATTTTAGCTGGGCACATAGCTATCCCAATTAAGACAACATATCTCAGCTTCTCTTGTAGTAAGTGTGGCTGTGGGACTAAATTCTGGCAAATGCTATGTAAGTAGAAGTGCTTGTGTGCATGGCAGGTTCCAGGAATCTTTCCTAACAGTCTCCTGGAACACTCCCCTGGCTGGTTCTTCTTTGTCCTTTCTTCCATCTTGAGGCCCAAAATGTGGGCTATCTTGGACTATGAGAATAAGGAACACACCCTAGGAATGCCAGAATAATGATTTAGAAGGAAGTAGAAAATTTTGGGGAACAAAGCCTTCTTACCAGCTCTGGATTAAATGCCTAAAGGCTTTACATAAGGAAGAGATCAACTCTTTTTAAGCCACCGATATTTGGGTTTTCTTACCGATGAATCTGATCCTAACTAATGCTATACCTGTTGTCATTTACTAAATAAATGTTTACTGAGAACCTGCTGGGTGCTGGGCACTGCTGTAGACTCTGGAGATGCAATGTTGAATAAGCAGGTGGCAATGGAGCCATATGCAGGTAGAAATGGTGGTGGTTTGAAGTGGTCAGGGAGAAAGAGAGGATTCCTGGGAGAACTAGTAAAGAAGATTTGGAAGAGCACAGACAAGATTTCAAGGCAGAACATGGATGATGACTTGCCCAAGTCTCAGAAAATACAAAAGTTATAACCTGCAGAAAATAAAAGTCAACCATATGCTGCCCCAAATGTGTATTACTAGACCAAGTGACTAAGAAGGAACAAAATGTGTTATGCAAATACAAGTGAAAATAGAGCAGGAACTGAGTTATCAATATCAAATGAAGACTTCAAGGGGTAGTATTAAAAGGACACAGTGAGGGACTTTTTCTTGGTGAAGGAGAATACAAAAGAAAATTACCATTATAAACAATTATATGCCAAATTACTGACACCAAAATACAGAAATCCAAAACTATTAGAATTATACATATAAACCTTAGAAAAATGATAATATTGAGAAAATGTTAATATTCTCTTACTTAGACCTTTAAAGATTAGGCAGATAAAAAATAATTTTGGGGATGCCTGGGTGGTTCAGTCGGTTAAGTGTCTGCCTTTGGCTCAGGTCATGATCTCAGGGTCCTGGGATCGAGCCCCGCATCGGGCTCCCTGCTCGGCAGGAGGCCTGCTTCTCCCTCTGCCCCTGCTCCTCTCCCCACTCGCAAGCATGCTCTCTTTATCTCTCAAATAAATAAATAAATAAAATCTTTAAAAATAATAATTTTGGATATAAAATGTGTGAATACTTTATTTTTTAAATGGCTTAATGCAACCTCTATACCATAAAACAAATTTTAAAGCTTTTTTAACTACCCATGTGCTATGTATATGAAAGGGTAGAGGGTATATGGGAAACCTCTGTACCTTTCCCTCAATTTTGCTGTGAACCTAAAACTGCTGTAAAAAATGTCTTCATTTTTTAAAAAGCATCTATTTTGAATATCTTCAAACTTTAAACACAAGAAGGGCCTTAATAAGTATATAAAAAACAGGTACAAATAACACAATCTAATCATTATACTATAAAACTAGAAATCACTACCATAAAAAATTTCTAATTCTCTTAAATAACATTATCACACACACCCCTATATACACATTGTACGTATTTCTGGGGTGAAAGAGGAAACCAAAATTGCATCAATGTAATATTAAGAATATAATCATAAAGAGAGGTACCTGGGTGGCTCAACTGGTTAAGCGTCCAACTCTTTTTTTTTTTTTTAAGATTTTATTTATTTATTTGACAGAGACAGACAGCAAGAGAGGGAATACAAGCAGGGGGAGTGGGAGAGGGAGAAGCAGGCTTCCCGCTGAGCAGGGAGCCCGATGCGGGGCTCGATCCCAGGACTCTGGGATCATGACCTAAGCCGAAGGCAGACCCTTAACAGCTGAGCCACTCAGGCACCCCAGAGTCCAACTCTTTTTTTTTTTTTTTTCAGAGTCCAACTCTTGATTTCAGCTCAGGTCATGATCTCAGTGTCATGGGATTGAGCCCTCCATCAGGTTCCTCGCTCAGTAGGGAGTCTTCTGGAGATTCTCTCTCTCTCTCTCTCTCCCTCTGACTCTCCCCCTCCCGCCCCCCACCCCATGCACACACATGCTCACTCTTTCTCTCTCTCTCTCAAATAAATAAATCTTTTTTTTTTTTTTAAGATTTTATTTATTTATTTGACAGAGAGAGACACAGCGAGAGAGGGAACACAAGCAGGGGGAGTGCGGGAGGGAGAAGCAGGCTTCCGAGAAGCAGGGAGCCCGATGCGGGGCTCGATCCCAGGACGCTGGGATCATGACCTGAGCTGAAGGCAGACGCCTAACGACTGAGCCACCCAGGCGCCCCTAAATCAATCTTTTGTAAAAAAAGGAATATAATCATAAAGAGACCACTACAGACCAACACCCAAGGGATGAGGATTCCACGTCTGCCTAGGATGTAGCAAGCTGCAAAAGAATGTTGCTTCCACCCTAACAATGACAGAAAGGCTTGACAATCTATAAAATCATAACTCTCTCTGAGCTCATTTGAGAATTAAGGTTGGAAGGTGAAAAACTGAACTAAATTCCAGTGGGTGATAAGCCTTCCAAGGAAGATGGGACACATGGACTATTTCACCTTTGTCAGAGTACAGGAAGAAAACAGCTCAAATGTAATACATTCTTCAAGGCTAAATGTAGACTTGGCATGACAGTTTAGAGTCCCTGGGAGCCCTAAATTCGAGGGGTATTCAAACTTATTCATAAACTCTTTTTCATGGGTCTCTGTCAGATGTTCACAAGAAAGACTGGAGCAGGGAAGGGGACCTGAGGGTGTTCCCTTCAGTGACTCGCAGGCACAAAATCCTGCCCACTTGCCTGACATTTCTGTTCTGCCCTGAGGACCCAGGAGAAGACTCAGGGCTTCTGGGGAAGGAATCGAAACAAAAGCTGTCTGATACTGGGGGAGGGGTAGAAAACTCTTTGTCCAGAGGAAAAGCAGTTGATCTTGGAGAGAGAGACGGAAGCAGGAAATGACTGCTGTTGGAAGAGTGGTAGGAAACCCTCCAAGCCCACCCCAGGCAAAGGTACTGAGGACTGAGGGGAAGTAAGAGCCAACTGCCCAGGGGAAGGCTCGGAAAACTATTTAGGCCAAGGGCCTTGTATTGACACAAAGCAGAGGTCGCTACCCCTGGGAGAGGGGCAGGGAGCTCTCTTCTGCCCAAGACCACCCACAAATACACTGCAGAGTTGTCTGCCCTTGGGGACGGGGACAGCACCACTGAGAGAGCCCTACCTCCAAGGTCCAAGTGCATAGTCCTGCCAAAGACTGAGGCTGCACCAGGTGATCCAAGAAGTTGCCCCTCTGCCTACCATTAATCTCACTGAGTAACAAGTGGCAGCCATGTATCCCTGAGGGAGGGGGAAGAGCATAGAGAAAGACTCCCTCTGTGGCTCAGGTGTGCAAAACACTGAGAACAAACAGCCCAGCAGCCCAGTCCCCACACTAAATACAGGTGCTTTCACGAGGGTACTTTGAAACACATATAGCATTGTAGGTAACTACAGTAACAACTTCCACTAGTTGTAAAGTAGTGGAAGAACCGTCAACCCAGACTCTTATATCCAGTGAAGCTATCTTTTAGGAATGGAGGTAAAATAAACACATTCTCAGATGAAGGGGAAGTCAGATAATCGTCAACAGATATTCTCTAAAAGAAATGCTAAAGTTCTTCAGGCTGAAGAGAAATGATATCAGCAAAAAAAAAAATGGAATCCAGGAATGAAGGAAAAACAACAGAAGTGCTAAATATCTGGGCAAAAAAATACAACAGGTGACTTTTTCCCTCTAAAGTTCTTTAAAATACTTATGACTGCTGAGGGGCACCTTGGTGGCTCAGTCAGTTAAGAGTCTGCCTTCAGCTCAGGTCATGATCTCAGAGTCCCAGGATCAAGCCCCGCATAGGGCTCTCTGCTTAGTGGGGAGTCTGCTTCTCCCTCTCGCTCTCTCAAATAAATAAAATAAAAATAAATAAATAAATAAATAAATAAAATATTTATGACTGTTGAAAACAAAAATTTATACATTATGAAGAAGGGGAATTTCAGTATATATACATATAATTCATACAACAACTATAAAATAAAAGGGAGAGAATAAATGAATCAATTTTTGTAAGCCTTCTACATTTTATTTGAAGTGCTAAAATATTAACTCTAAACTAAAAAGGTACATAAAAATCTTACAGCAATCATTAAGAATATAAAGAGATAGGCAAGAAGCCAATAAATAAATTAAAACAGGGGCACCTGAGTGGTACAGGTGGTTAAGCATCTGACTCTAGATTTCAGCTCAGGTCATGATCTTCATAGTCGTGAGACTGAGCCCTGTGTCAGGCTCTGTGCTCGCTGTGCAGTCTGCTTGAGATTCTCCCTCCCTCTGCCCCTCCCACTCATGCTCTCTCTCTCTCTCTTTCTAAAATAAATAAATAAATCCAAGAAAAATTTAATTAATTAAAACAGAATACTAAAACATGTTTAGGTAATGAAGAATAAGACAGGTAAAAGGGACAGAGGAACAAAAATTGGAAGGGACAAATAATAAATGGCATATGTAAATCCAATTATATTAATACATTAAAATATTGAAGGCATCTAAGCATGCCAATTAAAAAGTAGTGTCAGGTTGGATTAAAAACAACTGCATGGCATCTATAAGAAATACACTGTGAATATAATGATAATGACAGATCAAAAGTAGAAGGATGGGAAGAGTTACTCTATGTAAATACCACTGTGAAATGTTGAAGTGACTGTATTAATATCAGACAAAATAGCCTGAGAACAATGAAAATTACCTGAGATAAAGAAGGACATTACAGGAGTGCCTGGGTGGCTGAGTCGGTTAAGTGTCTGCCTTTGGCTCAGGTCATGATCCTGGGATCCTGGGATGGAGCCCCGTGTCGGGTTCTCTGCTCAGCAGGGAGTCTGCTTCTCCCTCTGCCCCTCCCCCTGCTTGTGCTTTCTCTCTCTAATAAATAAAATCTTTTAAAAATAAAAAGAAGAACATTACATAATGATAAGAGTCAATGCCCCAAGATGACGTAACAATCCTAAATGTGTATGAACCAAAAAAACATAGTTCGAAAATAAATGAGGCTAAAAGAAGAAACAGCCAGGTCCACAATTACCGTTGGAGACTCAACACTTCACTTTGTTCTATTTGATAGAACAAACAGCCATCATTATGTATAGAGAAGACCTGAACAATCAATCTGACCTAATTGGCATCTCCAAATACCCCACCCCAAAACAGAACACATATGCTTTGTGAGTTCACATGGAACATTCACTGGGACAGACCCCATTCTGTGCTCCAAAACATACCTTAAATTTAAAGAAATTGAAATCATACAAAATATGTTCTCTGACCATAATGTAATAAAACTAAAAATTAATTGCTGTAAAATCCCCACATATTTTGAAATTAAACAACATACTTCTAAAAAATACATGGATCAAGGTATACATTTCAAGAGAAGATTTTGAACCAAATGCAACTTAAAATACAACATATCAGAATTTGTGGGATGTAGCCAAACCAATGTTTAAAGAGAAATGTATAGCATTAAATGCTCACATTAGAAAAGTCTTAAGTTAATGGTATAAGCTTCCACCTTAAGAACTTAGGAAATAAAGATCAAATTAAACCCAATCCCAGCATAAGAAAGGAAATAATAAAACACAGAAATCAATGAAATTGAAAACATAAAAATACTAGAGAAAATCAGTGAAATAAAAAATGGATTCTTTGAAAATATCAATAAAGTTGATAAACCCCTAGGCACACTGACTAAGAAAAAAAAGGAAGATATAAATTGCTGATATCAGGAATGAAAGAGGTGACATCACCATGTATCTTACAGATATTAAAATAATAATAACAAAATTAGGAACAATGTTATTCCAATACATTTCACAACTTACATGAAATGGACAAATTCCTCAAAAGACATAAACTCTCAAAAGTCACTCAAGAAGAAACAGATCATTGAATAGCCCTATAATCTAGTAAACAAATTAAATTTGTAGTTCACATTCTTCCTACAAAAACCATTCCAGTCCCAGGTAACTTACCTGATGACTTCCACCAAATATTTAAGGAAGAAATAATACCAATTCTACACAAGTTCTTTCCTAAAGACAGAGGAGGAAGGATCACTTCTCAGTTCATATGATAAGGACACTATTCTGATACCAAAACATGATAAGAACATTGCAAGGAAACTGCAGACCAATATCCCTTGTGAACGTTGATGCAAAAATCTTTAACAAAATACTAGCAAATGCATCCAGCAAAAGAGGATGTCTTACACTGCTCCAGACAAGGAAGTGCTTTAAGACGACAGGAGACGTTTGAAAAGGGCACAGGAGGTGCCTTGAAGGAGCTCCCACTGGCCAAACTTGGGACAGGTTTGAACATCAAAGAGAATAATAACAGTAATGTTTTATAATGTATGAAATAAGAGAGAACTCGTGAGTTTATACTGGCACCAAAATAAAAGTACGGGAGGAAAAGGGCTTCTTTATAAAAGCACACTAGTTGGTCAGTGTAGATGGAATCCCAGCAATTCTCAGTGTAATAACTGCTTCAGGCAGGATCATGAATGACTGCTGAAATAATTGAGCAAAATGTTATTGGATACTGGATATTCACATCGTGTTGAGGTATCATCCTACAGATTACTTATAAATTACAAAGATTAAAAAGAACTTTTACAATGGAGAGATCTGGCAGATGACAACACAAAACAAGTGACCAAACTTATCAGCCATTGCTTCCAAAATACTGTACTGTATTGGTGTATCATGCACCATCCCCAAACTCAATGACTTACAAATGACAGTCATTTATTTTTCTAATTCACGTATCTGTGAGTTGGCTGGCTTTTGGCTGATCTAGGCTGGGTTTGGCGAGGTGGTTCTGCTGATCTTGGCTGAGCTCATTCAATTACGCACAGAGCTCTGCTCTAGGCTTGGCTGAGGCAATTCTGATTACATGTGTCTTTTCTTCCTCCTGGACCCAGCAGCCTGGTCCAGACATATTCTCATAGCAACAGCAGATGTACAAGAGAGCAGGCCCAACCACATTAGCACTTTCAAAGTTCTTGTGTCATATCTGTTAACATCCCACTGGCCAGAGGAAGTCACATGGCTGAGCCTAGGAGCAGGAAATTAATTACACCTTGCATCTCAGTGGGACGGTGCTGGAAAATTTATGTTTGACTTTGGTTTAATTAAAAGTTGAGGAAAACAGAGGGGATAGAATTCAGAGATGCTAAGATCTCTTTGGGAGCTGACATTTTAGAATTGAACCATATGGCTCTTTTCCCAGGAATGGGGCAAACAAGGGAGACGGGCATAGAGCATGAGTATTTTGACTGCTTTGGGTCACTGGGGTGGCCAGAATGGTCCCGTCAATAATGTGTCAGCAGTGCCGCTAACTGGAGCCTTAATCCCACTTAAGTTACCAAAGAAAAAATATTCATTACATTTCATAAATACATAACCATTCCCAGCCTTCTTCATTCAGTTTGTGATTTACAATTCAGAGTAATCATAGTGGTGTATTTTAAATCAAGCAGAGGAAGATACATAATAAATGCATATATTTTTAGAAGCCTGCTTCAGTTTCATGGAAAAAAACATATAGCCAAGGAACATAATTGGAAAAGAGATGTAATTCATAGTCTAGGCCAGAAAATTTAATTCATTCTAATATGCATAAGAGGACAACGCAGTGGCTGGAGATTTCTAACTTCATCTCGAGTGATTCATAGACTGACTCATTTCAGTGTGTTGCCAGTTACATCAGGGATGGATTCTGAGGCGGCAAGGTGCTGCCCTGTAACATCAGAATGAATAAAATTCACATCACAGATTCTATTATGAGGCTGCTGGCCTCTGTGGAACTTTGTATGCAACCACGGAGGAGACATTTGGGCAGCGGGGAAGGGAGAGGCAGCCTGCTTAGAATGAAGCCTCACATGTCTGAAATGGAATATTATGGACTCTAAAAATAGGTGCTAAGTAACCACTCTGTCAGGAAATAATATATCACAAAGCTAAGCTTTCCACTTAGGAAATTTGAAAGGACTTTTCTTTTTCTCTGCTGTGTTCTGTCTTAAGGGGGGAAAAAGTGCCTTTCAGAAAGAGAACTCAGAACCTGGACACAGGGGGATTCTGTACCTTCTTCATCTAGGCTACTTTTTTTTTTTTTTTTTAATGAAATGTTAAGTGTTGAGAGTTTGAGAGTTGAGAGCTAAGAGTAGAGACTCTGTTATATTCTTGGACCAGGGGGACTGGATGCCTATGAAGCCGCTGCCTTCACAGCAAAATACCCACACCCCAGCCTCACCCTCACCTTCAACCAGTGCTTTTATCAAGTAAGTATTGCAAAATTATTCTTTTGAGTTACAGATCATTCAAGCATAAGCCATGGCCACCACTGACAGGAAAGGGAAGGAGTGTAGGTAAAAAGGATTGGGTAAAGGGAAGGATTATGGACTGAATTATGTACCCACCCCCAATGCCCCCCCCGAAAAAAAAATGCCTATGTGACACCTTAAGCCCCAACGTGACTGTATTTGGAGATGGAGTCTTTAAAGAAGTAATTAAGTTGAATGAGGTTGTAAGGGTGGGGGCCATAACTCAATAGAGCTGATGTCCTTATAAGAAGAAGAAGGGACACCAGGACACTGGGACAGAGAAGAAGCCACGTGAGGACATAGCAAGAAGGTGCCATCTGTGAGCCAAGGAGCAAGGCCTCCAGAGAACCAAACCTACCAACACCTTGATCTTGGACCTCCAACATCAGAACTGGGAGAAAATAAATGTCTGTTGTTTAAGCTCCCCCAGTATGTGATAGTTTGCTATGGCAGCCAGAGCAGACTAACATAGGAAGTAACACTTATTATTTGTGCACTGGGTGGTGAGCCCTGAGATAAACACTCAACACGTGTCATTAACTTAATCCTCCCAACAGCCCTGCAAGCTAGGTAAGAGTAGCTCAGAGGGCAGTAGCTTGCTCAAGGTCACAGAATGGTGGACTCTTGATTGGAACTCATGTCTATTCGATTTCAAAGCTCAAACTGTTTTCACTGTGTTAGAGGTTCTCAAATATTGGTATGCTTCAGGATCATCTGGGGAGCTTGTTAAAATTTCTGAGGTCTCTATCTCACCCAAGATCTACTGAATGAGTTCGAGGCAGGGGACCTAGGCCTCTGTATTTTTAATAAGCTCCCCAGGGGATGCCGACTCACACCCCTGCCTAGTTCATGGGGCTGTGTGAGGAAAAGTTTGCTGTCTGGTGGTTTTTCAATGCTCCATGGGGAGACAAGCAGCTGTCTAAGACCACTAAAGCTAATTTAGCTTCTTTCTCAACCTCTCAACTTCACAGGAACTCCAGAAGCTATAATTTTCATGAGTTTTTCTGGGGGGAAGTTTCCAGCAATGTCAATTTAAAATGCAAAAATCCGCTCTGAATTGGCACATGATCTTGGATAATCACCTAATACTGATGGTCCTTGGTTTGCTGAGGCTCTGCTTTACTCTACAGTCTGGGCCATTCATGTTATGACTCAGAATTTTTAGCACGGCAATTTCTGTGTTCTCTGACCTATTTGCTGCTGTCAGCTGCATCCAATGCAACAAAGTTTCAGCAGGACAAAAATGCCAAATTGTTTTGGAAAGCTAATAACGACTCCTTAATTCTTAATGTTTTGCGAATGTGGAATTCTGTTTATTGTATTCTCATAAAATTATGTGCACCCATGGTTATTTTGGGCCACTGGATTATTATTTTTTGCAGGGAACCAGACAAATACCAGATATTCCTTCCCTGATAAGGTTTCCTGAACTAATTAGTTTCAAGGAGAAAGATACTCACTTGTACAAGCCAGGCCATTATTTTCTTAACATCAAGGAATATCCTTTCTCAGCATATGTCATCCCTGAAGCTATGGGTTTGCCGGTCTGCCTCACCATCAGACAGGAACATAATTTGCTTCTACGCAGTATTTCTGAGGCCCGATTTTTTATTTCTTTTCCACTATTTTAAGAATGCAATGAATTCAGAAAACTCAAGTTTGGCTTCAAGGATTGTTAGCTATTTCCTAACGGTCCCTCTAGGGAAAGAGGGAGTAAGAACCAAGGAGATGGCAAAAATCAATAGAGTCTACGTGAATTAGCTCTCTCCCTCCATCAGACACCACGAACCTGAGCGAAGTGCGCGCTCGGCGCAGCGGAAGCCAGTGGGCATCGGTGTGCCAATCAAGCTCAGGTGGGAGGCTAGGCGGGCTCGGGCCGAGGCAGCCATGGGGAAGAGCAGACTTCCCGCTTTCTTGCAGCTCTTCTTTGCCAGGGGGAAACAAATACGGGAAGAACGTTGCTCCTCCAAAGAGCCTCTACAGAGAACAGCCTGCAGCACCTGAAAGAAAAATGGGCTCTGCTAAAGGAGTCTATGCTAAGGCCATGGAATTGTGCACCTTAAAGTTGAATGTTATGGTATGTAGATTATTATACCCAGTTAAAAAAAAAAAAAGGTTGTACCAGAAAAGAAAATACACCGAGGGATTCTGTTTTACATACACAAAGGAAGAAGAGAGAGGTGTGAGGGAAGAGTAAGGAAACACGCACACACGCACGCACGCACGTACAAAGAACCCGGAAGTGCCGGGAGACAGGACACCTGGCTCTGCGCTCGCAGGTAGTATGTGTTTCCAGATCCCCTGTCACGGGTGGCAAGTCTCACCTTATGTCAGGAGATTCTCATTCCTACGGAGTCAAAGGACAAAGTTTTGTCCCAAAGGCAGCCACAAAATGGCAGGCTCCCCAAGATTTGACTTGTATTATTTACTCATTGATTTGACTTTTATTACCACTTATTTGACTTATATCTCCCATTACTACCCATGGGATAAAAGGGGACTCCTCTTTAGGTTGGACCATGGGACCATGACCTTGCTTTCTTCCTCTGTGACCCATGCTTCCCCTCAGCAGTGAATCACCCAACTCATGACCCTTATGAAAAGCTACTTCACCTCAATTATAAACTATTCATATGCACAGCATCTTTGGAGTCAGCTTCAGTCATAAAACCAGCCTCTTTGCTCAGCTTTGTCCTGTGCATGCCTAGGTCATTCAGCTTCCACCTCTCAGCCACCAGCCCTTGAGCCAAGGTACTCCAGGCACAACTGACCAAAAAGGTTCTAAGGACCCCTGCTTGGGACCATTGCCCACCTTGTTCCCTCACTTTGAATGTCCTGGACAAGTCTCTGGGTGCACTCTAGGGCAAGTTTAACCAGTCACGGTGCCCTTCAAATATTTTCCCACTAAGATCATAGCTGTCTCTCTCTCTCATTCAAGTTTTCCTTGGAGATGTTCCTGTCTCTTCTAACCCAGGGCATCAGTCCTTTCTTGTTGCTGACCTTAAGTGATCAATGCCCAGGATGCATCAGTGAAAACTGACATTACACTTACATTAAATTTTACATTTATATGTATATAAGTATACGCATATATAGATATAGGGAATGGTCTGGAAGGAGATAAATGGAGCCAGAGAGAGTGGGTATCTCTGGGGAGGGGAGTGAAGCTAGAACACGGGCCCAAGAGGAACTAGTGCTTTGTCTTTGCTATTTGTTTCTATGTATATCTTTATAATTTTTAAAATAGCATGAAATGTTTGATGAGTGGAAAAAAATTTTAATTCATGAAATAATTCTTGCCTGAAGCAAAGAAGAGGGGACACAGACATAAATAACTTAAGAGGATCAAATTAGCTCCCCAAGCCCTCATATTTGAGTCTAGTTTTCTCAAAATAATACACTACGCAATAGTTAGGATATGCAAAAAAAAAAAAAAAGGAATAAAGAACACAATGATCCCCAAGTCCTCCTCAGCTAATTTAAGAAACAAAACACTGCCAATACAATGAAAGTGTCCCCCCCAACCCCTTCCTTGTCACTTCTACTCAACAATTCCAAGAGAAGCCAGAACTACTAGTCATTCCATGACCACTGCAGTAACTGATGTAGGAGCTGGCCTAAGTTTTCCAGATGGGAATTCCAGAAAATGCTTCTCAGGAAGCAGAGAGAATGGATTTGAGAAAAGCCTTGGGCCGATTTGTTACCGTTTTGTGTTATCTGCCTACTGCTCTCTTCCTTTGGCAAGAAGGCATTAGTTGGGAGGATGTCTGAATCAAAGTCAGCCACAGGCTCTGTGTGCCACAGCCCCCGCCCCGTGACTGGCCCTGCTCCCTGGGAACATGTTTTCCGTGATCACTGTGTCCACCGTGCCCATGGTGATGAGGAGTTGGCTGTCATCCACTCATTTTGCGTGTACGTCACGGCAGGTCACCTAATCAGCATTCCACCGGAAGGCGGCTCTGTGACCCTGCAGTTGAATGACACTGTTGCTTTCTGAAAACTGTAAATCAAAGGACATAGAGATTGCTGGTGAATGAAACCTTTTGTGTTCTTTTTTATTAGCACTTGAAGTTGGGCTTTCTCCAATATCTTTTTATGTCCTGCAAGCTCAAGTGGGATGGATATGCCTTTTGAAACTCGTGACGTAATTAAAGACTCTGTCTCCTCTGATCACTTGCTGGTGGTTACAGGTGTTTTTCATTTTCTTTTTCTTTCAGCAGAGTTGATGAAGCCCAAGCTGATTTTACGTAAACTAAAGAATGCTTGCAAAGACTGGATATAAATAAGAACCACAAACTGAACTTCTCCTAACAGTGAAGATTCTGTTTTTGATCATTCTAACCACCACCCCTTCTTTTTGGCCAGTTATTGTTTCCAGCTTTTGTTGTTGTTTGTTTTCCTAAAAGAAATACAATTTAAATAATGCTAAGTATATTAATTTACTGTATGCTAGTGGCTGGTGATAAGACTTGTAGTTCCCCTCAATTTTATAAGCGTATCTAGGATATAACACATAAATTGTCTAAAAAAGTACCTAGTGCTCTGCCAATTGACAGCATCAGCTTTACACGTCAATTTGAAAAGGTTTAGATGTGAAGGGATGACATACCCATACCAGAATGTCCCTATTACGTTCCCATAATTTAAGAAAGGTGTTCACTAGAATGGGGAATGGAAGTGGTTCATTGATCAAAATATCAGAACTGGATCCATCTGATTCAGATCTCTTTCCTTAACACCATCCAGAGAGTTCCTCTAACTTGGAAAATTAAAAAGACAAAAAAAAAAAAAATCAACTGAACAACTGAAACATCATTCTATCTATCTATCTCTATCTGGAATCATAATACATGTATATACATGTATATAATTATATACATCATAATGTGTTATATAACTTACCAAATAGCCAAATATACCACAATTTCAAATAAGTTATGAAGAATGGTCCTGCCCCAGCCTCTGCCCCTGTCCCTGGCACGCTGGTGAAGCCCTTGCCAGGGGACAAGGCAACAGGGTCCTGCTGCAATCATCCTCTTCCCTCACCTTCCTAATTAAGTGTGTCTGATCTACTTCTCAGTCTCATCCAAATTTTATGCTGATGTGGTCATGACATTTGTCCTAACAAATCAGATAATATTAATGAACCATAATTATTTTACCCTCATTTTATAGACAAAAAATGAGGCCAGAGATGCTCTGACTTGCCCAAGATCCTGTTAGTCAGTGGTGAAGTCAGAGGTAGAATTCCGAATTCCTAGCCCCCAGTGCACCATGTTTCACCCCAGAACACTCTTGTCTTAAAAGATAGAAAGATGCTAATTAAGAAAACGCTAATCAATGCTGCACTGCGGGGAACTCCCAAGAGGACATAAAGGAATGTCAAGAGAAAACATACCCTTGAGTAGGCCTCATCTTTGACATCACGTATCTTCTTTGAGACAGTAAAACCATACTCTTAGGATGTTTTTAGTGAGGATCGACACTTGCTTAAAACGACTCTTTCAAAGAATCTCAGAAGCCCTGAAGTCCTGCGGATTTTGTACCATGTTTGGATTTGCCACCAATTTTTCAGCGACTGTGTTAGCCTTTCAAGCCAGCTGGGGATAGGCCAGAAAATGAGAAAATCAGCTAGAAGAATCCAATGCCTTTGATTTAATAGCTGCTTTCATGGAGCTAACATCAGGCTCTTTTTTGGCCAGTCATGTTTAATTCTTGTAAAGATTCAGTTCTCTTTTGCCATGGCTTGTCTAAAATACTTTTCTTGCATAATCATGTCAGAACTTTACTGGTTAAAAAAAGGACTGAGACAACTAACTAATATAAAGGAAACTTTTTAGCCATCTCCACAGAATGAAGTTAAGCTCAGGACCTGGCTTCATCTTCACCCTGAACTAGACTAGTGCCCATGAGGTACAACTCTGCAAGCAGAGCGGAGACGTATGATCTTATCAGAGTGAAGCTGATTTTTCTTTTCCAGTTGAGAGATGGTACTCTGGAGGCAGTTACAATATGTTGCGCTGGCCATTGCTCTACAGGCAATGGGTTGATCGATCCCCATAACCAGCAGATCCACAGCTCACACTTTGGTAAATTCTCTCAAAGCTGCATTTTGCAAGATGGTTCATGAGATGGAAAGGTTATACCTCTACTTTAACATAATAAGGTTTGCGATGGGACAGAGTGGGTGTACCCTCTTTGGGTTTATTCCTACTGCATCTAAAGTTAGTCCTAATTATATCTAGACTCCAGGGAGTGATCAGCGCTACACCCCATCCCTTGCAGGCTAACAGGGCTCTGGATGATTTGTGAGGTGCCACATCCTCGGCTGCATGGCTGGGTCCCTGAGATACAGTGTGGATGCATGGTGTTGGCATTTTCCATGGCACTGAAGCCAATGCCTACAAATCTTCTGAAGAGGCCCGAGGGCTACTAGACAAGAGGCGTCAAGTTTACAGATTCCTACTCGAAGTCCACAGCCTTCATGTAGATGAAGGGGTTTAAATATACATTGTGCACGAGCCAGACAGGCCACACTGTCCCGTGGCATCAAAAATAAACCCAGTCCTTTTCACCCCCCAAGAGCTATCTCTCTCCCATGCTTCATGTGCAGCCAAGTCGTCCCCTGGGCTCCCGGCTGCCATGGCAGCCTCTTCTTGCCACATGGCTGGTTATCGTGGGCAGAGGGTAGAGAGGGTAGAGAGGATACAGAAAACTACGCATTGGCTCTCGGTACTTTTGCTCGTGTTTCATAGGCCAAAGCAAGCCACACGGCCATGCCAGCATAAGACTCCCCAAGGCAAGCTAGTGGATATTTATGAACAATAAAACAATCCGTAATGCTAATTAAAATTCTAGATTCATAGTTTTCAGCATCTTCCATTCCCAGGCCTTTTGGTTAGCCAGATACTGCCAAGCCTGCCCATTCTTAGCTGTCATCAAAACCACTATTTATGCTGGAGTGGTGGGGGGTGGGAGGGATGGGGTGGCTGGGTGTCAGTAGACACTGGGGAGGGTATGTGCTATGGTGAGCCCTGTGAGTTGTGTGGGACTGCTGAATCACAGACCTGTACCTCTGAAACAAATACATTATATGTTAAAAAAAAGAAGATAGTAGGAAGGGAAAAATGAAGGGGGGGAATCGGAGGGGGAGATGAACCATGAGAGACTATGGACTCTGAGAAACAAACTGAGGGTTCTAGAGGGGAGGGGGGTGGGGGGATGGGTTAGCCCGGTGATGGGTATTAAAGAGGGCACGTACTGAATGGAGCATTGGGTGTTATACGCAAACAATGAATCATGGAACACTACATCAAAAACTAATGATGTAATGTATGGTGATTAACATAACAAAATTAAAAAATGTTAAAAAAATCCACTATTTACTTGGTGCTTGATGTCTTTTGAACTCTGCTTATCTAAACTAATTTTTTCCTTTACCTTTAATTACATAAATAATACATAAATAGGGCACCTGGGTGGCTCAGTGGTTAAGCGACTGTCTTTGGCTCAGGTCATGATCCTGGAGTCCTGGGATCGAGTCCCACATCGGGCTCCCTGCTCAGCAGGGAGTCTGCTTCTCCCTCTGACCCTACCCCCTCTTGCGCTCTCTCTCTCTCTCAAATAAATAAAATAAAATATTTTTTAAAAATAATACATAAATACATTCTTGTTGTGAAATATTTAGGTGATAAAAACAAAACAAGACAGTATGGTGGTTTCTCAAAAAATTAAAACTAGACTACCAAATGGTTTGGCAATCCCACTTCTGGGTACATATTCAGAAGAAAGGAAAACAGGGTCTCAAAAAGATATTTGTACATCCATGTTCATAGCAGCACTATTCACAATAGTCAAAAGACAGAAGCAACCCAAGTGTCCATCTATGAACAAAGGAATACATGAAATGTGGTACATACATACAATAGAATATGATTCAACCTTAAAAAGGAAATTCTGACATGTGCTACAACATGGATGAACCTTGAAGACACGATGCTAAGTGAAATAAGCCAATGACAAAAAGACAAAAACTCTATGATTCCTCCTACATGAGATATCTGAAGTAGTCAAATTCATAGCAACAGAAAATAGAATGTAGTGCCAGGGGTTGCGGGGAGGGCAAGCGCGGAGTTGGTGTTTACTGGGACAGAGTTTCAGCTTTGCAAGATGAAACACTTCTGGGGATCTCTTGTACAACAGTGTGCATATAATTCATTCACACTACTGAACTGTACGCTTGAAAATGGTTAGGAGGATAAATTTTGTTATTTTTGTTACAATTAAACTTTAAAAATTAAAAATAAAGCAAAAGTCTCTTGGATGACCACTTTCAATCTCATTCACCATCCTAGAGGTGCCATCTGCTTATTAATTTGATGTATATGCTTACATCTATTTTTCTGTTTACATACATACATATATGGATAAAAAGAAACGATTTGTGTAGATTTTTTTATTTAACATATATTACATTGCACAGCATATATTTTCATCAGTATGTTTTTTTCATAATGCTGGTATGTATTGATCTAGCTTTTTAAAAAAAATTGCTACACTGACCCCAGCATAGGAGTATAACAGCATATTTAACCACACTACTTTTAATGGACTAATGGTTTCTAATTTTTGTACTGTAACAATATCTCTTTGAGCTTATGTGAGAATGCATTTTTGGATCATTGGGTATGTGCATTTAACATTTTAATTTATACCACTATGTTGCTCTCCAAAACAGGTGAACCATCCACACAGTGCAGGAAAATACCATTTCCCCACTTCCTCATTAACACTTGCTATTATCAGTCTCTTCAATTTTTGCCAAAATGATGGTTGGAAATATCTCATTCCTGTTTGATTTTCATTTCCCTGATTGCTATTGAAATTGAGGATTTTTTCATTTAGTTGTTGGTCATTTGTATGTGTTTCTCTCAATTGTCTTTTCACATCCTTTGCCCACTGCCTATTTTTCTTTTGTGCTCTTACTGATTTGTAGGAATTACTTACATATTTATCCCTTGTCTTTTAGAATATGTGTTGTAGATGCTTTTTGTACCATTTATTTTCCAACATCATTTACTGAGTTTTTTACTTAGTGGTTCAAAATATCACCATTGTCATTTACTAAATTCTTGTATATACATAGGTCTGATTCTGGACCCTATCTTCTGGACTCTATATTTAAGAGATCTGTTTATCCCTCACCGTTATGTCACATTTTGAAAATTACTATAACTTATAATGATACCCTCATTACTCTTCTTTTTCAAAGGAGCCTTTGCTGGTCTGGTGCATACTCTCTTCCAAATGAATTTTTGAAAACATCTGAGATGGGCTGGAAGATTTGGGCTGGGGAAGGGAGTTTTGGCTGGTATTGCAATAAATTTACAGATTTGGGGACAACTGATATTTTAAATATATTGAGTCATCCAAGCTAGGAACATGATTTAACTCTCCATTTATTCAGATGCTCCTTTTTATCCTTTAATAAATTTTATTTTTTGTTCTCACAAGTGTTTCATTTTGCTTCTTGGCTTTATTCTAGGAATTGCAGAGGCTCTGTGCTGTGAATGGAATTTTTTTTTCAATTACATTTCCTAATTGCTTTTGGTTAGCATACAGGGAAGCTATTACTTTTGATATGTTGATTTTATATCCATCCACACTGATACACTTTTATTGGCTAAATAGGTTTTAATGTTTTATTTTGGATTTTATGGGTGTATAATCATGTCACCCTATGTCAAAGACATTTTGTCTTCCCTTCCCAATATCTTATTTCTATTTCTTATCACATTGGCTAAAGATTTCCAGCACAATGAATGGTATAGTAGCCTTTTTTTGTTCTTTTAATAGCAATACTTCTAAGTTTTTACCATTTGATATGGCATTTGCAGCAGATCTCTGGCACATACGCTTATGCAATCAGACTTCCAATAAGAAACCAATGGTATTCTGAAACAACATAACTGAGAAGAATTTGTTTATAAAGGGACTAGAGTTAATCCTCATTGTTCACGATTCCATATTTGCAAATTCGCCTGCTTGTTAAAATTTATTTGTAACCCTAAAGTCAATACTTGTGGTGCTTCCACAGTAATTCAGACACATGTAGAGTGGCAAAAAATTTGTAACTGACATGCACCCTCCCAGCTGAAGCTGAACAAGGCAACACTCTGCATTCTTGTTTCAGCTCTCCTACTATAAACAAATGTCTTTCCTCAGTTGACTTGGTAACACTTTTTTGGATGTTTGTACTTTTATTGACAATTTTGCTGTTTAAAATGGCCCCCAAGCATAGTGCTGAAGTGCTGTCTAGTATCTCTAAACACAGAACAGCAGCAATGTGCCTTATGGAGGCACATTTTCATCAACTCTAAGTCAAAGAAACAATGGAGGGAATGATTACCAGAACCCTGAGGGCAACTGCCCTGAGAGGTACAGTGATAACTCAGGGGACCTTGCAGGGATGGAAACAGAGGAACACATACCTTGAACTCACTCCCCTGTTTCCCTCAAACTTCTTGCTGAGGTTCCTGTGAATCAATTTCAGCAGGAAAGCAGCGGATGCAGCAGGAGAGGGGAAGTGCCCGTCCTCTCTATACAGATGAGTGAGGACTGGACTTTAGGGCACAGGAAATACAGCAGCATGATGTATCAATTGAAGTCAAGATCCTTATATTTCTAATTTGCTAATGAGCTTTACAAAAAAATTAGAGGGGCGCCTGGGTGGCTCAGTCGGTTAAACATCTGCCTTGGACTCAGGTCAGGATCCCAGAGTCCTGGGATCAAGCCCCGAGTTGGGCTCCCTGCTCAGAGGGGAGTCTGCTTCTCCCTCTCTCTCTGCCCCTCCCTCTGCTCGTGCTCTCTCTAGCTCTCTCTCTCAAATAAATAAAATCTTTTATTTATTTATTTTTATTTTTATTTTTTTAAGATTTTATTTATTTATTTGACAGAGAGAGACACAGTGAGAGAGGGAACACAAGCAGGGGGAGTGGGAGAGGGAGAAGCAGGCTTCCGCGGAGCAGGGAGCCCGATGTGGGGCTCGATCCCAGGACCCTGGGACCATGACCTGAGCCGAAGGCAGACACTTAATGACTGAGCCACCCAGGCGCCCCTAAAAAAAATCTTTTAAAAAAATTAGAAATTACTGCTGAATTTTATCAAATTATTTTTCAGCATCTATAGTTTCTTCCTTTACTCTGTTAAGGTTGTGAGTTATGCTAACACATTTTCTAATGTTAAGCTACCTTGTGTTACTAGGATAATTCAACTTGATCATCTTGCCTTATCCTTTAAATATACTGATTCAATTTGCTAATGTTTCAGATTTTCACATGAATAATCAGTCTAATTTTCTTTTTCAGTTTTGTTATCTTGGTAAATCTAGCCTCCAAAAATTAAATTGGAAGGTTTCCATTTTTCCTGCGCTCTGCAATAGCTGTTATAACATGGGAATTATCTCTTCCTTGAAGATTTTTTTAGAACTCATAACATTTTCTGGGCATTGTCTTCTTACAGTTTTATCAGTTCTTCACATTTCATTTTTCTTTATAATATTATTCTTTAATTGCCCAAATACATATGCTTGCTATAATGTGCACAACAATTTCACAACATATTTTCAAAATGATGAAGCTCCCTCAACTCTTGCTGTCATTATCACCCACTAAGATGACCATTATTAATAACGTGGGTTTGTCCTTCCCCACCATCCTCTACACTCACACAGACATACACAAGCAACCAGTGCTTCTTTAAAAATAAACACACTACACACATCACTTTGCAACCTCCTTTAAACTCCACAAATAAAATATAATATACACCCCTTCACCTAACGAATAAAATATAACTCACTATTTTAA
Organism: Halichoerus grypus; assembly: GCF_964656455.1. Lineage (NCBI taxonomy): Eukaryota > Metazoa > Chordata > Mammalia > Carnivora > Phocidae > Halichoerus > Halichoerus grypus. Next base: position 71,204,079 of record NC_135715.1, read on the forward strand.
ATGGATACATAATATTCCATTGTACATACACACTGTGATTTAATCAAGCATTTCCCCATTCCTTTGCAGATGGAGAGTTAGGTTCTCTTTCCTTCATCCTCCCTCCCTCTCTCTTCCTCCTTTTCTCTTTTCTCTTCTACCGCAAACACTGCTCCTATAAATATCTTCATACATCAGTACTTCTATTTCTATAGATTAGATTCCCAAAAAGGGCAAAGTCAAAGGGGATGTAAATTAACAAGATGGAAAACAGTTTTAGCCAGAGGTCCCAAGAATCTGAGAAAAAGATTTCATACACCACACACCAACAGATGTGCAGGGCTTACAACGGTGGTGGTCAAAGCTGGTTGGAAGCCTTTCAGCCAAACCCACTTAAGAGTCAGGAGTGGGGGGTAAAGAGGCAGGGGCTGAGAGACACTTTCTTTGGCGAGGGTTCTTGGACAGTGGTGGCACCATCCTTCTCATCAGCCCCAGGGGAGCAGTGGTGGGTGTGTCCTCCTCACCTCAAACTAGTGAGGGTTTTCAGGAGACCACTGTGAGAACACTATGTGTGTCCCCTGGAGTATAAGGTCATGATGAACTGGTTTCTGACCCTTGCCCCCAAATAATTCTGCACTCAAAAGGCTGACTGCAGTCTGCCCTGTGCCTTGTTTCCACTGACAGAGGGATGAGAAAGTGTGGGTGCTTCCGTGGACCAGACGTGGTGCATGTAGGACAGAGGCAGCCTCGAGCACGCTTGCATCCTGCTCAAGAGGTGCCTCTGGAGCAATGGGGATCTACAAACAGGGAGAAAACGTGGAAGGCATAACCCAGGCAAAGGAAGACATTAAAAGTGGCCCACGCAAGTGGCACTTTGCACATTGTAGAAGTAGCAGCTGGAGGTTCCTAGTGGCTGAATCTTGAGCAAAGTGCTCCATGGGAAAAGAAATGTCAGCTCTAAGGATCTACCAAGTCCAAAGCGCATCCATCCCTACTTTTTAACAGCAAGTACCCAGACAAGCAATACCTCTCCTGACCTCCTCATCCTTACCTCCCTTTCTCTACCTCCTGCCTGGGCCAGGAGTGAAGGCATGCAGGGAAGCAGAAGAGAAGCCAGCTGGCCCCTCCTTTCCCTCTGCAACACCTGCTGGATGCAGGGAGAAGCTCTGTGCAAAATCCAGAGTTTTGACTTATACACAGGACTGAACATTTTAAATGTTGTGAATAAAAGTGACCAGAGACTTTTTTTTTAAGTGGCTGAAAATGTTATTATGTAAACTACCTAAAATTTTAGCTAGGGAGAAGGAAAAAAATCCTAGCAGAGGCCTGAGAAACAAGTTGCTTTTTGCTTACTTCCCTTGGTGGCCTGCTTCTTCACTATTAGCGGCAGATGAGATACTTAGTGGACAAGACATTGCCAAATTGCTGAGCATAACAAGTTATAGCAATCCACACACCTAGTGGCAACTCATAAAAATGGTTCTCTGAACCTTGTCCAAGGCTACTTATCTCAATTACCACAACCGCGCTGAAAAAAATTCTGTTGTGTTAATTTGCTGCTCTCAGCTCACAGACAAGATCAAGTTCATCACAAAAAGACAACATTTGGAAGCTGGACTGGACATTAGAAATTACAAAACCGAGAGAGACAGAGGGCATCTCAAAGCCTCAAAGTGAATCGTCACTACTGTTTATTTAGTAGAAGAGTTCTCAGATCCATGCCATTCACTAGACTCAAAATTCTTCCTGAAAATTCACCTTTAAAAAGGAAAGATAATCTGTTATGACTGTAAAATTTCTGGCAATATGATATCATATCAAGATCACTGATTATATTTATTGGTTCCCACAGGATGCATCTCGAATATTTGGTGCTTTGATGTGCACTAACGTCCAGATATTTAATGAAATCTCACTGACTTCTTCTCATTTTGGTTTTATTTTTTAGCTTTCCCTATTTTAAAACCTCAAATTGTTCACTTTGAGAATCAAAGCAAGACTCTTTGTGGTTGGACAGATGACAAGTGTGAGAGCAAAATGGTCCCCAAAATGCACAGCTCTGTATAAAAGCCAGCTGCATAAGAATTTGCCATTACATACATATTTTCTGAAAAATATATCTAGCTTAGTGAGTTTTATGACTTCATGGTGCATAATTTCAAAGCCATTCACCTGTGGCTAGAAGGCAGAAGGAGAAGACTTGCACCACCCCCCACCCCCATGCCTTCCTCTTTCTGTGGATCAGAATATGCTGGCCAATTGCACCAGAAAAAAGAACAACCAGAGAAGATTTTTGAATAGCAAAACATATAATTATTTAATCTTACTCAGGGGAAATAAGAAGCGACACACCACAATACATACCATATGTGTCTCCTTCAGGAAGGGCCTGGCTCTTCATAAGTCCGTGGTATATTATGTCTCTCTCCCCCCAAACACAAATTCATTCCAGTGTAGCTGGTTTTAACTCAGCATGCATTCTTAGGATTTCTTTATGTATCACATCCAGGGAGACTGTATAGCTTTTGTATGGATTTTAAGGATATTTTACACAACTAGCATGTTTACTGTGCAATTTTCTCAGGTCAGTCTCCTTCCAATTAATATATTAATATATATTAATATATGATTGAACATATGTTGAATTTGTCACATACACATTTCTCTTCCTAATATCCACTCTGTCCGATAGCAAAAGTTAAATCCCAAGTCCTACTGCAGAAATATAAAATTAAGAGATCCAGTTGCTTCTAAAGGTCATTCACTATGAATCACATTAGCTGAGGCATGGGTGGCCCATGATCATGGTTTAAAGAACTTTTCTAACTGAAGAAAACTATTTTGGTTTTCACAGAAATACAATCACTGCTAGAGTTTAGGAGTACACACCTACAAATGAGGACACCTTCCCCTCCCAGTGGTATTTGTTCAGTACCTGCTCGGTGTTCTTCCAGCTGGAAGCCAACCTCTGTCTCCCTTCTCATAGCCGGTCTCAAACACGGTCTGTCTCTTCGATCACGTCTCTCCCCTCACTTCCGTCCTCCACCGCGGTAGTGCACACACTGTACCCTGGGCGCATGCGCCGCCAGGGCTCCCAGACACGGCTTAGCCGCCACCCACGTCCCCACGACCCCACGTCCCTGCGTCTCCACGTCCGTCCCCACGGCCCACGTCATCCACGTCACCACGCTCTCTAGCGCCTTGGCAGTCGCGGCTGCCTGCGCACGCTTCCCTGATCTTGATCCGAAATCACCTCCTCGTCTTCCTTCTGAGCTTGAAAGCGACTGCCATTTCCTCCCCTTCCCTTTACTGGCATATGTTTACTCCTTTATTCGTTGTTTTGTTTTGTTTTTCGTTTCAGCGATGTCATAGAGCTTGTAAAAACGTCCACCAGAACTGTGGCATATGTGTGCAAAGCCCTCCACTCCATCTCCCACCGCCTCCCTGTCACTCCCAGGAGCCACTGGTAATAGTTGTGCATTTTTATCACAGTCATAATATGCAAACAAACGTCTGTCAGTTTCTGTTGAGGTCTTTTACCCTAATGGGAACCTTTACATAGTTCTGTGGCTTGCTTCTTTCTTTTTTGTTGTTGTTTTCAAATCACTTGAAAAATGTAAATAATATAGAAGTATATGCTATACAACATAAAAGTCTCTCTCGTGGTATATGTACCCATGAAGCCAAGTTGTTATGTCATCATTCTGGGTCACCAAAAGAAAAAAAAAAGTAATAGAGAAAAAAAGTTCATCATCCAAAAAAAACCCATAAAGCTATTTGAATCTTTATTGAAGTCTCTTTTTTTCTCTCTGCAACTCCTTCCCTCTTTACACGTGTGCGTGTATCTGTGCACACACACACACACACACAGAACTGATGGATATTCAGGTTCCTAGCTGGTGACTATCACAAGCAGCACTGCAATAAACAGCTTCATGAATACCCACCTTTGTGCACATGTGAGTATTCTGCAGCACAGATTTCCAGAAGTGAAAATGCTGTTTAGCATTTAAGTAACATGCATTTAAAATTATATTAGATCCTGCCAAATTGCCTCCCCAAACAATTTGCTCTCTTACTAGCAGTGAAGATTACCTTCACATCCGCATTGACATGGTGCTACCAATCTCTGAATTTTTTTCTTTTGCCAATCTCATACATTAAAAGTAGGATCCAGTTATTTAATTTGAATTTTTTTCTGTTGCATGTTTTACAAGAATTGTCAATCAGCCTATTACTTGCCTTTAATTTCATTTGTGATGCCCTTCACTATAAGGAAGTGCTTAACTTTTACATAGTCAATTTTGTCAAGATTTGCCTTTATGTTTTCTTGTTCTTTTGTCATAAAAAAATTCCTTCCTCAGGCTAAGCTTATTAAATACCTTTGTAGTTTTATATAAATACCAATTTAAAATGTGCAAAATGCATGTGTGTGCGTGCATGTGTATGTATTTCTGGACTTTTTTCCCATCATGCTATGTATTTCAGCAATAATGCCACCCTATTTAGTTACTGTAGTTTTATAGTCTGTTTTGATGTCTGAGGTAGAAAAATTCCACTTTATTGTGCTTGGCCAATTTCAGGAAACAACTTGTCAAAATCCATTTTTAAAGTCCCAGAAATTTTTAGTGAAATCTCCTTGAATAAAAATTATTTAGAATCAAGTCTATAGCAGGGCATTGAAAATCTCCTGTGTGTTCCTGTGAACCTAAAAGGCTATGTGCACATGCAAAGCCGTGGGCCTGGGGTTGTGCACGTTCCCAGGAACACCTGAGAGAGCCATACGTTCCCACCTCTGGCTGACCTTCAAGCTCTGCACAAGCAAGAAGTGAGAACTAAGGCAGAGTTCTTGCAGGAGCTTTGAAGATGTGTGTCCATACTCACACACACACACTCACACACACAACCAAAGGATGAGAAACATATTGGCTCAAGGTATATTAACTTTAAAGGCATAAAGGTTAAGATAGCTTTCCCAGAAATCCAACCCAGTGACTTCCATTTAAATCCCAATGATCTGATCTAGGTCTTAATGTCCACATTTAACTATAAAGACACCCGGGAGAGTGAGTGTCTTAGCTCCACACATTGCTACTACCCAGGAAGTCAGTGTTCTGTGCATAAGAATGGCAGGCTGATTATTGGCAAGGCAAAAAGCAGTGCCCTCTACAATGTGTTCAATTTCTACTTCTTGGAATTATCTTGTAGACTAATAAACAGATTTTTTAAAAATCTATGTGGTATGAGTTAGGTGGGTACAGAGTTTTTTAATGAGTCAGTTAAAACAAGCTTCTCAATAGTATATTTATGTTCTTGATTATTATTGTCAGAAGAGGTATGTTAGGGGCACCTGGGTGGCTCAGTTAAGCGCCTGCCTTCGCATCGGGTCATGATCCCAGGGTCCTGGGATCTAGCCCCACATCTGGGTCCCTGATCACTGGGGAGTCTGCTTCTCCTTCTGCCTCTGCCCCTCCCCCTGACTTGTGCACACTTGCTCACGCGCTCTCTCTCTCTCTGACAAATAAGTAAAATATTTTTAAAAAGAAGAGGTGTTTTAGTCTCTTGTCATGATTGTGTTTTTTACCTGGCAATACAAGGACCTTAGAATGCTTTACTGAGAATCATAGCCAACACTCCTAAAGCACTTGGTCTATATCAAGCACTGTTCTCAGTGGTTGACATATATGTTAACTAATTTAAGTATCACAATAACCCTATGAGCTTGATACTGTTACTATCTTCATATTAAGAGAAGTATAGAGACATACAGAGATGTTGGTTAAGTTGTTCAAAGCAAATTAATAAGTACTAGAGTCAAGATTGCAACCAAGGCAATCCGGCTCTAGTATCTGTTCTCTCACCCACTAAGCACCACTCAAACCTGACCACCCATCCAGTTAGTTGTTCAATATTTTAGTTCTAGTCTGTTACCCTCATCCCCAAATTAGATGTTACTTTCTTTTATTGTATGCCATCTATATTTATTTATATTTAGCAATATCTTTGCTCACAATTTCTTGTCTCAGACATTCCAATTCCATCTGGGGTATTTTCTCCATATTTCCTTAAAAGTTTCCTTTGTGGGTACTTCTTAATTGTCTCTTAGTACATTGAAAATAATTCACTGACTGTGTTACTGTCACTGAAAAATAAGATTTTACTCTCATGACATTTCTTTGTAGGTAATCTGGTTTTTTTTCCTGGTTGTTTTCCAGATCTTCTTTTTATCTTTTATGACCTACAGTGTCTCTGTGTTTTATCTAGCTGTGAACTTTTTTTTTACTACTTGAGTTTCATTTGGCTTCCTGTATATGAGAATTTAGATCTAGCAATATTTCTGAAAAGAATCTTAGGCATATGTCTTTGAAAAATTGTCTCTTTTTATATGCTAGAACTTATTACTGTCACTTCCTTATTGTTTGGTAGAGTTTTATATTTTACATATCTTTTGGATGGTGTTCCAAATAATTCCTTCAGTTCACTAATTCTTCATTCAGCTGTATTTAACCTGCTCTTAAATCTTACTGATTTGTGACACGTTTTTGTCAGTTGTATGTATTGCAAATACCATCTTCCACTTTTTGGCTTCCATTTACATTCCCTGTCTTTTAGTTTAGTAATATCATCAATCAGGAGACACTGCTAAAGCTTCGCAGAAATGATGCTCTCCCTTGCTATGAGTGCAACTTCCAGAACAGGGAAGTAAGGACCTCCAAAAATTTACTTCTCCAGAAAAACAATGAGAACACTGGCAAAAACTGTCAAAAGTCAACTTTTTTCCAAAACTCTGGAAAGTAAGATCTTCTGCAATCTTATGAGTGCTTATTCAAGAAAAGCAGCTGAATCTCAGTAAATGGAGTGGACTTGTGACATTTCAACTTGTCCTAATCCCAATCACATCCCCCTAGCTCTTCAGTGGCCTTGAACACCAAATACAGTAGCTCTGAAAACCAGCAGCCTAGCAGCTACTAGAGGGGACAAAATGAGTAAGGAGCTCCCAAAAAGACCGTCCCCTAAGAATTGTCTCTACTTGACCTGTCTCTCAGCCTGCTGAAAAGTTCAACTCTCAGGGCTTCTTCTTCTTTGTCTTGTTTCTGATCTTAGAAGAAAAGCTTTCAGCTTTTCACCATTAAGTATGATGGTAGCTGTGGATTTGTCACTTAAGCCCTTTATTATGTTGAAGTATGTTCCCTCTATACCTGCTTTATTGAGAGTTTTTATCATAAATAGATGTTGAAGTCTGTCAAATGATTTTTCTGCATCTATTGAGATCATATGATTTTTATCTTTCAATTTGCTAATATGTTGTATCACGTTGAGTGATTTGCAAATATGGAACCATCCTTGCATCCCTGGAATAATCCCACTTGATTAGGGTTTATGATCCTTTTAATGTATTTTTGAATTTGGTTTGCTAATATTTTGTTGCAGATTTTTGCATCTATGTTCATCAAGGATGTTGACCTGTAATTTTATTTTTTTGTGGTGTCTTTGTCTAGTTTTAGACAAACTGGTCCTGGACTTTTGTTTGTTGGGAGTTTTTTAAATTACTGATTCAATTTCATCGCTAATAATCAGTCTATTCAAATTTTCTTTATTCCTGATTAATCTTGGAAGGTTATGTTTCTAAGAATTTATCTATTTCTTGTAGGTTGTCCAATTTGTTGACATATAATCATTCATAGTAGTCTCTTAAGATCTTTTGTATTTCTGTGGTATTGATTATAACTTCTCTTTCATTTCTGATTTATTTATTTTGGCCCTCTTTCTTTTTTGGGATATAAAATTCTGATTTATCTATCATGCTGAAGATAATGTTTATTTCTCATCTACTGTTCTTTCAATTAGTGGGTTATATATATAGTTTAACATTTACAGATAATTTTTTCCTGATAAATAAGCTATAAAACAAATAGGTTTTATCAGAAATAATTTCAGGGTATTTTTTTCTACATAGCCCTTGGAAAAAATGTAAATCATATTATATATTAAGTGCCACAAATAGGTTAAAAGTAAAAGTCCCGCATTTTCTTCCCAGGGTACAATGTAGCTCATTGCTTAAAAAAATAATAATAAAAAAAAGATTATTTCTTTTTTTGTTTTTATTTTTAATTATTTTATTTAAATTCAATTAGTTAACATATAGTGCATCACTAGTTTCAGATGTAGAGCTCAGTCATTCATCCGTTGCATGTAACACCCAATGTTCATTACATCATGTGCCCTCCTTAATTCCCGTTACCCACCTACCCCATTCTCCCACCTACCACCCCTCCAACAACCCTCAGTTTGTTTCCTATAGTTAAGAGCCTCTTATGGTTTGTCTCCCTCTCTGATTTCATCTTATTTTATTTTTCCCTCCCTTCCCCTATGATCCTGTTTTGTTTCTTAAATTCCACATATACGTGAAACCCTATGATAATTGTCTTTCTCTGATTAATTTATTTTGCACTAAAAGAGTAGAAAAAGATCAATGAAACTAACAGCTCTTTTTCTACTCTTTTAGTCTCTGTTCCATTTATTTCTGTTTTGATCTTTATTATTTCCTTCTTTCTACTAACTTAAGCTTTGTTTTTCTTTTTCTAGTTCCTTTAGGTGTAAGGAACTTAGATCATTTGAGATGTTTCTTGTTTCTTGAGGTGGGTCTGTATCTCTATAAACTACCCTCTTAGAACTGCTTTTGTCAGGTCCCATAGCCTTTGAACTGTTGTGTTTTCGTTTTCATTTGTCTAAAGGTATTTTTTGATTTCTTCTTTGACTTATGGGTTGTCTAGTATCAGAATTGACTTCCTCTTTATGACTGATTAATATTCCATTGTATGGACATATTGCATTTTGTTTATCCATTTATCCATCAATGGACACTTGGGTTGTTTCCACCTTTTGGCTACTGTTAATAATGCTGCTATGAATATTTGTGTATGAATATCTGTTTGAGTTCCTGTTTTTCATTTTTGGGGGGTATATACCCAGAAATGAAATTGCTGGGTCATACAGTAATTCTGTCTCATATTTTGAGGAATTGTCAATCTGTTTTCTAGAGCAGTTACCCCATTTTACAGTCCTACCAACAGTACACAAGGGGCTCAATTTCTCTATCTTTGCCAATACTTGTTATTTGCTGCTTGTTTGTTCTTAAAAATAGTCATCCTAATGGATGCAATCAATTGAGTTTTTAGTTTCAGTGATTATATTTTTCATCTTTAGAGTATCCATGTTTTTCAAACTTCTATTTTATTTTATTTAGTAACACTAAATATGATTCTGAATGTTGTATTTCTCTATTTGAAGTTTTTGTGTATCAGTTTCTATTGTCTCTTTTACTACTCATTTCACTAATAGTGTGTGTTTCTTCTCTGTTTAGTTTTTAAGTTATTATTGTGAATTTCTCATTTCCTTATACATTTATCCATGGGAATTCTTTGAGCTTTCAGTTGAAGGTGAGTTCCTCCAGAAACGATTTGTGTTTACTTTAGCAACCCCTGGAAGGCCTTGATAATTTGGGACTACTTTAAATTTAATTCTGGCTTGAGGTTGTTTAGATTCATAAGTAGTATAAACTTGTACCAAAATTTATGTGGGGAGCAGACTGAGATTATGAATTCTCAAGAGAGACTTTTACCCCTTCAATGAACAGCAAGGTCAAAGTTTCTCCATTGTTTCTTTCTGCATGTTGGTTTTTATTTCTTTTTCACCCTAACAGAATATCACTCTTGGGTCCCATTTGAATGCAAGAGGGAGTGTCTCCCATTATGTTTGCTAATTTTAGAAGGCTCTCAGCTTTTTTTCCTTGCCTGAACCTTAATTAAGATGAGAGACATTTTACATTCCTAGTGGTAAAATGGACCACAGCAAAGGTACAAATTCTTCTCAAATTAATTTGTAGTTTAAAGGAAATTCCATTCAACATTCCAGAGTTATGTGTGTGGCAGGAAAGAAATATGGTAAAAGAATTCTAAGAATAAAGGGGCGCCTGGGTGGCTCAGTTGGTTAAGCGGCTGCCTTCGGCTCAGGTCATGATCCCAGGGTCCTAGGATCGAGCCCTGCATCGGGCTCCCTGCTCGGCAGAGAGCCTGCTTCTCCCTCTCCTTCTGTCTGCCGCTCTGCCTACTTATGCTCTCTCTCTATCTCTGTTAAATAAATAAATAAATAATCTTTAAAAAAAAAGAATTCTAAGAATAAATTCATGCAAAGGGGAAGAAATTGAGAAAGAGAAATAGGAAGAGGGAAGAATTTCCCTACTTGATATTGAGCTGTATCATAAAGCTGTCCAAAAGAAATGGTGTAATACATAATTAATAATAAAGCAGCCTGGGGTTGCCTGGATGGTTCAGTCGGTTAAGCGTGAACCTTCAGCTCAGGTCCTGATCCCAGAGTCCCGGGATCGAGCCCCGCATTGGGCTCCCTGCTCAGCGGGGAGTTTGCTTCTCCCTCTGCCTCTGCCTGCCCCTGCCTCCACTTACACGCTTTCTCTCTCTCTGTCAAATAAATAAATAAAATCTTTAAAAAAAATTAAAATAAATCAACCTAAATAGCTCAGAAGTAGACCCTATAAAACATAAGCTTAATGTATAATGGAAAACTTATCACAAGTCAATGAGAAAGGGGTGGATTATTCAACAAATGGTGTTGCTCAACAGACTATGTAGTGGGGGAGGTCTATATTCGCACTTTATTGTACACATTAGATAAATTTGGGCTAAGTTACATAACTGAATATAAAAGCAGCTGTAAAATCATATGTTGTATGAGTGACTCTCACTCTGGTCAAGAGAAGTTTCTGAAAACAAAAGCAACTGGAGACATAACATAAGGGAAAATAACTAGATAAAAATAGAAAATGTGTACAGCAAAAGTCATAGAATTATACAATTATCACCTAGGGAAAAATCTTCAACAGTATAAACAAGAGAAAACAATTCCTCTGTCCTTATGACATATGACATTGCTTTATTACTCTAAAATATTTTAGTGTCTGCTTTTTTCCCCAAATTCATTTATTCCCCACTCAAAATGCTGCCTCCAGGTATCAGAAGTGTGTCCACTAACCTGGTAAAAGCATTATGACATGATGCTTTCCTTTACTTCCTGTAGATTCAAGTCTCAATCCATTATAATATCCCTTTAGCCCGAAGAATATCTTTAGTATTAAGAAACACTAGTGCAAGTCTGCTAGCAACAGATTCTTTCAATTCTCATTTATTTGAAAATGTCTTTATTTCAACCTTAAGATATTTTTTGCTGAGTACAAAACTCTGGATTCACTGTTTTTTGCATTTTGTTTGTTTTCTAAAATGTCACCCATTGTGTTCTGATTAGAATCCATGTTTTTTCCCCGTTTGTGGTATGTATCCACCCCCCCCACCTCCCCCCTGGCCCCCCTTAAAGAATATCTCTGGAATTCTGCAGTTTGACTAGGTAAGGTGTTTTTTCTTTGTATTTGTCCTGCTTCTGGTTTGCTGAGCTTCTTGGATCTATAAATAAATATTTTTCATCAAATTTGGATTTTTTGGCCACTATTTCTTCAAATACCTTTTTCTGCTAAGTGTATGATTTCAGGCAGCAGCAAGTTGATCTTAGGGCCACATAGTGTGGTGAAGGAGCTGGGGTTAGGCTGTGAAGCCCTTTGGACAAATAATTTAGACATTTAGTTTCCTCTTCTACAGGAGAGAAAATTGTAATCTTCACCTTGTGGGATTTCTCTAAGACTTAAATAGAATGGTGCTTATCTAAATGGCGCTTGGAAGGTATGAGTAAATGATGCACCTTATTCTGTTTAAAGCATTTCTCCAGGAGGCCCCAGCTAAAATACACATATAATTAATTATCTTTTATGAATATCCTAAAAGACTCATTTGTTGAATTACCTGGCAAAGAGCAAGGAATATTTATGTTCTTTTGCTGTGTTTAGAGTGGGGAAACACAGGAAAAGTTCCCAGCATGGGCGCTAGGGTTTTGGGAGGCTTTGCAAAGGCAAATGGGCACACACATTCCAGTTTGTGTTGATCAGCAACCTGCCTTTCCCCAGCCAGGAGAACTGGTCCATTCATCCTTGTTATCAAATGTGTAATGCACATGAAAGAATGTGCAAAACTGGAGATGTCCGTATTGTTATATTCAAAACAAAACAGTAGGACAGACTTACTGTCAGAATTAATGTCTTCCAGTTCTCTCAATTATCATTGGTTTAATCTGACAAGTGTTTGCTTTAGACGTTGATGCTTTGTCTCTGTAATTTTCAGCACCAGAAAAACAACAGGGTTGTAAATGCAGAGATAAACAAGGTTTCTAAATTACCTGTTTCATTTCTCTATGTTGCTTAGGATGCTAATGTCAGTTTGGAAAGGTTGGCTCATTGTGAGGGAATGTGTGTGCATGTTGGAGGGGAGGGCTCCTGAATTGCTGTTTCCTGAGTGATTATTTGTGATGGGCAGATGGAGATCAATGCTGGAGATGAGTGGAACTGAATGAAGTCTACCCGGAGGAAATATGTGCAGATTAGGGGGTAGTGATGACACGTGTTGCAAGGCAGGCAAAGAGAATTCATGTTAGGTTAGAGAGAGAATGGGAACCTGGCCACAACATGAGTCTGCATGCTCATTTGCTCATTATGGGTGAATGAGTCTAAAAATGTACTGAAATGCTGCCCATGATATCTGCCAACATCTATTTGCATATTATTGTTCCCTTTGATTGGCAATATGTCCCATGATTGGGAAGAAAGTTTTGGTACAGACAGAAGGTCAGGCACCACTGCAAATATACTTAGGTCACTGTAGTGTCAATTACGGTATTTCTCCTTCACTTGAAAAAATTCTACCCACAGTCAATTAGTAAGTCAACAGTTATATTGACTTTAACATCAGTGTTTTACTTTAAAACTTAAAATTTAAAACTTTAAAAACTTAAGATTATTACATGGGAACAGAGATACACAAATCGAAGCATCTCTGCCCCCCCCAAAAAAGAAAATTCTGCGAAGAGACATTTGTACTTTTTGGTTCTATGACAACCAATTAGAATGCCAATCAGCCAACCTGACAGATGACCAATGGTGGGGTAATAAGCTATTCAGGACAACTAACAAATAAATCTGTCTGGTGACACTTAAATAGGAAATCTAGTAAGAATAAAATATTCTCCTTAAAAATTCTTCTTTAAAACAAGACAAACAAACAAACAAAAAACAAAAATCAGGGCACCTGGGTGGCTCAGTCGGTTGAGTGTCCAGCTCTTGATTTTGGCCCAGGTCATGATCTCAGGGTCATGGAAGTGAGTCCCAAGTAGGGCTCTGCACTCAGCAGGGGGAGTCTTTTGGAGATTCTCTCTCTCCCTCTGCCTCTCCCCCCACCCGCTTGAGTGCGTGCACACTCTCATGGGCTCTCTCTCTCTAAAATAATAAATCTTTAAAATAAACAAATTAAAAAAACAAAAAAGAAAACCCAAAAGTACAGCAGTGATCCCAGCATTATGGTATGCTGAGTTATCCAGTTTGATCTAGTAGGAGTGTGGGTTTGGCCTGCCTGAAGCTTATTGGCATGAGAGACAAAGGAAGCTTCTGGGATGGATCTCAGCTGAAGGAGAGAAAGTTCACGTTCACAAGTTTGTTTCAAAGCCAGTATGAAATAAAAAGGACAGTTCTCATGATAGCCAGGTTGCTTATATTGCATCCTTGAGCTTTGTTTCCAGGATTTCATGGGAGAGGAGACTAATTAAAAGAAGGGATAAGACATAACAAGTCTCCAGACAGTGGGAGCCCAGGGCAGCCCTGGTGTGTGGTTTGTGCAAGTGTGTTTCAGAACTAGCACAACTGGACATCAGGCATCTTTTCTCCACCTGGGATAAGCTTGGAGCACAGGTCAGATGTGGCTGGGGAGACTGCTGGGGCCAGATGGGAGAATGCACGGTATAGATCCTTCTGGGCACTCTGGGAATGGTTTGGACACATCTGAGCAAGTAGGGGAGTGAGAATAGAGAGTAGACGCCAGTTTCTTTTCTGTCTGCTCACATTCCTTCCCTTTGGGAACTACCCCTTCCTCTATTTCCATGAGACTGGTAGAAACCCCCATTCAACTTCCTCCCCACATTGCTGCCATGTCCCACAGAGGTACACATGTGACCCAGGCTAGCCCACAAGAGAATGCTACTCTGTTGGAATCAGTGAAAGGTGCATGTACTTGGGCTTATGACCCAAGCAGAGCCTATTAGAGTGTTTTTGTAGGGTTGAAATGGATTCTGTGCACTTCAAAGACCATCATTTCTACCCTGGAGAGATTTGGCAGAAAATACAGCCATCAGAAAAACTGTAAGATGGAGAGAACAAGACAGATTTTGAGGACCTGGCTTCAGCCTTATGTATAGCTGGCAAATCCTAAACTTTTCAGTTATATAACGGTGAACTTCCAAATTTCCCTACAGTTGTTTAAATCAGATGTAGATTACTTGCAATTGAGTGATTCCTTTTTTTTTTTTTTTAAAGATTTTATTTATTTGACAGAGAGAGACACAGTGAGAGAGGGAACACAAGCAGGGGGAGTGGGAGGGGGAGAAGCAGGCTTCCTGTTGAGCAGGGAGCCCGATGCGGGGCTCTATCCCAGGACCCTGGGACCATGACCTGAGCCGAAGGCAGACGCTTAACAACTGAGCCATCCAGGTGCCCCGCAATTGAGTGATTCTTGACTAACATGGAGAAGTGATCATTTGTTTCTGGTTTTGACTATTTCAAACTATGGTTGGCTGTGATAGCAAAAACACGAATCTCAGAGAAAGAAGTCAGGGACAGATTGTACTTTCCTCAGTTTTGTGCCCAATGTCTCCTAGGGAAATTGTTAATAAGAACGGCAATACTGGGATGCCTGGGTGGCTCAGTCAGTTAAGCGTCTGCCTTCGGCTTAGGTCACGATCCCAGGATCCTGGGATCAGGTCCCGCATCGGGCTCCTTGCTCAGCAGGCACCCTGCTTCTCCCTCTGCCTGCCGCCCCCCAACCCCCTGCTTGTGTGCTCACATGCGTACTCTCTCTCCCGATCTCTCTGACAAATAAATAAAATCTTTTTAAAAAAAGGCAGCAATGTTTATTTTTGGACATTTTCAAAAACTTGATGGTTTAATGAGATAATTGCTGAATATGATGTGCCCGAGTATTTCCTCTGAAGCGTCTACATCTCCCTTCTCCTTAATAGAGCCTCATATCATGGCACTGGGCCCCCTGATCTCCAACAGACTGCTATGTTCTCATTGCCTCTGTTTCTCGGAGAAATGAGGGGGAGGGGAGATAAAGAAGTGGAAGATGTTTTTTGGGAGGGATAAGATTTCTAATTTGTATTCAGCTGGAGAGAAGTTGAGAAAAGACAGTGGGGTTTTATCCTTTCCATCATTGCTTCATGTAGAATCTTGATTCTTATCTGAAATCCCCTCAGGTAATTCATCATTCATCACTTAACAAATGTTTGCAGGCCTCCTCTGGGCAGGCACTCTGCTTAGCACACAACCGTGGACAGGTAGGACAGCGCCTTGCCTTTATGGAATTTCAGCCTAGCTGGGGGAAGATAGATAATTAAATAATTTAAATGAAATGTAATACGTGTTATGAATGGAGAAGTATGGCGTGCTAATCAAGACTCTTAATAACAAGTGAGAGAAACCAAATTCAAGCTAGTGTAGATAAAAAGAGGCTATTTACTGACAGCATTAACAACCCTGGGTACTTCTGTCTTTAGGCTTGGCTGGATCCAGGGTCCCGACAATGTAATCCAGTCTCTCTGTCCCCATCATCCTCATTGCCTTACCTCTATCTCTCTCTGACCTTTGCTTTCTTCTGTATCTTCTTCATTTCTCAGGCAGGCTTTCTTGCTGGCAGAGATAGCCATTGTTAACTCCAGAAAAACATCACCCTTAGTACATGAGATCTCATAAAAAGAGAGCTCCTTTTTCTCCCAGTCCCCATAGCAAACTCCTCAATTATTCAAAAAGCTTTTTTTGGTCCATGCTTACTACTGTATCAATAATTGTGCCCAGAACTTTGAGGTTTTATTCCTGGCAGGTCCTGTTTGTGGGTCCGTCCTGAGGCTGCACTAAAGAATCTGTGAGGTGTACTCTGGAACACTTTTTGGCAACCCCTGAAGATAACATGTGTACCAGATTAAGAGCATCAAGAAAGGTTTATTGGAGGAAACTGATGTGGGAAGGATGAATAACAATTTTTATAGCAATAGCTATAAAAAGTGATTAAATTTAATCACTTCTTTAAAGGTAAATTTTCAATGCAGAATATTGAGGTAAGTAAGTATACAAAACAACTAAAACTCCTTCTAGGGACAACATTTTTATGTTTCCAGCTTGATTATATATAATATGTGTGTATAGAGTTATGCTTATATATGCTAATGTAAGTGTATATGTGTGTATATATAAAATTTTGCAGACAAAAGTACTGTATCCTATTCTTACAATCTGAGTACTTCCCACAACATTAAATATTGTTTGAAAACATGATACTTAATGGCAACTTAATATTCTATTCCACTTTATGGATGGATCTGAATGTATTTAGCCAACTCTTTATATTTGGACATTTATGAGCTTTCTTCTTTTGCTACTATAAGTAACCTTGTGATAAATATACATGGACATAAATCTTTGTGGGCATCTCTCACATTTTCTTACAGCTGTATATTCTAACAAAGATGTACATCATAAGAAAGACCCTTCTGCTCGAGGGTAGGCACACCGTCTCTGTGGTGAAGAAAAAGCACTTTCTACTGTAACATAGTCATGCATACAGCTGGCTTCAAAGGTCTCCCGAAAATCTGGCAGAGATCTGATTTCATTCTCTATCAGCTAACCAATAGTCAAATCCTCTAAACCCGAGGGCTGTACTTTTCAATGCTAATGGACGCCAGGCATGTCACTGTCTCTTCCAGAGGGACCATGTTTTGTCAAGGTGTTTATAATTCTTCCCATCTGGCCCAGGGGAGACTGTCCCTAGGATAGAAAAGCTGTATTAATCAGGACTCTTTTGGATGTAAGTGACAGACACCCAACACAAATGGCTTTGGCAAAAAGGAGCATCTCTCTGGCTCTTCTCCAGATGGGCAGCCTCAGTGAGCACTGGAATGGGGACTTGGGCACTATTAGCACTCACTTCATCCCTCCCCTTAGACTTCCCTGTGTCCACTTCTCTCAGGCTGGCTAATTCCAGACCACTGCAACTGTGCCTGCTGCTGGTACCTAGCTGACACCTGTCCAGGTCTGCTGTCAGGGAGGAAAGAGACTTCTCTTTTTTCCAATTCCCAAAGGACTTGGGATGGCTTCTAAGGTGACCTCAGTTCATGTCATCTACCCACATGCTGTGGGGCTTCACTGTAGCCAGGAAATAATTGGCTTGGATCAGCAGCCTCCCACCCCCCAAAAAATTTCTATGCTGACAGTGATGGGGTTCTGTGAACTGGTTGTCCCTATTGAAGATGCAAGAGTAGGGGAGGTTGGGAGGGACAAGAGCAGAATCTCCCAGAAAAGGGGATAGTGCTGTTTCCAGAAGAACAAAAAGGCGCTGGTCAGGTAACAGTAGAGGTCTTCTGAAGAATGCAGTGGTAACTATGTTCTTTCCCTCCCCACCTGGACCCCCAGGGAACCAGGAGAGTGATGGCTTAACCACTCAGTCCTGGCAGGGCCAACAACTGACAGCCTTCTCCTGCAAAGTTTCTCGTTGTAAGAACACTCCTTTATTATGGAAAATGAAATGCTCCAATTCAGCATTTTGCATGACTCCACAAATCAGTCCAGCCGTTGAAGTTAATAGTAACGTTCTCTGGGCATTCATTATGGTACCAGCTAGGGTACTAAACGCTTTCCATGAATATCGCCATTCATTCATCACCAGCACCATAATCCTTGTTTTAGGAATGAGGAGAGCGAAACTTGGAGCAAATGAAGTAATTTGCCCAACTATATGTAGCTTAGCAGTTGCAAAGCCAGGATCTGAAGCCATGTTCTCTGACTCCAGAGCCTACATGCTTAACCAATCCAGGATACAGTCTTGAAACATTAGAAAATGAAACAGCTCTGTTTCCTTGGTCTGCTTAATAATAACTATTATTAAGTGAATATTTTCTATATGTAGACCTATACCAGGTGCTTTACATATATATGTGTATATAAATATACTTTATTATATTATATATAAATGTAGATAATATACAGTTGATCCTTCAACAACACAGGTTTGAATAGTGTAGGTCCACATATTTTTACGGTACGGCGCTGTAAATGTATGTGCTGTTCTTTACGATTTTCTTAATAACTTCTTTTTCTAGCTTACTTTATTATAGGAATGTGGTATATAATACATATGACGTAGAAAATATATGTTAATTGACTGTTTATGTAATCTGTAAGACTTCCAGTCAATTGTAGGCTATTAGTAGTTAAGTTTTTGGGGAGTCAAAAGTTATACACAGATTTTTAACTGCCTGGGGGTGTGGTGGGGTACGGGGAGGAGGGAATTTGGTGGCCTAGCCCCTATTTTGTTCAAGGGTCAACTGGGTAGTCTAATTATATATAATATATAGTTTTATATATAATATGTAGTAGTTACATAAATGTATTTTATATACACACTATATATAATATTTAGATATAAATACTACATATACTACAGTTTTAGGTTTACAATAATATTGAGGGGTATATATGGAAAGTTTCCATATACTCCCTTTCCCCCACTCAGCTTCCCATATTATTAACTTCTTGAATTAGTGTAGTACCTTTGCGACAGTTGATGAGACAATATTGAAACTTATTATTACCTAAATTTTATAGTTTTTCTAAAATATTTTATTTATTTATTAATAGAGAGAGAGAGAGAGAGAGAGAGAGAGGCAGAGGGAGAAGCAGGCTCCAGGCAGAGCAGGGAGCCCGATGTGGGATTGATCTCAGGACCCCAGGATCACGACCTGAGCTGATGCTTAACCCACTTAACCTGGGCAGATGCTTAACCCACTGAGCCACCCAGGTGCCCAATTCTATAGTTTATATTAAGGTTGACTCTTTGTGTCATCCACTCTATGGGTTTGGACAAATGTATAAGGACACGTATCCACCATTACAGTATCATCTGAAGTAGTTTCACTGCCCTAAAAATACCCTGTGCTCCATCTGTTCATCCCTCCCTCCCCTTCCCCCCCATAAGCCCTTGGTAACTACTGATCTTTTTATTTCTCTATAATTTTGCTTTTTTCCAGAAGTTTGAATCATATAGTGTGTTGCTTCTTCAAACTGGCTTCTTTCACTTAGCAATATACATGTAACATTCCTCTATGTCTTTTCATGGCTTGATAGCTCCTTTCTTTTTATCAAGAAATGGTTGACTGGATGTACTGTGGTTTATTTGTTCAGTCACTTATTGAAGGACATCTTGGTTGCTTCCAAGTTTTGGCAATTATGAATAAAGCTGCTGTAAACATTCGTATATAAATTTTTGTGTGGACAGAACTCATTTGGGTAAATACCAAGGAATGCAGTTGCTGGTCTGTATGGTAGGACTATGTTTTGTTTTGTGAGAAATTGCTGAAGTGTTTTCCAAAGTAGCTGTACCATTCATTTTGCATTCCCACCGTCAATGAATGAGAGTTCTAGTTGTTTCATATCCTTGCCAGCATTTGGTGGTATGGGTGTTTGGGGTTTTAGCTATTCAGTGGGTATGCAGTGGTATTTCATTGTTTTAATTTACAGTTCTCTAACAACATATGATGTTGAATATCTTTTCATATGCTTATTTGCCATCTGTATATCTTCTTTGATGAGGTGTCTGTTCAAGTCTTTTGCCCATTTAAAAAAATTGGGTTGTTTTCTCATTGTTGGGTTTTAAGAGTTCTTTGTATATTTGGGGTACCAGTATTTTATCAGGTATGTGTTTTGCAAAGATTTTCTCCCATTCCATGACTTGTCTCTTCATTCTCTTAACAGTGTCTTTTATAGAGCAGAGGGCTTTAATGTTAATGAAGTCCAATTTAATCAATTTTTTCTTTTGTGGATTGTGCTTTTGGCGTTGTATTGAAAAAGTCATCACTAAACCTAAAGATCACTTAGGTTTTCTCCTCTATTATCTTGTAGCATTTTTTCATTTTGCATTTTACACTTAGGTCTATGATTTATTTTGAGTTAACTTTTGTGATTTTTTTTTTTTTTTTTTTTGCATGTGAATGTCGAGTTGTTCCAGCACCATCGGTTGAAGAGACTATCCTTTCTCCGTTGAATTGCTTTTGCTCCTTTGTCAATGATCAGTTGGCTATTTTGTGGATCTATTTCTGGGGTCTCTTTTTCTGTTCCATATTTACACATATTTTTCTTTTTTTCTTCAGCTTTACTGACTATATATTTTTCATTGTCACCATGAAGTTATGCCTATCTAGCAGGTAGTTAACTCCCTATTTTGCAGATGAGGAAACTGAGGCCGAGAGAGGAGAGACACAATTTACCTAGGCCAGGAGTAGAGGTAGAGTTGAAAACCACATCTGTCTGACTCTGATTCTTTGCCTGTTTGTACCCCCCATGCTGCCGGTTGGTGCTAGGCTGGGACTTGGTCTGTCAAGCTTAACCTTAGAAGGTGCTTTCCAGGGCCTAAATGCTAGCATCTCCTTTCCTTACTGGTCTTTGACATCATGGCTCATTTGCTCCTTGATTCTAATCAAGGTTGCCTGTCACTCACAGTCCCTCTGGACCTGCCATGCAAATAAATCCTAATCTGCCTGAAATTTAGCTTTACTTAAAACATTCAACCAGTTTTTTTTAAAGCTTTTCCCCTAACTTTTTGCCGAGACTTCGAGCGTAATCATTTTTTTCCCTGGCTCACACTGAATCCTTTTTGCCAGGAAGTTGCTTGCTTATGCACCTTATCACTGAGGTTCTCCTAATGTCTTCCTGAAGACAAAACCTGCTGGGTTGGATTGCTAAACTGCACACAGTGCTAAAAGTCCCCTTGGTTAAGTTCTCCCCATACACCCATCAGGGCCTCGAGCACTTGCTCTCGGAATTTACACATTAACTCTATGTTCCCTCTCTGTGTTGCCCAAACAGGGCATTTCTACAACCCACTGAATTCTATTTTACTGCCAAGAGTCTTTAAAAAAAAAAATCCCACAATCATATTTCAAACACTAAGGGATAGACTTCTGATAAGAATGTAAGGTTTTTTAAAAAAAGAATATAAGGTTTATACACTCCCAAACAGAGATGAAATAGCTTGCAGAAGATCACACAGCAAATGAAATGGTAGAATTCAGATTCTAATCCAGATCTGGTGCAAAAGCAAAGAGGAGGTCCTTGAATCACAGCAGGCTTCCTTCTGTGGGAAGGGGGACATCCTTTTGATGGCTTTGTCAGCAAATGAAGGGGGCTGTGTGGGATTCAGGAAAAGCTCCAGCACAGGAGACCTTCATAATGCAACTCCAGGGCATCATTTCATCACTGCACAATTGAAACTGAAATTTGTTTTAAAACAGCACATACCTAGCTGCTTATTATGACACCAAACTGTTCATTTTGACAGTGTTCAAAGTGCTTTACCAATATTAGCTCATTTCTGTGTTCCTTAAAACCTTTCTAAAGCTAACACCATGCAGTTATGTATTTTATAAACTGCTAGTGTAGTTCCAAGACGGTTTCATATCCAGTGGCTGACAGTGAGCCCCCATTACTGACCAAGGACCTTGCGTGTATGTGTTTGTGTGTTGGGGGGCGGCGGTTGGAAGGTGTGGAGAGGATTCAGAGGCCACGAACACTCCGCTATTATTTCTCTGTGCTTTTGTTTTGTTTTGTTGTTTGTTTGTTTTTAACAAAGTTAGAAGGAGGCTGGCAGGATTAATCTATGACCCGCTCACGTCTCCCGTGGCACAGATTACTGGATCTCTATAGGTTGTGGTTCTTGTGTGGGTTTTTGCAGCAAAGAGAGACAATAAAGAGGGAGCTTGTGAGGTGAGCACTGTGGGATTCGGTTCTAAAGTTTTTGCCGTCTAGGGGAAAGTAACTCTGGAAGTAAGCCGCTTTGACTAGCCAGCCGGTCAGGTGTGCTTGTGACACAGGCCGATTCAGGCTTCAGGGCCCTTCCTGACAAGGGAGGGGCAAGAATAAGTTATTTATTAAAAACAAAGGAATAGCAATAATAATCCAATGACAAAGAAATGGAGATTTACTTAAAAAAAAAAAAAAAACCAAACCAAACAAACAACCCTTGAAGTGCCTCCCAGATGTTTTATCTCTGGAAAAGGAACACTGGTGGCGAGTTCGGTTTCAGCTCGCTGGGGCCCGCCGCTCTGGGTAGCGCTGCCCAGCCTGCGGCACTAGCCCTGGCCCGCACGGTCCCGGCTGTCAGAGGACCGGAGGATGCAGTCGCGCCGCCGGCTCCTATTGGCGGAAAAATGGCAACAAGCGGGCGGGGCGGCAGCGAAGGCGCCAGGAGCAGCCGCCCGCCCGCCCGCCGGGGGAACCCCAGGTCTGGGCGCTGGGCGCGAAGACGCCCCGCCCCGCCCCGCCCCGGCCACCTCCTCGGGCCCTGCAGCCGCCGCCGCGCCGCGCTCCCATTGGTGCCCGGCGGTGACGCGCGCGAGCGGGCCGGGGCTGCCAGGGCCGCGGGGCGGGCGCGAGGGGCGGGGGCGGGGGCCGGGCGCGCGGCTGATGAAACCCGGCGCCCGGGTCCGCCCGCCCTCTACGCTCCATTCAGTCGGCGCGGGCAGGTGTGAGCCGCAGGTCAACTGCTGGGCGGGGCGCGAGGCCAGCCGGCATCCGCTAACCGCAGCTCCCGCTCCAGCTCCCCGCGCGCCGCGCCTCCGTCCGAGCGGCCGTCCTTCCAGTCGCGCGTGCCTGAGCCCCTCGGCGGACTAGCCCGCATCCTGCCACCGGCCGCCCGCCCGCCGCCTCGGTGAGTGTCCGGCCCCCGCCGGCGCCGGGGCAGCTGCCCGGGTCCGGGTCACCTTGGAGGGGCCCCCGGAGGCGCGTGGGGCCGCGGGAGGGCGGCGCGGGGAGCGGCGAGGGTCCGGCGCCGGGGGCGCTGGCATCCTCCGGGGTGGGCGAGGGCAGGGCGGGCGCGGGGCTGTGCGCGCGGGGCCGGTGCCCATGCGGCTGTCTCCTCCACCGGAGTCCATTTTGGTTCCCTGAAGACGCGGCGTGGTGCATGATGCAACACCGAGTGAGTAAGCGTGGACGACCTGGCGCCGCCGTGATGCCGGCCGCGCGCGCGCCCGCCAGCGACCCCGCGCCGGGACCCTTGGGGTGGTCGGGGTGGGCAGGGGGCGGGAGCGGCAGCGGGCACGCGGGCCGGGCCGGGAGGCATCCGGAGGCCTGCCCTTACATGGCGCGGAGCAGAGCACCCCGCCCCGCCACGAGGTCCGCGATGTGTCATCGCCGTGGTGGGAGCCCGCCCTGCCGCCGCGGGGGTGGTCCCGCGGCAGGTGGCCGGCCTGGGGACAGCGGCGCACCCCCGCAACCTGCTAGCGGCGCCCATGTCTCTTCCCTAGAGCTCCTGTCGCGCCCCGGCGCGCCTACACCTCTTGTCTGAGTTTCTAGGGTGATTTTGGGGAAGTTCCCCCCTACGTGGGCTTCCTTGTGACCCGATTTGACCCGGGAAGGCTGAGTTCTTCAAGCCTTCCAGATGGTTTGGAGCGAGAGGAAGTTCTTCCGGCTTAATAAAGACCATCTTTTCCCAGTGTGTCCTCTCTGCGAAGTAGAAAACTTCCCAGACCGGGTCGGCCAGGCAGGCATTCTAAACCTGTGTGTACACGGAGCAGCCGTTGTGCTGAGTACTACTACATACAGAGTACTGTTTTAGCTCCTTCCCCTTTTCAGTGGGTGTGGGAACCAGATACGTGGTGTTTGACTTGAAAGATTAGGGTAGTAGAAACATGTGCCTTCAGGAAGAAAACTGCACCTCCCAGTACACGCGGTGGGGCTCTCCTAGAAAGAAACCTAGAGTTGTGTTCTATTCCACATTTAGTTACAGGAGGAGAGGGTTGGGATTTTAGTCCCTGGTATATTTCCCTAAAAATGTGCTCTTTAAAATTTGACCAGCAGAACTATGTATGTTGGCGTGTGGCTGAATTTTCTAATTGTCTTTCATTTGAACTGTAATTTATTTGGGAGTTAATAGTAACATTTCTTGCCCTTTATGTTTGATTCAGATAATAGGAAACCATGATACATTTACTCCCCTGATATTTTTAGTTGGTCTCGGTGGAAATTATCGTTATTTTTATATGAACACACCCTTCTGTCATTAAAACAAAAGGTCTTATTTAAGTCACACAATCAAAAAAGAAGTTAGGGGGCAAAGTCAACAATGGATTAAAATAGTTTTCAAAGGTTTAGCATATTACCATCATGTTAATCATTATAGATAAATTTAAAGAGTCTCAAAGGAGTTCTGACTAAACAGGACAAAAAATAGAGGTCAGAAATGTATGCAGTTGTTTGAATCTGGATTTGAGCCACATGAGTGCTCTTATGCATATAATTATTTGCTTTAGAGGAAAAGGCTTGGAAGACAAGATTGCCAACCTCCGGGAGCTTGAATTCTAAGACACATGTTAATTACATTTGGTATAAGTACATGTTTATTGATTGTTCTAGTCTGGAGTTTTTTTTCTACTAAGACCAGTAAAAATATGTAATTATGTTGGAGAGCCCAGCATTATGTCTAATTGGATTAATCCCTTTTCATTATTAACTATGTATTTGGAGGTATTGGTTTATTAATCCTAGGGAGGAATTTGAAATAGGAATAAGTAATGGAGAGAAACATTTTCCTGTAACCCAGATGCATCTTGTAGCTGTTTATCGTTGCACCTGGTTCTTGGTCCTCATTCCAAGCAGGACCTGTGGATGGGACCCTAGTGTTTTTCTATATGATGGGTCTCTTCAGGCCTGGGGCCTGTCTCTACCACTGCCCTGTTCCAGTCGATGGCAGATCCCATGAACCATGAGGACTTTGCTTTTGCTTTGGATGAGGTGGGGAACCATCAGAGGATTACTTTAAATGCTGCATGGAGAAGAGTTGGAGGCAGGGGAAGTGGGCAGGCATGGAAGCAGGGAGACCAGTTCAGACTTGTAACTTAAGTCTGGAATGAAATCCAACTCCAGGTTATTCGTGCACAAGAGAGTGTGGCCATATGTCATTTCCATGAGAGGTGATGGCAGCTTGGGCTGGGTGGAAATGGTAGAGATGTGAGGTGGTTGAATTCTGCTCCACCTGTAGGCAACTACTTGTTCCATCTGTAGATTTTAAAGGGAGACTCAACAGGCTTGGCCAGGGGATTCCACGTGAGGTGTGAAAGAGGTCCAATATGATTCCAAGGAGTAGAGCTGCCATTTTGTATTAACGAGATGGGAAGGTGGAGGAATGAGCATGTTGGGAAGGACTCTTAAAAGTCACAGGTGACTTTTTTGTAGACATTTCCATCCTCCAGGGTCAGGGCTGAACTAGATCTGTCCTCTCAGGGGCCCTTCTCAAGTACATGATTGCATTGTAGCCACCTGCCCCAGGGTGGTGGCTTCCTAGCTCTCTTGCTTCCTCACACCTAACTTGGGGATCTCTTGGTGCTTGCAGACTCCCTGTGCTCCCCTGCCACCTTCCAGTAGGCACCTTGGCTGTGGGTTTGTCCCGTGGCCAGGGTGGGGACCCTCTGCCACCTGGGGTGTACCTCCTTTTTCATTCTTGGGCCTTCAGGCACCTGCCTTCCAGGGGTTTCTTGTGCCTTAGGTTACTGGCATTGGATCCCAGGCGAAGGTTCTATCCACCACAAGGATTTAGATCTCTTCCAGCCACAGAATAGAGGAGTACCATCTCTCATGGCAGATTAACAGCCTTGTAGTAAGCTTGAGGGGCATCTCTCTCCTCTTTCTCCATAATCCACTTCCCCCAACTCAAAGCAGCTTTGAAAAGAAGCACCCCTGCACTTGTTCAAACTGCGTCCAAATTTGTCATGGGAGATTTAGTGCATTTACCACCTGTGAGTCAGAAGAATGGGCAAAAATTGATAAAACAGTTCGGTGGACTGCTAATTATGTTCATTCCACTCTGAAGGCATTCCTTCAGATCTGTGGCATTGGCTGAGCTGTGAGTAAGGCTGGTGACCTTAGCCCTCGGATTCATTCCTTCCAGGAGCACCAGCTGTAGGAAAGACATTTCTGGACATTGGAATAGATTCTGGCATAGGGTTGACCCATCCTGCCACACCCAATGTCTTTCCTTTGGCTTTTTCCCTCTGTTGATTGTCAGTAACGGTTCGGACTGCCAGATGGTACATTTGGTGAACCAAACAGCATAAATGAGTTAGAGCTGTGTGTGGTTAGGGGCCTTTCCAGCTTCAGTGCAGCCTGAGGTGAAGGAGGCTGCTTTGGGGAGCTGAGGACAAGTAGTACGAGTGCTGGGAACAGTGCTGCTGTAGGCTTCTGGCGTCCTGGCTTGGCTGCTCTGTGGGCAGCCACCAGAGAGGCGTTCACACTTTCTCAACCCCGTAGACTTGCTCCATCCATAGACTGGGGAAGCCTTCTCTCTCAGCCTCACAGTAACAAAGCTCACAAACTGTGAATTCCATAGTATTCTTTGGATAAGTAAAGGTACCGAATCAATACATTTAGATTTCTTTCATGAAGTAAGTTCTTTCTGTTACCAGTCTACTAGTCTGATTATGACAACCAGAAATCAACCTCAGGGAAGCCTTTAAAAGCTCCTGCCAGGTGGACTTATCTGAAGGTGGAAGAAAGAATGTCCCACAGCTTACCTGGGCTGTGCATATTTCTCTATCATCTCTCCCTTTCTCCCGAGTGGATCGTCAGCTTGTTCTTCCCTTTTCTGGAGGCACAGAGGGCATGGACAGTTTTGTTTCCTTAACATCCTGTATTTCTGCTCTAGTGCTTTCTCCACAATGTTTGTTCAGATAACGTTCTTGATTGTGAGAACAAGCACATCCTTTCCCATTTGTTTAGGAGTGGGTCCTACCCTCCGTATGCTCTAGGCAGAGCGAGTTCTGTATTGTAGCGAGCAACTCGCAGTGCTGGCTCTGGGCTGCAAGGGAGTGGCCTCTGCCCTGCGTGGTCAGCCTGAGTTCTGCATGGATCATGCACTGTGCTTTCACAGGAGATGCCGTGGGCCCCTCATGCAGAAAGGGCTGGGTCCCCGAGTGGGGTCTACTGACAGGATAAGTGCCTTCCCTAATGTATTTATCACATTTAAATTCTTTTCCATATTGTTTACCTAATAATCGGCTTCTCCTGCCTACCTTGTAGGATTGAGAGGATTTAAATGAGGTAATCTATGGTACGTACTTGACACAGCTTCTGGCACATATCGAGTGCTTAAAATAAATGTTAACTATTACACTGGAAGGAAAACTCAGTTCTTTGGTTTAGGTGTAGAGAAAAATAATTCTTATAACAAGTTTGTTTTGCTATCCCATTTTGCCAAAGGGTTCAAATAGAGTCCCTTTCCCTTGGAATTGTGTCTAGATTGCGGGGGGTAGGTGTAGTGCCAAGGTGTTGGGGGGACATTGAGCCTCTGAGGCATATGCTGACCCAGGTCCAGGATCTGTGGATGTGACCCTAGCTGCTGTACCATTGTCCCCTTTAGACCTGGAGGGCTGTCTTTCGCACTGATCTTTTACAGTTAAGGTCATGGAGGGCATTCTGCGGCCTTTTTGCCACAACGAGGAAGGGAGACATAGCGGGAGGAACCACAGTCTCTGGGGCTGTGCTGGGTCTGACTGCCTCGGTGACCTTGAAGCCGTAAACTCTTTGGGGACCAGGGACCTCCCTGGGTGTGTCAGGTTCCTTTAGATCTCAGATCTGTACTTTGGGTTTAGCCACTCCTCTGGAAAGCTGTGCTCACGGCCCCATTCTTAGTGCTTGCCAGTGTGTGTCTGTGTGTGCGTGTATAAGAATGAGAAAGAGTGTGTGTGCGTGTGTGTGTTTGGGGCGGTTTATCCACCCTCATTATACTCATCCTGACATATTTTGTCCAAATTACCCTGAGGGCTTTGGGTTTAGAAACCAAAGCCAAACACTTAGGGCCCCCTCTGTTTTTCACCTTATTTCATCCCTTCCTGGAGGTGACAACAGAGGGTCTCGTAGTGCCTTGGGGCAGGGGTGGTGGGCATCTCACCTGGGGCAGCAGTGGGAAGGCAAGGGAGCAAACCCACTGTTAGCCACTCTTCCTGTTACTTCATCACAGTGTTGTCACTGTCGTCTATCTTAAAGTCACTTGGAAGTCTATCTTCTTATGTCTATCAAGTGCCGTGAACCAGAGTCTATTACATCAGATAGGAAGGAAAGGAGAGGCCTGCGGCTGGGTAAGATCAAGACTCACCAGCACTTACTGAGTACTCACCGTGTGCTTGGCACTTTATGTTTTCATGTAATCCTCACAGCTGCCCAGTGAGGTTGGCACTACTATTTTGAGTGATGGGAAGCAGAAGCCCTAGAAGTGACGCAAGTTGCCTGTAGGCACGCACTTGGGCAGTAAGTGGCAGAGCGAGGATTTGAGCCCTAGGGGCCTGGCTCTGAGTCCTGAGCGTCCGTGTGCCTTAGGTCTGTGGGTGGCAGCCTGTGCCAGGCGCCAGCCTCCCCTGGGACTTTCTGGCACCCCCCGTGCAGCGGGCAGTGCCAGGCCTGAGATTTCAGCCTGCACCCCTGCAGCCGCTCAGCCCCACGCCCCCCTTGTTTCTGAGTGAGCCCTGGAGCCGCGCCGCTGGACAGCACCCTGCTTTTCCTGCACTCCTGCCGGCCTGGAACGCAGCGCTTTCTTCCCTCCGTGCCCTCAGCCGAGCCCTGTGCTCCTGGCGCAGCTGGAGCTCCGGTGCCCCCGGACAGCTGTGCGGGGCGGCGGCCACACCGGGAGCTGGCGTGCGTGTGGTGGACATCGGCGGGGCCGTAGGCTTCCTGGGTCGCAGGCTTCCTGGGTCGCGGTTCCGCATCCTGGTCACCAGAGCGGAACTGGATGTGGGACTTGCTGCCCATGCCACGGGGGGAGCCCTGTTTCACTCCTGCATGTCTAGCCATCTGGGCTGCGTCTGGGAGAGCCCTCTGCAGGGCGTCTTGTGGGAACCAGGAACTTCACATGGGGCCAGTCAGCCTCCTTCTGGGGACCCAGGTCTTGACTGCTGATTTCCCTAGTGTGCTGAGGCGGGCTGTTCAGCCTGGGTAGCAGCCAGGGCTGTGAAGCCAGCAGGTGGAGCAGGGACCCCTCCTGCCTCTCTTCTCTTCTCCCGCACTGTTCCTGCCTTGTTTGCATAACATTTCAAACTTAAAGTTGCAGGAGCAGCACAAGGAGCTCCTCTCTCCCCTTTTCTCAGATTCCCCCAGTGTTTGTGTTTTGCTCCTTCTATCCTTCTTTCTATGTAGGTATCTATGGCTTCACCAATCTGTCTGCACACACCTATTTGCATTTTTTCCTGAATGCTTTGAGAGTAAGCTGAAGACATCATGCCCTTTTTTGTACCCCTACAGACTTCAGTGTGTATTTCCTAAGAATAAGGATGTTCTCTTGCAGAACCACAGTATGATACCCGAATCAGGAAATTGAACATTGATTCACATTGTTATCCAGTCCACAGTCCATATTCGACTTTCAGTTGTCCAGATAATGCCCTTTATAGCCATATATATATACATATATATATATATATATATATATGTATGTATACATATAAAGTTTTTGTGTGTGCGGGAGGGGATATTTCAAAGGAACTATGGTCTAAATTTCTATCTCATAAGCCTCTTTAAGAAAAAATGTTTCTGAAAGTTAGAATGCTCATTGTGAAAAATTTGGAAACTACAGAAAAATAAGAGAACGGGAAAATAAAAATCATTTGTAATTCCAGCAGAGGCTTAGCACCCGGCTGGGTAAAGGGCTTGCAGAAAGGTGGGTGTGGAAGGCTTTCACTCAGGGTGACCTGGTCACCCAGACCTACATCCCAGACACGCAGGGCAGGAGCCCATGCTGTCCTTGGGCAATGGGGAGGAGTAGGTTCCCTGTCTGGAGTAGAGAGAGGGGAGCGTTTTTCCTGCCCCTGCCCACCTCTTGAGCGGTTGCCCACCTGAGCAGGTGAACTTAACCACCTCGGGGTTGGGGAGGGTGGAGATCATTAGTAAATACCTAGAACTTGTTCAAGACTTGAAATGTTGCAGGTCCTCTCTTGTCCGATATATACCCCTGACTTCCTAGACTTAGCAGAGGAGGGAGGATGGGCATGGGCCTCAATCCAGAGAAATGGCGCTGGCCTCTTGGCAAATATCTTGTGGTTATTTAACATGCTTGTTAGGCTTACCTATTGTTGAACCTCTTGGACCCCTGCTAGCAGGCCAGTGGAGAAATGGGAGGTGAAATTCTAAATTGTGAATTTTGCTCTTTGTCAGTGACTGTGCTACCGAAAAGTTCCTAGGGGAAGGTTTTAAAACTTTTCTAGAAGTGTGGATCTTGCTCCTGCATTTCATTTATCCAGACTGCCCTCTTTGTCATCACCAGCGATAACTGAAAGGAGCTCACGTTTTCCTGGCCTGGAAAGGGTCTTCGCTGAGTGAATCTGGGATCTGGAATGGTTTTGTTCCAAGAAGCTGCTATCGCCTTTTCCATGGCTCCCCATCCTTTATACCTCAGTTTCCCTGAGCTGTAAACCTACATTATGTGTGAAAAAGGGCTCCTGAAGGGCGTGATCAAAAGCCTCGAGTATTTTTCCATGTGTTTATTTTTTCTTCTCCTGCACCAGACCCTCTCCTTGAAGGAGCTGGCCTTGAGAGTGACACGGTGGGCAGCCACCCAGACTGTGGACACCCTGCTGAGGCCACGGAACTCCTAACCTGGATGGGCCAGGACCGGAGGGCTGCTCTTCAAAGAAACCCTTTGAAGTGCAAACATTTCCTTTCCTGAAAAGAAGGGAAATTGAAATGAAAACCTATTGTTCTGTGCAGACAATGTTCTCCTGGATCAAAGAGGGAGTGAGGCTTATAAAGGGAGATTCACAAATGAGACCTTAATGTGGTACGTGGTGACAAAGGTGTTTGTGCGTTGGTGTCCACTTCCCAGGCTCTGTGACTTGGTAAGATTGTATTTTTCTCCCCCACCTAAGGTCCTAAATCTAGGTTTTTCATGCTATGTTGAACTATGTCTCTTGTTTGTGTTTTTGTCTTGTGGTAAGCATTTAGAAACATCTTTTGGTAAATTATGATACCGTCCAGGATGGAATATTACGTAGCCAATGAAAATGGCATTTTCTTTTTTTTTTTAAAGATTCATTTATTCATTTTAGGGGGGCAGAGGGGCAGAGGGAGAGAATACCAAGCAGACTCCCCACTGAGTCTGGAGCCCAAGGTGGGGCTCGATCCCACGACCCTGAGATCATGACCCAAGCCGATACCAAGAGTTGATGCTCAACCAGTTGAGCCACCCAGGTGCCCCGAAAATGGCATTTTCAAAGAATACTTGATCTTATGGGAAAAACTTTGCTGTTAAAAGTGAAAGTAAAGTCTGGATGTAGTTTTCTGTGTTCAGTATTATCTTATCTGAGATATATATATTTGCACAGAAAGGAAACACTGTTAAAATTGGACTTTGGTTTGTTCACTGATTTGTATGTAGCATCTAAAATAGTGCTCAACAAATACTTGTTGAATGAGTATTTTCATAGTAAAATAATACTTTTTTATTTTTATTTTTTTTAGAGAGAGCGAGTGCAATTGGGGAGGGGTGGGAGGG
Organism: Halichoerus grypus; assembly: GCF_964656455.1. Lineage (NCBI taxonomy): Eukaryota > Metazoa > Chordata > Mammalia > Carnivora > Phocidae > Halichoerus > Halichoerus grypus. The sequence continues at coordinate 71,235,791 of NC_135715.1, forward strand.
GCAGAGGGAGAGGGAGAAAGAATCGTAAGCAGGCTCCAGGCCCAGTGTGGAGCCTGATGTGGGGCTCGATCTCACAGCCCTGAGATCATGACTTAGGCCAAAATCAAGAGTCGGACACTTAACCGACTGAGCCACCCAAGTGGCCCAATAAAACAGTAGTATTTTAAAGGAGGAATGTTCTTGGACTAAATAGTAATATTTTGGCAGGTGGAAAGAACAATAAATTATTTTAAGTTTCTATTGTACTTCTGCCCTGGCATCTCAGTTTGGGGTTTATTTTGTTTTTTGGTACAAATATGTTCCACATTTTGTACTTTGGTACAAATCATACTGTGACTGAGTGACTTTGACATTTCTAGTTCTGGAATAATCCTCTCCTGTTGAAATTAGAGTATCAGAATGTTAAATTTTTCCTGGGTTGGCTATTAGGCACTTTCACAGATGGGGTAAAATCATATTTTTTCACATACTCTGTAGCCGATGTACCATTGGAGCAGCTCGTCCTGTCCTGTTGTTGACAATTTTTGCCTGGTTTGTCCAGGATGTCTCATCTTTGAGTATTAATACTACCATGAGACACTGGCTGTACATTGTCCTGATTTCTAATTTATAAGTTCTTTGAAAACACGGCTCTCATCCTTACCTGCAGTATAGGTTACCTTTGAAAATGGCTTTAGTCTTGGTGGTTTTTTGCGGGGAGGGTGAATGTTACAGCCACCTATACCTGTCCTAGGTGAGATCATTTCACTCCTCTCACAAGGACACAGGCACTTAGTTTTCAGAGCTGTGTTGGCAGCCTTTCTACCATGCCGTCCACAGCGGGGTTCTAGAAGCCTGGTCTTTGGGAAGGCTTTCTACGGGCCGTTGGGGATCAGGCTGGTGGCACCACACACTGGTTCTCCTGAGGGTGGCGGCTTTCAGTCTCCTGCGGCTGCAGTCCCCAGGAACAAATCAGTTTACACCGTGATCGAGTACACACACAGGGACATACATATCTATAGATTAAAATGAAAGTTTGCATGAAACATTACCCATTATTGTACCTGCGGTGCATTCTGATAATTTTTATTCTTTTCTATTGCATGCTTTATTTTTTTTTAAAGATTTTATTTATTTATTTGACAGAGAGACACAGCGAGAGAGGGAACACAAGCAGGGGAGTGGGAGAGGGAGAAGCAGGCTTCCCACGGAGCAGGGAGCCCGATGCGGGTCTCGATCCCAGGACCCTGAGATCATGACCTGAGCCGAAGGCAGATGCTTAACAACTGAGCCACCCAGGTGCCCCTTCTGTTGCATGTTAAAAAAAAAAAAAGTCCTGGTGGCAACTTGCAGTTTGTAAACACTGTTAGGCTTGGGCATGCCAGCCTGCGAACCCACCTGCCACTCCACCTTGGTGGCCCAAATTTCAGGTTTGCTGGGCTGGGGCATGGGAGGAATTCTCTGTCCAGACCGGTTTGGACAAAGGCAGTCGGGGATAGAGGTTTCTTTTCGTGGTGATTTGAGGGTTTCTAACTGAAGTGGACATTCTTGTTGGTGATGATTCCCAAGAAGTTGAAGAGGGACACAGGGCAAGACCTGTGTGAGTTCCTGGTGTGGTTTCCTGCTGATGCAAACAGGGTGGACTCTGTCTTTCATTCCCTCATGTGCTGGTGATTTTGAAGGTGGCCTGGTTAGGCTATGTGTGGTTTTTCAGAGATGGCCCAAACGTTTGTTAATTTTAGCACTTTGAAAAGTCTTTTTTTGAGTTTATTTATTGTGAGTTGAGGCAGAACCTATCTGAAAAATGAGCCTTTCAGAGTTAAGAATTTGTGGGAAGAAGAGGGAGAAAAGATACTATAATAGAAATATTAATTTTGGACTCTCAAATCTGATGGATTAAAATTGAACAGTATTGAAAATAAAATATTAGTAATAGCAACCATATCATTAAATAGTTTTCCTTGAAAAGTTTGAATGGATTTTACATAAACTTAAATCTTGCTTGAGAATCATTTGAATTTTTTCTTGCTTAGAAAATAAATATTTTTTAGGTAACAAGTCTGTGTATATAATTCTTTTTTTAAAAGAATTATTTATTTGAGAGAGAGCACAAGAGCAAGTTGGGGGAGGGGCAGAGATTCTCCCCCTGAGCATGGAGTCCCATGTAGGGCTCAATCCGAGGTCTCATGGGTCCTGAGCTGAAACCAAGAATTGGACGCTTAACTGACTGAGCCATCCAGGCGCCCCTGTGTATATAATTCTTAAAACAATTGTAAATCAAGGGAATTGATTCTATGGACAAGAGCATAGTAACAGAACAGAATCAGAACAAGATAAATTGCCTACTTTGTTGAAACATTGTACAAATATCTGTCCTTGTTTCTTGTAAACTTCTTTTATTTATTATGCTTCTCAATAATAATAAATTTATTGTAAGAATTCAGAGTACTTAGTTTACAGTCTTTGAAAAATTCATCTGTAAGAAACAAATATTACCACCACTACTGATACTATTAGAGAAGAATCCTCATGTACTTGATTTTATGCTCTTATATATGTTAATATTATGTGACAGAGGGGATAATCTGTAACTGTAATTGCATAACATATCCCTCATAAATCTATAACCTCAAATTTGTAGTAGCTAGTTTTGTTTCAGAAAAAAAACACTTGTTGGAAGACATTTCTTTCTTTCTAGAGGGCAATCTTGGGTGATATTAGGCAAGAACACTCATTAATTCTTTGAGTAATCTGAATTGAACTGGGAAGAATGTCTCACAGGTCTCAGAGTTGGATACAGTTGGAATTTTAGAAATTATCAGGTGTAGTTTGTGGCAGGATTCAGGCCTAATTACTGAAAGACTCTGTCAGGTCTGTGGTCTGATGAGTCAGGCAAGGGAATTGCCACCCTAGATTTCTTGGGTGATTTTGAGTGAGGGCAGAGGCTGGGGAGGAGAACATACTCTGCAGAAAGTCCCATCACATTCCTGTTACTTCTGGCTGGCTGCTAACTGTATTGCCTTGAGGATCTGCAAGGGAGTTCTTGCTGAATCACCCCAGAGAGCCTTTGAGCTGGTGGGAGGTTTGGAGCTTCTTAGGGGTGTTGGCTCCCCTGCAGGGGTCTCTTTCCAGCGAGGTATGGGACTGTGCAGATGAAGGAAATACCATTTGCCCTAGAGAGACAGTGGGAGCAAGGATAGAGGGAGGGGGGTGATCCCTCCATCCTGATGCTTTGTGGGAGCAAGCAGCACTGCCCCAAGTTCAAATGAGTAATGACTCAGAAATTGTGGTTCTCTCCCCTTGTTCTAGAATTGCTTTTTTTTTTTTTTTTTTTTAAGATTTTATTTATTTATTTGTCAGAGAGAGAGAGAACACAAGCAGGGGGAGTGGCAGGCAGGCAGAGGGAGAAGCAGGCCCCCTGCTGAGCAAGGAGCCCGATGCGGGACTCGATCCCAGAACCTGAGATCATGACCTGAGCTGAAGTCAGACACTTAACCAACTGAGCCACCCATGTGTCCCTAGAATTGCTCTTGCCACTAGACAAGAGCTGCTCTTGAGCTAATAGGACTTTATGGCCCACTGTATTATGCGTGTGGGCATGGATATAGGCTCCTTTAAAATTCTGTGGCCTGAAGCCATAGCCCTGCTAGGTCTAGACATCACAAGAGGCCCGCACCTACAGATGCAGTTGTACACTAATAAAATAAAAATTTAAACCTAGGGACGAGACTAACCATGTCATATTTTGTAGCACACAAAGCAAGAGACTTCGACTGTATTGTGTATGTTGGATGTATTTTGCAATATGTCCCTTACTTATTACTTTTACTCTTCCATCACTGTCTAGAAATCATGGAGGTAGGCACACACATGTGGATTGGGCAGATGTAATAGGGCAGGCATTAAGGAGAAAGAAAAGGGATGCATTTCAGTAAGTATGTAAGTTAAATAACTCACATAATGTAATAGCGCCTTTCATAGCCTAAGGTCAAACTTCAGGAAGCTATAAACTACCTAGACCAGTACACACACACAGATCCTTCCCTGGGGATCTCCCTGAAATGCAGATCTGATTCAGCAGGTCTGGGGTAGGCATTTCTAACCAGCTCCTGGATTCTCTTGGATGAGCAGGCATCTGTCCAGTGCTAGAACCTGGAACTAATCAAGGAGACCTAAGCTCCCAAGGACAGTGCCTGGGCCCATTTGTCTTTGTGGCTCCAGTACCTGGAGGAGTCCCTGGTATTGAGTAGATGCTCAAAAGATACCTTTTCAAGAGCTCAAGCAGTTGTTGTCCCAGAGCCCATAGGCTTCAGGGCGCCTAGGATGGAAGGGGTGTGGGGGCCCGTTGGTGTACTCATTTCTGACCAGCCTGTTATCTGTTTACAGCCGACTGCAGATAGGCAGTGGTAAGTCAGACTGCAGAGGTGGGGCTTCTAACCCTGGGGAGAAGTGATAGCCGACGCCCTAGCAGTAGGAAGGCGGCAGAACAACATAAAAGGTGATGCAAGAAGTAAATAACCACTGTGGTTTGGGATACTTGAGCAGAGAGGCCGGCAACCCTCCCCATTTCAGAAGGTCTGTGTATGTGACCATCTGCAGCTCTGTACCTCAGTTTCCCCATCTGAAAAGTGGGGAAAGTTACAGTTCCCCCACACTGTAGACTGTGTTGAGGATTAAGTATATCAAGTGAGTTTAGAATATTGCCTGATATTCAATAAATGTGAGCTATAGATTTTATATCAGGGTTGGTATATTAAGGGTTAAGCTTCAGCCATCAGGGAGGTTTCTGCCAAGTGAGAAATCCAGTTCCAGAGGCTGCACATACATGTGTTATTACTTTGCTGGTAAAGGAGTAGGTGTAAATTAACATGCAAAGCGATGCCTCCAGAAGGCTGGGGAGTGGTGCAATGGGCTCAGGAGAGGTTCCTACTTGTTCTCTCTTAGTCAGGAAATTCTTAATGCAAGAGATGAATGTCAGGCGCTTTCTAATTAAGGGACAGGGGGAGACGTGCCAAGGGATGGGGCATGGCTGTGCCAGAGTGGGAATGGGAGGCGAGGTTCCATGTCCCCTGCTCAGAAGACCTTAACCCAGGATGCCACTTAGCAAAGGAGGGCATGTGTTTGGGTGGACGCTCAGGTGTTGAAGCCCCCTTGCATTTCCTTGTGTTGGTTCTGAGCAGTTGTAGATAGAGATGGATGGCTGAAGGTGAAATGGGTGCTCAGGCTTAGATCCCGTCCGCCTCCCAGAGGCGCTGGGCTTGGCCAAGGGGAGAGAATTGCCTTTGAATAGTCGGGGAAGAACTTGTTTTGATAGTCATTCGGTTAGAGGCTTTGTCCTTAGTACACGTGTTGGCATCGGGGCATTTAAAGTTTAAGAAAGAAGGCAAGCATGACAGTTTCTCAGAAAGCTTTGATATGGTCCTATTCTCCCATGTTTCACTGCAAATGCTGTGAACATCTCCAGAAGTCCTCTGAAATTCCTTGATCTGAGTGGTATTCTTGCACCTATTCACAGGGGAGAAAAAGGGGCAGGGGGAGAAGCCAAGGGAATAGAGTGTTATTAAATTCAGTGTATATGATTTTTATTTTTGCTGTGTTGCCTGGGTTCCTTAATTCATATGCTTATGAGAAGTCTTTCTGTCAAATGGCATATAGAAACATCATTTACATTTTTCTATAAAATTTGAAAGTTGTCATCACTTCTGTAAACACTTGTGAGCCAAGACTGGACCTTCTTGGGAGCTCCGGGGATGGCGGTGGTGACGATGGGGTCAGGGCCTTGGGGGGGACTGACCCGTGCCTGTGCTCCGTGCCCTTTGGTCGTTTCTGCCTTTGGCCTTCCACATTTGTTTCCTTTATAAAACCCCATGATGGCACCGTTTCTTTGGGACAGTCAGGTTTTATTTATGGCATCTCACACAGGAATGTAGAGGGTGGTTTCTAATCAGCCTTTTTACACTTTTCAGTCTCGAGAAACCTGCACAGTCTTTATTTGTCTCACCACATGTTAAGATGAGCAGCTTACATGGGTGAAACTTTGCAGTGGGGCCTGTGAATAATCACTCTGCTCGTTAGCTCTCATCAGGTTGGCAGAGATAGGTCTGTCTAGCTCAGCAGAGCAGCCAGGCAAGGAAATTAAGACATGTTTTAAGGTGTAAAAAATGCCTTGTAAAGGAGAGGGTTATGGCATCCGGCGCAAGTTCCACTCTCCCTGCACGTCTGTGTGTTGTCTGAACACAACAAGGGGTAACTTGAGGAATAGGGGATGTTTTTATTAATGTGCAAGGAAGTCAGATGTGGTAGAGGGGCAGCATGGGCTCTAAACATGGCTTGATGAAAGGTGCTTAGCTCCTGGAGCCCTTAGTCCTTTGCTGCCTAGCCACAGGGTCCTCCTGGGGATTCATCACATCTTCCTCTCCAAGTACCCCCGCTTGCCGCTCCCCCATCAGTTAGACATGGCCTAGAAGTCCAGAGACCTCCATGCCACTGGCCTAGCCATGGACTAATGTGATCCTGGGCAAGACTCAGCACTGAGGGCCACATTTTCTGCTTTTGGATTCAGAGAGATTGGATTAGGATACTGTCTTTGGGGGTTCCAGCCCTTAGCAGGAAGTTGGTGACATTCCACGATTATGGAGCTACTAAAGAGCTCCATGTGGCTTGATGTCTATACTATAAAAGTAGGTGTGGAGTGGGAATAGTGGTAATCTGCTATAGTAGAAAACAGAAAGTGTGGTGTTAGGTTGGTGCAAAGATCTTGACTCAGAAGTGTCACCTTGCCTGTATTAGCTCAGATATGATGAGCGGGGCCCCTCGTGCAGCCAGGGGAGCACAGTGGCTCCTGTAAAAAAAAAAAAAAAAGTACCTCGTAACCAGCATCCACCAGACTCCCACCCGTTCCCCCTCAGGAATGCTCCAAAACAGCCTGTGCTGGACAGAGTTGTGTGTTCTCTAAGTGCACCTCTGGAAAGAGGGAGCAGTCTTGGACAAGTGTTTTGCGGTCCCATGCTGTGCTGGTGGATGTTTACCCGTAGACAAGGGCAAGAACTTCCTAGCAGGGGCAGCCGGTTGCCGGTGTCAGGAGCTTGGCCGCAGTGTCCGGTTGTGTGGGGCGTCTCCTGCGGAGGTTTTGGAATGTCGGGATAGGCCATGAGAAGCTTCAGTCCCAAACTATCTCACCAGGGAAGGAGCTTGAGAGAGGTGATTTTTCAAAGGACTAGCCAGCCATACCCGTCAAAACATACACAGACCCCATCAAAGGAAGAAGTAAGCAAGCTGGCCCATGTTAACCCACCCAGCTTGAGTTCGGCATGAGCCCTCAGCAGCAGCTGCGGCGAGAGTGGGCTTCTGCTGGAAACGGTGTTTCTGCAAAACCCTTGCCGGTGTTCTTGCTTCTGCTTCTCCCCCACCTTCTCCACAGTGGAATGAAGAAAGAGGTCTGAAAGGGAAGGGGCAGGGTCTTGTCTGCTACCAGGTCCCGCATGCAGAGAAAAGGGAATATGTGACTCTTTTTAAAGTTTGCTGCTTTGGCGGGCTGGGACAGTGAACAGTGTGGGGGGTATCGAAGGGTCACTGCTTTTCCAGTAGTGGTGAATCTTCACGGAGCACGGAGCGCCTGACTTCCAGGAAGAAATAGCAGTTAAGAGCTGATGGTCCCAGACTCACATTGCTCTCTGCTCGGGAGCAGCCTTCCCTTTGCCGCTGCTCCTCAGCCCTCGCTGTGTCCTGGGGTAGACTGGCTTAGGGACAGATGGTGGGACACCCGGCTCCTTTCATGGGCTCCCTTCTTCAGGGCGTTCTGCTCAAGGTCCTTTAGATTTGCCTTAGTGGATGCGATCCGGCTGATGACAGAGCTTTCTTAGTTAGACGTGCAGATGTGTGTGTACAAAAATAACACCGGTGTATTGAACAGCACACTCAGCTGTGCCACCGAGTTCACGCAGGGTTCAAAGGAGGACAAAGGATGGCAAATAGTCAAATTTGCAAAAAAAAGACTTCACTTGTACAGCTGAAGTTCAGATGTCTTAAATATCTGCTCTCTGGACAGAAATCCGATAAGGGTTGTATTACAGAAGAGGGGAAATTTCTAGTCTGCAAATCCCAAAGAAGCCTTTGCTTTTGTTCGGGAATGGAGGAGAGTTTGTAAGAGGGTTGACTGGAAGATCTGGGACTGCCCGGTGTGGCAGTGCCAAGGGAAGGAGCCGTGATCAGAGTTTGAAACTCCCCAGAGGCCATGGCAAGGCGAGCCGCAGATTCATCAGCCAACTCTGGAAGTCAGAGATTGTCCCTTGTCAGGACATTCAGATGTCTTAGAATTCGAAGCAAATAGTGCTTTCTGCTGCTGGTAACAAATTGACAGAAGCAGAGGGAGGGGAGGCAGAGAAGGGAAGTGGGCTCAAGAAGAAAGTGGTTATTGATAGTTGGATGGAGCCAGGGGTGTTTGGATTTTATCACCAATCTTTTACAAAGGCTATCATGGGACATGCCTGCTCACAAAGCAGGCTTTGTGGCCAAAGACGGGACTCTTGGCCACAGTAACCAAGTTTGACCGAGATGTTATTTCTTATGTTCTTGGCTCTCCAGAGCTGGGCTGCGTGGCATTTCGGAGAGGAGCAGGACAAACTTGGGGCCTAGGGTGCCCATCCGAGTTGTCTTATTTACATTCTGTGGTTCTTGTAAAGTGAGTCGCAACCCCAAGGTGGACACAACCCCCTCTTGGAACCAAATTCCAGGAGACCCCCTGCCCTCTCTGGGTGTTTGCTTCTACCCTGTGCTCCCTTACCTGGGACCTGAGAGGGCCTCGCCCACACAGGCAGCGGCGGCCCTGCGGTTGGTGCCTGGTCCGCACTTCTCCGGCTGCTCCGTGTCCTCCACACCCTCTCCCACCCCCAGTGTGGTGCTTGTAACTGGCTTGTGCATTTGGCTCCAAATGTGGGAGCCCAGTGAGTGAGTCGCCCTGCTCCGGCTAACCCTGACCACGTTGGGTGGGAGTGTGGAGTTAAGAGCTGGAGTCTGCCCAGGCCACTGGCCAGAGCTGTGTAGAAAGCCCAGGAGGCTATCAGGAGCGGTCCGCCCTGGAGGGAGGTGGCCTCAGAGAAGAGGCCCAGGGAAAGGGGAGCCTTCAGCCCCATCTGACCGTCAAGTTCACGGTCCCTTTAACCAAAGCAGACCCACTGCAATGGACATTACAAGACAGGACAAGGGCTTCCTCTGACTTAGAGCTACCTGGATGGGCCTTGGTGCCCGACAGACCTGGGTTTCGGCTCTGGCTCCACTGGGCACAGGGCCCTGCTCCAAGCCTTGCTCTGCTCATCGTTCAGACAGACACCAGCTTCCAGGGCATCTGAGAACCCAGGGAGTGGCCGACCGGCGCTCCCGGCTCGCAGCTCCATACTTAGCAGTCAGGTGGGAGATGTTCGTTCCCTGTGTATATCACTCCCCAGTTTTCCGTTTACCTTCTAATGGTGGTGAAGATGGTGCATTTGTTGTCCAGAAATGCACACCACAATATATACTCCTCTCCCAAGGTTGTTCAGCAAATGAACAGGTAAGGACCATCAATGCAGGTCCAGCAGACAGCCCCGAACATCTCAGCTCCCTTCCAACTTGGACACTCTTCAGTGCCACAAGGTATAGGTTTGACTCGAAGGTGGTATTGTTGATGTCAGCCTTGGGAAAGAAAGCAAGGAGAATGTGGGACGCCGGGAAACAGGTCAGTTGCATTAACTAATTCCTAGCTGTGAGAAAATTGGCCAGTCTTAGGTATCTGAGGTAGTTGGTGGCTCTTTCTACCTGCAGAATGCATTTTATTTCTTGCCTCTGCCAGTCTTATGAGTTTATGCTCTTACTCACGGGGGCAGTAGGCAACATTAAGCATTAATGATGTTTGGTGACGATTAATAGTTAAAAGGTGTATCTTCGGCTCTGTGAGGAGCTGTGGGTCCTTCTCTGGAAGTTCCAAGGCAGTGGCAGATGGCCGGAGCTGGTGCCCGTGTCCTCCTCAGGACAGAGGTCTGTCCCTTCGGGCCGACTCTGAAAAAGTTAGTACTGAGAACATAGACCCCATTTGGAATTTACATCTTTCAGGCATTGGTACGAAAAACCTTTGATTTTAATCTGCATGTAAACTCCCTTTCAGCTTAAGTCTTTTAACTCGGTCATAAAATACCTAGAAGTCTAGCAGCAGAGGCATAGAGTGTTTGTTTTATGCCAAGAATTAGCATGTCCATAAGCTAAATACAGCTTTCACTTTGTCCAGGCACGAGTTTGTTTGTAATTTCTTAATTTGGGGCCTTGTAGCAGAGTGGAAAGTTCCACAGTAGCAAAGCAAATAAAGGGTTGGTTCTTTTTAAAAATTCGAAATATACTGTGGATTTATCCTAAGTTAGAAGGAGTATATAGTATTCTTTATATAAAAATATATGTGCCCCCCCCCCCCCTTTTTTTTAAGTTTATTATTTTGGTAAGGCGTCCCTGGGATTTCTTCCAGCATAGATCAAGGGAAATTGGTGCAGGGTTGAAAATACTTTTATGTTTAAATAAGAAAATTGTGTTGTTCTTAGATGTTTGTTTGATTAAGCGCTCCCATAGCTGAAGAACAGTTACAGCAGTTACATAAAGGGGCATAGAAAAAAATGCATTCTGAACTAGACTCACTTTAGTTTGGGAGGTGGTAGCCTTTCTTCTCTGCTTTATTTATGTGAATCTTAATGTGTGCTTCATGTGTTAGCTGGTGTTTTTGTTCCTTTGTTTGGGTTAGGCCCAGCACAGATACTTGTGATTACTACCACAAATAACCCTCTGCGGACAAACGAAAGAGCAAAGACTGTTAGCTACTGTGGTGACTGCCACGCAGTGTTAAAATTGACCTCAGACTTGCATTTTTGATAATCATATAAGATCTCAGATTTTTAAAGCAAGCTCTTTGAGAAGTATAGAATTCATTCATTCATTCAGCAAATATTGCTTGCGTGCCTGTAGGGGCTAGCACCGAGTTACCAAAGTGCTTGCCCTTTATGGGGCATAATTCCTTGGGGTTCCCTGCAGATACTGTGAAGATGCAAGCAGTTGGCTGAGAACCCTGTTTTTTTTAATGATGAAACCAACTAGAGTGAATGTCGTGCTCTTCCCACCTACTTTGATCTGAAAACTAAGCTCTTACTACTATACCAAAACTGCTCACAGTTGCCTCTTTTTCTAATTAGATTCAGTGATCTGTCATCATTCCTCACCCCCGTTGTCTCTCTGAAATAGTTAATGTGGTTGGTCGTTCCCTTTTCCCGCAGACTCTCTCTTTTTCTGGGTCTGTGGCAGGAGGCTCCCTCCATGCACAGCGTGTGAGGGGGGAGTCACCACTCACTGCGGGGACTGTGGAAGAGCCTTTGTGGAGAGGCAGTTTGATGGCCGTGGGCAAGGAGGGTATTTGGTGGGGGTGAGGTGTTCAGGCCTGAGCCGTCAGCACCAAGCTAGGGTTATCGGATTTATCAAATAAAAATAGTGGATGCCTAGTTAAATTTGAGTTATAGATAAGCAATGGATGCTTTTCTAGCATAACTTTTTTGGTTTTACACTAAAAAGAAGTATTTGTTGGCAGATTTAGGACACAATTATGATACATTTAGAACATACTTACGCTAAGGCTTTATTCTTTGTTTGCATGAAATTCAGATTAACTGGGTTTCCTATATTTGACCTGGCAACTCTCTGCCAAGCCAGCACCAAGACCCTCGTGTTGTGGCCTCTGGCACCTTTGAAGGGTGAGGGTGTGGCCGGCAAGGAGACGCATGGAGCCACACTCCTTCCTTCAGAGAGTCCCATCTGCTTGTGGACTCTTCCTGGAGCTGTTCTTTTCCTCTTCACTCCCTCCTTAGCCTCCCAGAATGTGAATGTTCCCCCACAGTCTCTTACCGGCCTTGTTGTCTCCCAGGGAGCTCTGTCCCTGTCAGCACTCCCCTCTCACGGAGAAGCCCCATCCGGAGCCGCCATGTCAGACTCACACGCCCAGCTGCTTGCGGGCAGTCCCATGGGCTCAGCTGGACACACCGTTTTGATCTGAGGGTATTTTGACTATGTGAATATACACATTTTCATATACACAGTATCATCACATATAAATTGTTGATGAAACTATTTCCCTGAGTGAACTTCAGTTTAAGTCAGTTAAGTTTTTTGGAGCACCGATAAACCACTTGAATTTTCCATTTTTTCTGAAAATGTTCTCATCAGGGTAAATTATTTTCCATTTCCATTTTCAGGAAAGGTTTTCTGCATCCGTCAGCCCTTATCCGTAGCAGACTTTACTCAGTGTAGCTTCTGCTGCTGTGTGTTCTGCGCCTCTTGTTCCTTCCAAGTCTGGAGGATCTATCCTAGATCACATTTTGCAGAGTTGAATTTTTATACACCGAATTGGCCTCTGTCCGTTGTGTGTTCATGTTAATTCTCTCTAGATGGTCTGTTTGGTCTACCATATTGCTAATTCTCTTCTCTTACAGGCTTCTAACCTGTTGGTATATTACGAACGGGGGCAGAGAGAGACTGGTGGGCTCAAATGGTCAGGGCCACGGCGCCTCGCGTGGGCCTCACCCTCACCTCAGTCCCGGTGCTTCCAAACCCAGACTTGGGATTCGCCACCCAAATGTGTTTTTCTTGACATCACTTCTTGAGGAATCCTCTGTCTCCCTGTCAAGCAGGCTTGAGCTTTTAGAGTTCACTTTGACTTGCTGTCATCCCCTGCCTCTAATAGTCATTTATTGTGTCCTGTTGACCCTCCCTTCCCCTCTGGCACATGCCTCTTCCTTTCTAGTCCCACTCCTGTGGTAGTGACCTCAGCAGTGGTGGCTTTCGGCTTCCCGGCCCTTCGGAAATCCTCCTGCGTGTTCTCTTGGTATGTTTTTCCGTATTTCCTTTCACCCCTGTTAAATGACAAGCCCCCCAAGGGCAGGGACCCCGTAGCTTTCTCCGCGCCCTGCAGTTCCTCACAGAGTGCGCAAGCAGCACAATGCTCAGGAAGTCCTCCTGCATGAAGGGCCTGGGCCTGGGCTGGAGGACAGGACTTCTCAGGGCATGAGTGTGCCCCAGCAGGAGAGCCGGCGGGCCAGCCGTGGGCCTCCTCACCTGCCTTTGGCACCTGGTCCCACCGCCCACAGGTAACCTCAGCTCTGGGAGCTGCTGCCTGCCTGGCCGCTGGCCGGCTGGCAACCGTCCCAGCCACATTTCACTTTGACCTTTTCTTTGAAGAAGGGTTTTGAAGCAACATTGTACGCGTAAAGGTCAACAAAGAAGAGTGGATGATACGCTGACAGAATGTGAGTTAAAAGGCAGGAAGTGAGGCTGCTTGATATGACCAGGTTGGAGGGGATGAGCAAAAAAAAAATGCCCCTGAAATAATTCTTTAATCATTTGTCTTTAGAGACGTAAAGTGGGACATGGAAAACAAACATTTCCATTCAATGTATACACAGTTCGGCAAAACAAATAACTGGGCTTTGTGAACGTCCAGACCTCCTGGAAGGAGGAAAGCGGCCTCTTGACTGGGCGTCTTTCCCCGCCTGAGTTCAGAGTGGAAGAAATCAGAGGAGCCGCCCCTGTGGTAGAGCAGGTAAAGCAGAATGTTTTATTTTTCTAAATGAAAGCGAAAATTTCCAGATTTGGCCCAGGAGCCAAACCGATGAAAAGGTCTCTGGGTGGCCTGGTGTCATCTGGGGGAGTGACCCTCAGCCTGCTCCAGATGACCTGCTGACTTTTAAAGGAGCGCTCACCGAGCGTTTCCCAGAGCCTGAATGACACTGGGAGCTAGGACACACTGGGAGCTAGGACGGCTGTGGTCACTGCTACTGTGGTCACACGCGCTACAGAGGACATCCGTCTTAGTGCTACAGAAACTTAGTGCTACAGAAAGGATATTTCAGTCTTCCAGAATAAAAATTAGTGGCTAAAAACTCAGTTATTATTAATTATATTGTTTATATAAAATTCATGTATCTTATATCCGTTGGTCATGTTTATCTTTTTAATAGCCTTAAGCCAATTTTAAGATTTCTAGGCAACAGCCCTGAAGTCTTTTACCATCTGAATTAGGGTAGATAGAAATAAATCAGGGGTGCCTGGGTGGCTCAGTCGTTGAGCATCTGCCTTCGGCTCAGGTCATGATCCCAGGGTGCTGAGATCGAGCCCTGCATTGGGCTCCCTGCTCGGCGGGAAGCCTGCTTCTCCCTCTCCCACTCCGCCTGCTCCTGTTCCCTCTCTCGCTGTGTCTCTTTCTCTCTGTCAAATAAATAAATAAAATCTTAAAAAAAAAAGAAATCAGACAATCACCTTACTTTTATGTTTTCAGCTACATATTTGTCTAGTGCCTTGTCAATGACTGAATACCTTTATATTATAAAAGTGCAGTTATTTTGAGTACTTAATCTTCACATTCACTTCATGAGTTGGCTATTAATAAGATCTCTTGTAAATTAAGAAGCTAATAAAAATAATAGCAAACATATAGCTCTTACTATGTGCTAGGTGCTCTTCAGTGCGTTGCACATATTAATTCATTTGAGCCTCTCCCAAACTCTGAAGTAGCGATGATTACCATTATCCATATCTCGCAGAGGGAAAAAATGGAATCCAGTCTTATGTGAGATTTTAATTTCTACCTCGCCTCTCTGTTCCTTGATTCTCACAGTAGGGAGAAGGCAGGGATGGGGTGAGGTGTAGGTGAGGTAAGCAGTACCCTTATCCCAGTTTTCAGGTGGAACAGAAGTCAAATGACTTGCCCGTGATTGCACAGCCAAGGTCAGGCAGGGCTTCTGATTCCTCAGATCAGTGAGCAGGTGTAAAATGGGACATAGGAAAAAATTTTTCCCCGTCCAGTATGCCTTAAAATCAATAATGGAGCTTGATAGGAGTTGCCAGGCCTTCCCAGGCCTTCCCACCCAGGTGCAGGGAGCCCTGGTATTCTCTTCCACGCCAAGTTCATGGACAGAGAACGTTCAGAAGAGGGACCACTGCCCACAGCAGCCATTTCATTTTATGCCGTAAAGACATGGTGAATGCACCTGCCTAGGGATTCGCGGTCAGGTAGGAGGTACTAGATAGTTTGCTTTGCTGGCCGGTCCAGGTAATATGATGATGTGCATGAGCCTGTGAGGGAGCTTCCCTGTTACTTCAGGAAACTTTCTGTGCCCGGCCCTGGCCGCCTCCTTCTTGTTTCCTGATTTGTATAATGTGACGGGGCTGGCTGTGGATAGACTAGAGGGTGGCCTCGCTGTGTTGTTGGCAAGGGCACCATGGGTGGGGGTGGGCAGGGGGTATTGCTGGTCAGCCACAGAGGTGGCTTCAGGTGGGGACTTGGCCGAATGAAGAGGGTTTGGGGCGACTCCTGCACAACCACTTAGAGCTCTGACAAGCACCACAGACTCTCTCTGAGGCTCAGTTTTCTCATTTATAACATGAGGATTGATTGTTGATCTGTTCGTCGGAAACACTGAGCACAGTGTCTGTGACATACCAGCTGCTCAGATTTTATTAAATTAAGTTGAAGACTTAAAAAAAAAAGCCTTTTTATAACGTGGTGTGTTGTTATAACTAATCACTAGAATCTCTCTGGGCATTTTTGAGACCACGCGAGGTCTCGGGCAGCTCAGGAGCGGCTCACTTTGGAGGAAGAGGGTGGATCATCAGGTGGTCCAGGCGCCGTCCAGCTGTGCAGTTCCATAATAGAGGCTTTGTGTTCAGAGTGGGCCTGGACTGCCCACATTCCCGAGGTGGCAGAAGCAGCTGCAGACGTCCAGAGCTCACTGCCCCTAAGGCTGGAATCATCAGGGCCCCTGCAGGGAACAGATGGCACTCTCAAGCTCGGTATTGGCGGTGAGTTGAGTAAAGCAACTGTTTACAGAGGCAGGGCCAGGGTTAGGGGTGGTCTGACTGTGTTAGTGGCCTGGGGTTGCCAGGGGGCCCTGAGGGGCCCAGCACCCTAGGCCTGGAGAGACAAAGGAGGGTTTGGTGACCACAGCTGTGGGGGGGCATCTTCCGTCACAGAGCCTGTCTCCTCCTGCTGGCCCCAGAGAGCTCAGGGTGCACATAGGTGGGCTCCCAGTATGTAGTGAGGAGGGTGGAGGGTGGCTCGGGGGCAAACAGAAGAGGAGGTGACTTCAAGCGTTGGAGGACGAAGACCATTTAGGTGAGTTGTGTATCCTCACGTTTTGGTTTGCTTTAGATAAGACTCAGTTCTTAAAATGTGGTTCAAATGATTGGACAGAGGCCCATTTTGAAAGCATTTAAACTGATGGCTTCTTTGGTAAAATTCCTTCAGTTACTTAGAATCCTGAAGTCCTGCATGCAAGCGCTTCTAAGTCATTCAGTGTGTTTGGATTTGGGTTGCCTCACTGGTCAAATAAAGGGATGGGTTAGATCAGGGCTTAGCAAACTGATCTATAGAGAGTAGGTAGCAAATGTGTTAGGCTTTTGGGGCCAGATGTGGTATTTTGAATAATAATCTTTCTCTTCCTCTTTTTCCTCCTCCTCCTTTAAAAAAAAAAAAAAGAAAATTTAACTGCAAAATCCACTTTTAACTTGGGATCAATACAAAAGTGGGCCACGCACCATAGTTTGCCAACTCATGGACTGGGTCTCTGTTTCCCTCAGCACAGTGTGTGTGCCCTGTGTACAGTTTTAGGGAGTGCACAAACATTGTTATCTAAATAGTCTGGAGCTCACCACCCGTACGACTATAGCCATCAGGGTCCCTGCAGGAAACAGACAGCACATCCATTGGGTAATGGAGATGAGTTTAATATTTGAGTTCAGATCATTTTGGTGGTCCTCCATTTGCGAGTAATACAAAGCTTTCTACAAAAAATAATTAAATTACGGAAGAGGAGGATTCCTTTAAGGAAGGATATTATAAAGAACAGTACGCATGCTACAAAGATACAGCACTGTATCTTTGTATACTCAGGAAGGGGGTGTGAGAATAGATGGGTTTGGAATGTATTAGATTGTCTTGGGACTCTTTGCTGGCGCTGGCATTTCTTGATGAGTTCTTATTTGGGAACTATTTTACATAGATGAAAATGTTCTCAAGAAGTGCCTCAAGAAGAAATTTTGTGTAAGTTAATGGGAGAAAACAAGAGAACAGAGCCATTTTTCAGTTGAGCCCCGACTGATATACATGGCAGGTGTGTCTGGTGCCCCACCCGCCTTGCTCCCCTCTCTGCCGGGGTGAAAGGTGGGAGCCCTTTGGAGTCATAACTTACTCCCTGCACTTTCAGTTTCCGTCACTGTTCCTATATAGAATTGCAGCGACACAGCCAGCTATTTAGCCCCAGGAGAACAAATTAAGTCTATCGAAGTACAGAAATTCAGAGGCCAAGGCTTGCAAGTGCTTGCTTAATTCCCTTTGGTAATCACTGGGCTGGCGCAGGCAGGCTCCACTTTCTTGGACCTGGGCCACTCTCCAGGCCACATCATTTGTCTTCATAGGCTTCTTCAGAGCTGCCGCAGGGTCGGGGACACGTCCTCGGGAGGATAGGGGCGGGCTGATACCTGCCTGCAGTGAGTTGTACCCAGGGCTTGTAAATGCCCAGGAGAGTAGTATGAACTCACTTGTCAGGTGTGCCCAGGCAGACAAAGGACTGCCACCAAGCCTCATGAGCATTCCGAACATTCAGTGCCGAAAGTATCCCGAAATTTGTTTCCCGTACATTTTTCTTTCCAGCTCCCCAAGTTGGACATGTCTTTTCCCTGCCTCACTGGTGATTTATCTGTCCTGGTAGCACACGTTGATGATCTTTGGAAGTTCTGTGCTAGTGCTGAGAGACCTTACTGGGTTTTTTTACTGCCTGATGATCTTTTACTTCTGATCAAGAAGTAAAAGCCTTCCCATGTTCTCTGAGATCCGGGCCACCTACGCACAGAGTGAGAGGCGTTTCCCCTGTATCCCATTGGAGCTCAAAGCTTAACTAAGTATATTATTTAACGGACTGCACTCTTGCTCAATTTTATTATTCTGTGCCCTGTCACGATGAAGTATCTGTGCGCTGTGTTACACCTGGAGCTTACGTTTGCAGTGGAACAGAACGAGAAAGACCCAGTGCTTGCAGGGAGGGTGTGTTAAATAGGACATAATTTCACATTGGTGAAGCGCTCACAGCAAAATGTTCCATATAATAAGCGGCTTGTGTAAGGAGGTGGAGCTCCCCTTACCAGCTGCAACCAGCGCTATAATTATTGATTTCTGGGTGGGGGGAGGTGGTAGATTTTGACTTGAGGTGGAGTTAAAGTATGTGGACAAAGTGCTGCTGTTACACGGGACTTGCACAGAAATCCTGGAGTCTGCCTTGGCACCATTCATAGAAAACCGTGCCGCAGTCTCTGGTGGATTGGGCTCCTCTTAGCTTTAAATTTTTTTTAACAGCTTTATTGAATACAATTTAATACCATAAAGTTAATCCATTTAAAGTATAAATTCAGTGGTTTTTATTATATCCACAGTTAAGCAACCATTCGCACAATTTTAGAACATTTTCATCACCGCTAAAAGGAAGCCTGTATGCATTAACAGTCACTCCCCATCCCCTCCTCCATCCCCGTCCCAGCCCTGGGCAGCCATTAATCCACATTCTGTCTTTATTTGAGACATTTCATGTAAACGGAATAACACAATATGTGGCCTCTTGTGACTGGCGTCTTTCACCTAGCGTGCTGTTTTCAAGGTTCATCTGCATGGTAGCATGTGTCCCCGTTTCACTCCTTCATATGGCTGAATAATACTCCATTGTATAGATATTTTGCATTTGATTTATTCATCACTTGGTGGACATTAGGGTTGTTGAACCACTTTTTGGCTATTCTCAATCATGCTGCTGTTAACATTTGTGTACGAGTTTTTGTGTGGATATGTGTTTTCATTTATCTTGGCTATATATCTAGGAGTGAGTTGCTGGGTCATAAGGAAAGTATGTTCAATTTTTTGAGGAATTTTCTTAGTTTTTTAAACTGTATTTTTATTGTACATTTTGAAGCGTACATTTCAGCGGCATTAAGTACATTCACGTTGTTGTGCAACCATCACCGCATCCCTCCCCATAGGTTTTTATGAAACAATCAGCACCGTCTCTTGCCCCAGAAAAGAGAAGTAACTTTAACTTTGACTTGGCAAAGGGACGGGTTAATGAAAAGCCAAGTCACTGCCTTTCGAAAGCTAGCATAGGTGAAGGGTCCTTGGCCCAAAACCATAGGGTCTGTCTGCATGGATGCTACTGCTTTCTTTTTTATTTCTTTTAAAGATTTATTTATTTATTTTAGAGAGAGAGTGTGGTGGGGAGGGGCAAAGAGAAAGAGAAACCCAAGCAGACTCTGTGCTGAGCATGGAGCCCACTGGGGCTCTATCCCACAACCCTGAGATCACGACCTGAGCCGAAACCAAGAGTCAGAAGCTTAACCAACTGCACCATCCAGGTGCACCAGATGCTACTGCTGTAAAAAAATGTTGGTTAAGAGCAGCAGTAGGGAGAGGTGGGTAACTTGAAGAGGCTGCCCAAGAACTGGGAGGAGGAGAACTAGAGAGGTGGGCTACTGCCAGCATTCTCTGGGGGAGCCCACTGGGTGTCTTGGAGTGACACCATCCTTCCCAGACACCTCTCCAGGACACACAGCATGAGTACAAGAGGCTTATTTTCCTGCCTGGCCCCTTACAGGTGGCCTAAGAGAATCCTGAATATAAGGGATCATGTGTTACATTTACTGAGTCTCAGGAGAATGTACCAGTGTAGGGTCCAAATATGTGTGTGTGTTTTTGGGGGGATCCATCATAGAGCTAGAAGAGATCTTGGAGAAGGTTTGCATAGACTATGGACAGCAGAGCCCCGACTTCCCTTCTGTCCGTGCCCTGGCGGGCTGGCCCCCTTGCCCTCTCGGGACCCCCTTGTGCTGTTCCGCACCTCCAGATTTTCCATGCTCTGATTTCCACGGGGAGTGCCTACCTTCCTCTCTCAGCCTCGCCAAACCTTCACCTTGGCCGCTGCCTCCCCTGATCCCTCCATCCTGGGTCTTTTGCTCTGAAATTCCCCCATGTCTCCTTTCTCTGCTGCTCATTTGGAGAACACCCTGTGGTTTTTGTATTGTATTTGTACGTTTTATGAGTACCTCTTTTTTCAATAATATGCCACTTCCTCACTGGCAACGACTGTATTTTATTAAACTCTTTGGGTTCAGTTACTCGCAGAGAGAAACATCAAATGTCCAAAGTCAGGGTAGGTGCCACAGTCTACCCCTGCAGCTTGTTAGTGAGATAATTCTTTTGAAATATTGACAAACCATGTAATTAAGAGCTGATTATTCACACATCAAACAATTGTTCACTTCAACTGGAGAATTTCTTAAAATAGCAGCTCCCCCTGGCTGCATTTATCTATTTGTATGGCTCATTAGCTATTTGGTGGAGAAATTTCAAAACGCCAACCAGGAGCCAGTGCATTTGCAGAACAGGATGAAATGAAGGCGGAGTATTTCTTTCTTTCTTTCTTTTTTTTTTTTTTTTTTTAAGATTTTATTTATTTCACAGAGAGAACGAGATAGCACAAGCAGGAGGAGCAATAGAAGGGAGGGAGAAGCAGACTCCCCGCCGAGCAGGGAGCCTGATGCGGGGCTCAATCCCAGGACCCTGAGATCATGACCTGAGCCAAAGGCAGACGCTTAACGACTGAGCCACCCAGGCGCCCCAAGGCAGAGTATTTCTGAAATGCTATCACTTATTCAGGGACAGTCTCCTAGGAATGTATTTACTTTAAAAAGTGCAGGATATATTTATATGCATAATCTCAATTTATT
This sequence comes from Halichoerus grypus, assembly GCF_964656455.1. Taxonomy (NCBI): domain Eukaryota; kingdom Metazoa; phylum Chordata; class Mammalia; order Carnivora; family Phocidae; genus Halichoerus; species Halichoerus grypus. Next base: position 71,256,587 of record NC_135715.1, read on the forward strand.
ACTACTTTTAAACAATTCCATGAGCGGGGCACCTGGGTGGCTCAGTCGTTAAGCGTCTGCCTTCGGCTCAGGTGGTCCTGGGATCGAGCCCCGTATTGGGCTCCCTGCTCGGCAGAGAACCTGCTTCTCCCTCTCCTACTCCCCCTGCTTGTGTTCCCTCTCTCACTGTCTCTCTCTCTCTGTCAAATAAATAAAATCTTTTTAAAAAAACAAAACAATTCCATGAGCTTAACAGTAGTTTCCTTTTTGGAGAAGTGAGGAAACAGATTCAGAACCATTTGCCCCAGCTCATTGAGCTGGTCAGTGGTTGAGCAGATTGGAACCAAAGTCACCTTGAAGACCTATCTATACCTCCTTGCTCCCTTTCATCTCACTGCATTTGCTAAGTGGGAGGATCCTCCGTGTGTCTGATTAAAGTTTTACTGTAATTATATCATGGCCCACTGCCTTGGGGTCCTATTATACTCTCATGTAGAGTTTCAGTAGCATTAAAAATAATGGAGCATCCGAGTGGCTTTAAGAGTCAGATGCGCCGTGGTTTGAACCAAGGTTCGGCTTTATAACTACTTTACATGGCTGGCTTGCCATAAGTAAAATGGGTATAACAGCTGCATAAACTTCAAGGCCTGGTTTGAGTGTTAGATGAGGTCATGCACATACAGTGCCTTACAAGGGGCTGGCTCCTGATAGCCATTTAATAGGAATGTGAGCCATTCTTATTACTGTTATTGGCATGGGGTGTATGGCTGGCTTCAGATGTGTATTTATTACTCCTGAACGGAGGCAGAAGTCAGAGGCTGGTTGGTGAGAGCCCCAAAGGGGGAGGGAGGGAAGTGGCAGCATGGAGAGTCATTTCTTTGTACCTGCCCTCCCTCCCTCCTCCCCTCTTTTTCCTGCCCCAATCAGCTTTTCCCATGACAGCCTGGGAAGATTTCTTCCTTAGGTGACAAGTTGGTCCCTTCCAACTCTTTGAATTTATGATTTCATTTTTCAAATCTCAGGCATGAAAAAATAGAGGTTCATGGCTCCTTGGTGAGCAGAACATTTCTGGGATAGAAGTGGCCATCCTCATATGCTGAACACTGCCTCATCTCTGTGCTTTCTCCGAGCCCGACCCCACAGAGTAGAGATGTCCTTCCACTCAAACACTGAAACAGTGTGTTTTGCACAAGAGGACTATTTCATGCAGTGGCAACGGGATCTTTTCTGTCACAGTGGAGGTCCTGCTCTGAAAGACCTGTGAAATGGGGATGAGGCATTCTCTCTGCTGCTCTTGTGAGCACAGTAGGGCTCAGCCTGTTGGTTCCTTTCTCTCTCAGGGGCCTGCCCGGCCATCCCAGCTTTTCCAGGTTTGACCTTCACCTTCCAAGCAGAGTCATGCAGGGCACCTGGGTCTCAAGCCTTCTACAAGATACCAACTCACCCTCAGAAATGAGAACTCAGATTAATAAGTGGAGCATGTCTTAGTCACACTACGTTTTTTAATTGTTTACTCTTCCCTGTCTTCTGCTTTGCCTCTTAGTTAATCTCAATCCTGGTTTCAGGACAATGGAGGGTTCTCCAGCGATGTAGTGACAAGGTTTTGCTTTCCAGTGAATACATGCTTGTTTGCAGACATTATTTGAAGCTTTTTTAAAAAAACAAAACAAAACAAAACAATTCTTAAACCAGTTCACTAAAAAAGTCTGTAGAACACTTGGCAGTCTAGAGTTTCCCACAGTAAGACAGGCTTTCTCTACCTCAGTGCTCTGTCGATACTTCTGTGCTGTGGACGCCGTCCTGTGCACTGTAGGATGTTGAGCAGCATTCCTGGGCTCTGAGCTCTGGATGGCAACACCACTGTCCCTCACTTGGGGCGACCACACATGTCTCCAGGCATTGCCAGATGCCCCTTGGCGGGAGCAGAAGCAACCCTAGTTGAGAACTGTTGCCCTGTATCCTCAGACTCGGCCCCTCCCAGCTTCTCTTGCCACCCCTCCTCTTCCCTGGGCATCACCAGGAGAAACAGGCCAATGGCGAAGAACGGCCTTCACTTGCCTGTTGCAGTACACAACATAGAAGGATGTTGTGGCCTTTTCATGGAGTATTTTGCGTCTCAGAGGAAGGTTGAATCATCAAATTGTGAGCCCAGTGGCCTTTTCCTTGGTGCAGAATGGCTGGAGTAATTTTAATTATTGAAGGATTGGGGGTAGGATAAATATCTTGCTGTTATTTCCTTGACCACATTTCCTTTAGAGTTTGTAATTTTTTTCCCTAATAAGTTTTATAGAACCACAAATGTCTATATGGAGTCTGTGGTCTTTCAAACAGCATTTATGCTTCAACGTTATTGCTGTCTCAGGGAGGGGACGGAAACTGGTATAGGTCCCCAGTACAGGTGGGATTCGGGTGGGCTTGGAAGTTGGAAGAAGAGGTGAGGTATTCACATTCTCAGGTGGACGCTGGAATCCAGTGTGTGGGTTTTCCTGGGAAACTGCCGAGTAGCAGCTGTGAAGCCCACAGCCAGGGGGTAAAAGACACTTCCTTATCATTGAGAAGCTGGGAAGCGAGCATGTGTTAGGCAGTCATGGAGCTGTGGAAGTCCAAAAATGTGGGTCCAATTGAAGCGTAAGGGAACGTGAGCTGTAAAAATATTGTGGTTTCTGGGACCCTCCAGATCTGCCCCTTGGGAGTGAATCATTTCAGGTAATAAGGGTCTGGTCATTTCTGAGTAGATCGAAAATGCAGTTTTAAGACTGGGAGGCGGAAGGAGAGCAGGGCCTCCTCCCATATCCCGTGCTCCTCTTTGAGGGGTGCAGGTGCAGCTGCTGGGGCGTTCCGTCCTTGATGCGGTTCCTGCGGTGCCCGCCCGCCAGGCTCCTCCCAGAGCAGGGTATGGAAGTCTGAGTGTCTCTGAGCGCAGGGCTGGATCCTGTGGTGAGGCCTGGAGGCCTGCCCTGCTGGTCTGGCGACGTTGCAGTCTCCTCTCGGTACCTCAGGCTTTCGTTCCATCTTCCCCCTCTTCCTTGGAACAGAAGATTGATGTCCGTGTAACTACTTGGCAGCCTCTTAGCCTGTGCTCCCTTTTAACCAACAAAAATCTTAGGCTGAAATTTGAAAACTATTCATGCCAAAGAAAAGAATCAGGATTTGCTTTTTTAAACTACAAATGCTACCCTGCCAGGATTCTGATATCCTCCATGTCCCCTTGGGAACTGGCCTGGCCCTTCCATAGGCGCTCGGCCGTCCTGAAGGAGCTCTGTTCTTGCCAGAGATCTTGGTTGGAGTCAGTAGACCTGACAGAGATCCCTTAGCCACCTTGAACTGAGCTCCCTGTAGCTTCATTCCTTACAATAACCCTAGCATCTGCCCTTCTCACGGGATGGAGCACATACTCGTGTCGTTGGGGCTCATCCTGTATCTCATGGAGTTGCTTTAGGAGATCAGAAGCGTTCTTCCTCCAGTTGACATTTCATCCGTTCTTATTTTTCGAAGAGGTGTTTCCAGTCATAGAACGTAAACTCCAGGAAGTCGGGGATTTGCATCCAACCAGGTCACTGCTGCATCTCTGGGTTCTAGAACCGTATCTGGCACCTGAAACTTTTGTGGAATGAACAGAATCAAAACACACTCACAGGCAAAGCAGCTGTTTAAGTTGCCAAAAAGTTGGGCAGGCATTGTGTTTAATAAATGGCAAAACATTTTTAGTGCTTCATCAGTGTACCTAGTGAAAAGATCTGATTCCTTCTGATGTCTAAACTGTTCAGTGGAAACACGTTTGCTGCTGTTTTCATGTTATTTTGCGTACACACGCCCTGTCTGGATGCTGGGTGTCCCCCCATTACACAGAGCCCAGCTCGTCCTGGGGTGCTGTTGAAATGCTGCTTGCCATATTTATGAAATACATGAAATCGTGTCCTTAAAGTGTGAAGTTTATGTAGCATTCTCATTACTCTGTTTTTTTAAAAAGTGAGTTGTCAAATTTTTAGAAATAGAATAAATCGGCTAGAACATTCTTGGATTAAAGAAAAGCAGTACTAATGAATGTATTTGCTATGCATTCCAATCCCATTAATCCTGATGAGTTCAGCCTGGATTAATGTATGGCATGCTTTTCTTCAGGACTTCTGAGTTGGGCATTAACTGCTTGTATACCGTGACAGGAGAATGTGAGCAGAGTAGGCTGCTTCATCACGCCCAAAGAAGCAGGAGAGCAGCTTTTGTGACACGAGCTTGTATCCAGCTTGGCTGTGTTCACTTGACTGGACGGCCCATAAAGCAACGGTTCTCAAACTGCTTGGTCTCAGAACCCCCTTGTGCTCTGTAATTACAGACTACTGAGAACTTGAAGGAGCTTTGCTTATGTGGGCTGTATGTGTCAGTGTTGATCATATTACAAATGTAGAATTTAGAACAACTGCAAATATTTATGTACTAATCCATCTAAAAGTAACAGTAAATCATTTTATGTTAACAACATTTTTATGAAAAATAACTAGTTCCCACAATAAGAAAAAAATAGTAAGAGTAGAGTTGTTTTACATATTTACAAATCTCTTTAATGTTTCAGCTTAATAGAAGGCATCTTGGTTCTTATGTCTGATTATGAATCGGTCAGTTTTGATGTGTTGTTTTAGTTGAAATATATAAAGAAACTATGGCCTCAGATAGGTCCTTGGAAAAGGAAGAGGACTTCAGTAGCCTTTTTGGATAATTATGGGTATTCTTTTTTGATACTGCACAAAAACTTGAAAGGAGGTAGTTGGTTCCACAGTGGAAACTGAAACCATATTGACGGACTTTTTGTACTTGAAAATGGGTCTGTTTTGTACTTTTTAAAAAAATTCCATTTTGTACTTTGAATCAATCATTTGTCCATGTATGATTCTGTTTCAGTGAATTACTGCCTTACTGAATTACGCAGATCTTCCAGATGTTGGCAGGTTTTATCATGTAACTGTTTTCTAAAAATCACATTTGTTAATATCACCACCAGTGTCATCTGAAAACTCTTTAAGTTTTGGGAAACTTTCGAGTTCTGGGTGATGGATGCAAGTTTTCCAAACTTCTAAGTTTTTTTTGTTTGAAAGCTCAACTTTATCATTGGCACCAAACATTATCAGTTGTTTTTCTTCTAGATTCTGCTCCTTTTATTCCAGAGTTTTCTTCCTAAGATTGAGATCCGATCATGGCTTTTGGCTGTCTCTTCCTTCCCCAAAGAACAAAGCGTAGTTTTCTTGGCTTGGCCACAAGGGCTTGGATGACTTTGCCCCCATCTCCCAGAGCTTTGACAGTTTCCAGCTTTGTTTCCAGCCTCTACAGTTTTTTTTTGTTTTGTTTTTTCATTGGCTTAAAACCACACATATTTATTGTCCTGCAGTTCTGGATGGAGGTCAGAAGTCCGAAAGAGGTCTCACCAGGCTCAAGTCAGGGTGTTGGCAGGGATGTGCTCCATTCTGAAGACTCTTGAGAGAGGATCTGGTTCCTTGTCCTTCCCAGCTTCCAGAGGCTGCCTGCCTTCCTTGGCTCCTGGTCCCCTGACATATTCAAAGCCAGTAATGGCTGATGGGGTCTCTCTCACATTGCATCCCTCTGACACTGACTCTCCTGCCTCTTCCATCTTGTAGGGACCCTCGTTGATGCCATCAGACTTGCCACAGGAAAATCTTCATATCTCAAGGTCAGCTGATTAGCATCTTTATTCCTTTGGCAACCTTAATTCCTCCTTGCCATGTAACCTAACATATTCACAAGTTCCTGGAATTGGGATTTGGACTTATTCTGGCTGTTACATTCAAGCCTCTCCATTTTCACATTCAGTTCCTACTCTGTATATGTTGGCTAGACTCGTCCTCTAAATATCACTTCATTGCATAAGCCTTTTCTCAATCTCCAGGTGGAGCCAACTACTTTCTCTTCTGCGGAGATACTCGCATATGAGCCACACCCCCTTAGTGCCCTTGTCGCAGTAATACATCTGTATGTCTGTCTCCCCGTTGGGCTGTGGCCCTCTCAGTGTCCTTGTGGTGCTTGGCACATGATAGAGAACGAGCAATATGTTGTTAATTTTGGACATTTGGTCCTGGGCTGTGTTTGAGATGCTATTGAATGAGTGTTCAGTTTCTTTGGTGTGATGACGGCATTACAGTTCAATAGAAGAGTGTCATTTTTAGGAGTTACCAAAATACTTAGAGGTCAAGTGTCATGATAACTATTATAGCTCACTCTCAAGTGGCTTGTGAGACCAGTTTATATTTATATAAAGATAAAGCAGATACAGTAAGTGTTAAATATTGGTGTAAATGTAGATGAAGACCACGTAAATGTTCATTTAACCTTTCTGTAGGTTTGAGGGGGACATTTTCAAAACAGAAAGGGGCAAAGAATGAAGTATTAATGTAGAATGAATGTGCGGGCCAGGATGGAGTCGGATTTCAGTTGTGGGAAATCTGGTCTGCTGCTGTTGAAGTTCTGAAACTCTCAGTGTTGATTAGCATCTTCATGTGCCTCTTTGGCATAATGATAATCCTCTCTGGGTTCACATTAGTGCAGATCATATTCAGGAGGCTTAATTAGACCTCTCCAGCTCCTGGGTGAGCATGTGAGTGTGTGCAAAGTAGAAATGGTAAGATGAAGGAAACAAAGGACTTTATGTGCTGCTCCTCGAGGAGCTTCTTCCTAGGACGCCCTCTGCGAAGGTGACTGTTCCGCTTGCATACAGTGGTGACTCGAGTCACTCGATCCCTTCTGGGACTGCAGGCCACTCCCCTAGGCTCATCACGAGAGCTCACATCCTACATTTAGAGCACCCCGGCCCATCCTGATGTGGACAGGGCAGGAGTATACTTGTGCCCATCTGACAGCTGGTCCAGGAGAGTCCTTTGCAAAATGGCCATTCACAGATGGTGTCCGACTGTTTCCTGAAGGACCCAGCTAAGGCTGTCTGCCTCTGCTGGTCTCAGTTCTCAATGCCATTGTCAGAGGGGGGATTCACTCCCCTCACGGCTCCTAGTGAGGGCCTCAGAGCTTTTACTCACCTACCTCTGTGTCCTAGATCTGTGGAAGTAGCCTGTCTGGGTGATGCTTTGATACTATTCTTGTTTGAGATAGGATCATCATTGATGGAGGTAACATGGTAGGATCAATGGCTTGAAGGCCATCTCGTCCAGCTTCCTGTCTTGTTCCCTGCCCAGTGGTGCTTCGCTGCATGCCTGCTCAGTCCCCGTGGTTGGACCCTCACCTTCCCAGCCACTCACGCCATTCGTCTTAGGAAGGTGGGGTGTACTTCCTGACACCGAGCTGGATGGAATCATCCCTCCCTGTCGCAGCCACAGGTGTGGAGGTTCTGGGAACCAAACTGATGGGGCCTAATGTCTCTTCTTTGCTTTCCAGGAGCCAGAAGCTCCCATCTCGTGCCTCCTGAGACGTCTTTGTTCCAGGACCCAGGTGATCCTCAGGTGACGAGGTGACGAGTTCTCACGTCCCATTCCAGGTACAGTCTGCCCACCTGCACCCCAGCAGGATGGTCTCCTGGGTGCTAGAATGTATTGTCCGTTTAGTCCTTCTGTTGGCTGTTGACTTGATAGGTTAATGCACAACTCCACCCTACATCATTGTCTTCCAAAGCTTGTAACTACTCTGCCTTTTTAGAGTCATCTAGCTCTTCAGGCCCATCCACTCAACAGAAGACAGGCGTGCCTCTGTGCTTTTGTGGTTTTATTGAATTTCTACATTTCCTTCAAACAGAACTTGCAATACCCTACAGATGGCAAGGCTTCCGAACACAGGCCCCCGGGGCATGCTGTGGAGAGATCTGCCGAAGCCTGCCCCTCACTCCTGGTGTAGATGCCGGGATGCGGCGTGGTGTGCAGCGCTTGGCGGGCCCCCTCTGGCCCGGGGCTCCTGGCCCGTCCGTGCTGGTGTGTAGTGCGCTCGCACCGAGGCACTGTGCTGCGGTTCTGCCTTTGACTCTTGGAACGTTTGCGCTTCTCAGGGTCAAGGGCTGGCTCCAGTTTCCTTCCTGCTCTCAAGCTTTTCCCCCTGCTCCTACCCTCTCATTCCTTGGCTTTTCCCTCTTTTACTTAGGGATTCTCCTGTAGCTTGTTCTTGGGTTCAGGTGCTGTAGTGATCTGCTATAGGTTGGTGTATTTCAGGCGGGTCCTGAGAGTCCTGAGGGGGCCAAGGAGCCAGGCAGGGAGGGCTGGGGACGGTCAGGTCGAGGCCCCAGGGCGCAGTGTCTGCTGTCTCTCTGTGTCAGAGTGGCTCCAGTTTTATCTGATTCTCACATTTGGATTCAGCCTAAGAGGCGGTATGGGAAAGAAGGATTCTACTATTAAAATAGTTAAAAGCTATTGCTCCAGTTATTTTTTGATTAAAGTAACAAGTTCACCAAGTTTGGGCACTTCATTGTTATTGTCACTGTTTTGTGCATTAAAAAAATGGAGGTAAAGTTTTTTCAGGCGTGTATGTTTATAAAAGAACCTCACCTGACGTTTCTCCCTCCGTCTCACATTCTTATGGTCCTCTGGGCCATTCAAATTCTTAGTTTCAAATATAGCTATATTAAGAATGCACCCATAATCAGGGTCATCCTTCATCAGAGGGACTTTGTGGGGGATATGGCCCATGACCTTTGCCACAGGGAAGCATCTTCGAGCTGGCGGCCTTGAAATAAGAAGGAGGGGGCGGGCTCCCCATGGCTCCTACTTCATAGGGAGGATCCCCCCTTGTTTATGAGGCTGTTGGCAGCCTTGTCAGTGTCAGGAACAAGGGTGCAGGGTTACCAGGTGCGCTTTCCCAAAGACAGGAAAACTGGATCCTTGCCGGCAGGGATGTGGGAGGCTATCCCCGGTAGTGCCAGAAGCCGTCGTAGACCTCAGATGTCCTTTTCTTTTCTTCTCCTTTCAGAGCTTATTTAGTAAAAGTGCTTAGAGTGAGTTCATTCTGCATTCTGCCTCCTCTTCCTGCAGTAGTCAGATGTGTCTCTGCTGTCTTACCAGACTATTTTAAAACCTCTTCCTGTTACCTAATACCAGGGCTTGGTGTGCGGGTGTTGCGGGGGGGCGGGTGGCGGCGGGGCTGACTGTTCACCTCGGAGTGAAAAGTCTACATCAGATCTGTTTCTCGGATCAGGATGCTGTGACAGAATGCGTGAGGAAGCCATCCGTGGTTCTTAGGCCCTTGGATACGTGTCATGAACTGCACCTAAATCAGGGGAATTCACAACCTACTGGAAACCACCACGAGGTTGCCCCATCTTGAGTGAAGGGATTCTGACAAGGTGCCAGATGGTGACTGAGGTGGTGTGCCCCCTGGAGGCTTTTTGGTCTCTGGCACACTTGTTTGTGCTCTTTGGCTTATCATTCTGTCTTCCTGCCCAGAGGCCAGGCAGCTTGGTTCCCTTCCCTGCAGTTTGATCAGCACCTGGAAGGGCGGGGCGGGTAGAGTAGGCTTCAGGCAAATATTTGCTGACTGGATAGATGGTTGCTTTCGTCTTCCTTCCCAGGCTGTGTGCACTCAGCACAGGGGCAGTGCATGCTTTATCTTTGTAGCTCCTGTAACTCCCAGGAGAGTGGCACACGGCGGACATGCGATTCTGTGGAAAATGAAGTAATAGTCATTTAATGCATGCCATTCTTCTAGAGGAGGAAATTGCTTTCAGATCATTCAGACTTAACCAAGAAAAAATAGTTTCAGGTCAAGAAAAGGTTAACTCTACCATTAAAACAGAGGAAGTTAAAGAAATGTTGGGCTCTGGTTTTTAGCTCCTTGAAGGTTTAAAGAGAGAAATGAAGGCAAACTCACTCACTACCTCATGACTGTTTGGACCATGGAGGAGTGCTCTGTCACTGCATAACAAATCACCACAAACCCAGAGGCCTAAAACAACACACATCTATTGTTTCATTGTTCCTGTGGTCAGAAGTCAGAGCACAGCTTGGCTCACGAGGCTGTAGTCAAGGTGTTGGCTAGGGTTTGGTTTTCATCTGGAGGCATGGCTGGGGTAGAAACTGATTCTAAGCTCTCCCAGGTTCTTCATGGTTGTAGGACCCTGGGGCCCCGGCCTCTCGCTGGCTGACCTAGAGGCCACATCCATTGCCGTGTGGGTGTTCCAGGCGTGGCTGTTGGTTCATTAAGCTGGCAAGGAGAGGCTGCTGGCAAGTTGGAGCCCGATGTAATGGCACATAATCGCGGCCTGACATCAGCACGTTTGCCATGTTCTGTGGACTGGGTGCAAGTCCCAGTTCCCACACACACTCAAGGAAACACCAGCAGTAGATCATGGGGCCACCTTAGAGACTGCCCACAACCGGTCGCCTTTCCTTACTCCTTGAAAAGTGGTAGCCATCTGCTATCCATTTGTGTGGAAAATTGTTTGGCTCCTTTGTTTTTTCCAAAATGATCCATGATTTTAAATCTTTTAAAGGATCACAACTCTATAGGGTCCATTCATTCTTCTAACCAACTTGGATATCCTCCGTGCCTTCTTGACCCTGCTGGGTGGTGGATGCCCCCAGAGTGCTCACTTCTCCAGCAGGAATGTCAGGTTAAGTTGCTATTTGTGAGCTGCTTTAGAACCTGGCTACAGTTTTGTCGCATTGTTTGTAGAGGGAAATGTGGTCCTGAGTCTGAAGTGACTGACTTGCCTGTGAACTTTTAGAAGGTTAAGATGCCCTCCCAGTAGTTTTTTCTGTGGCAGTGGGTAAGTAGAGAGCGTTATTTGGGGCCTAAGTTGTGATGTCTATGGTTACCCTTTAAAAATTCCTTAAAAACAACAGAAGTCTGGGGGCGCCTGGGTGGCTCAGTCATTAAGCGTCTGCCTTCGGCTCAGGTCATGATCCCGGGGTCCTGGGATCGAGTCCTGCATTGGGCTCCCTGCTCGGCGGGAAGCCTGCTTCTCCCTCTCCCACTCCGCCTGCTTGTGTTCCCTCTCTCGCTGTGTCTCTCTCTGTCAAATGAATAAATAAAAATCTTTAAAACAAAACAAAAAAACCCAAAACAACAGAAGCCTGTGCTGTGTCTCCTCATTCTCTGAAGATGTGGAGCCTAACTGTCATAAAGCAGTCACCAAAGAAGGGAGAATTGCAGTGAATGGCAGGCTGGATAATTGACTGTCTGGGGTCACATTCGGGTAGCATTCCGTGGGGGACAGGCTGGTTACAGGATTGCACTGGAGTCTTCCATAAAACACAGCGGGTGGCACTGCCTGTGACAGACGCATCGGTGGTCCGTCCCGCATGATAGAAGAGCCCCTGCGCACCGACTGCTACTGTCTTGTCCAGTTCAAGGAGCGACACTTGTCCAACTTCCTGGGCTGCTTCGTCCCCCTGACGTCAGCCTGACCCTCTGGCAGTCCTCCGCCGGCCTTTGGTGCTTCGCTTCAGCATTGTGCGGTGCACGGCCAGAAAGTCCTTTCCGACCGAGAAGCACGTGCTCTGCTGTAATAGAGGCTGTTCTGGCCACACATACCAGGGGGTTTCCTCCAAGTATATTACATAAGGTAGATGAGTGCAACAGGTATGGACTTCAACAGGTAAGGTGGCCGACCCCACGAGGAGGCTGCGACGTTTCTTTCAATGTTTACATGCTTTTCTCTTTGGGATGAGGGCTTGAGATTTTGGCTACCGGTAAAGTATCGTTTACAGGAAACCGACCATAAAATGTGGCATTTCCTGCTGAGGGATTATTTGTGCATGATATATACCACATAGATAATTCCCATGGTAACTGTGGGTGTGTGGAGTCTGTGTATCTCGGGCTCTTTGAGGAGGAAGCTGAGACCGGGAGCAAATGGCAGGTAAATGTGAAAGATTAGAGCCTTTGCTTGTGCAGAAGTGCTTTATTAGTCGGATTAAAATACCATGCTCAAAGGCAAACGTAATTGATTTGCTCCTCAAAGAAAGAAGGCTGAGCCACGAGCAGTCAGCTGTCCCAGTGCTGTCCTCCAATCTGTCCTTGACAACAAGACCAGATCGGTCCTCCCAAGATAATATTTTTGTGATGGCCTTCCTTCGCTGAAAAATTACACGTCCGAGTGTAAAACGCTCGGCTGGCCATTCAAGACTCTTGTAAATGTCCTGCCCTCCTGCTTCACTGCGCTCACCCCGCTTCCCCCGGGTAGTCTGACGTGCGTCCTGGGCGGTTCAGCGGGCCTGTGCCTTCCCTCCCAGGTCACCTCAGCTGTGACAGGTGAACCCCAAGACAGACTCGTGTCCCTCATGGGTACGCAAAACATGCCCCCAAACACTCACGCCTACAGGTGTCTCTCTTTCAGCTGCTACCAGCTTCTGAAGAACCTCCGAATCACTTCCCCCCCCCCAAATCTCTTATTTGGAACCCTCATTGCCTTTTCCGGTTTCAGTCTAATTCCCCAAATGTGATACAGACTTAGGCTCAGAGAATGTGTAGGAACAAGGCTGGTGGTAAGAGGTACGACCAGGTCTGCCTATGACAAATCCTTTACTCGTGGCTGTCTTTTCCTCCCCGGCTGCTTGAAGCTTGGCCGCCATCATGAACGACACAGTAACTATCCGGACCAGGAAGTTCATGATAACCGACTACTTCAGCGGAAACAGATGGTCATTGATGTTCTTCACCCTGGAAAGGCAACAGTACCTAAGACAGAAATTCGGGAAAAACTAGCCAAAATGTACAAGACCACACCAGATGTCATATTTGTGTTTGGATTCAGAACCCATTTTGGTGGTGGCACGACAACCGGCTTTGGCATGATTTATGATTCCTTGGATTATGCAAAGAAAAATGAACCCAAACACAGACTTGCAAGACATGGCCTGTATGAGAAGAAAAAGACATCAAGAAAACAGCGAAAGGAACGCAAGAACAGAATGAAGAAAGTCAGGGGGACTGCAAAAGCCAATGTTGGTGCTGGCAAAAAGTGAGCTGGAGATTGGACACCAGAAGGACTAAAGATGCTGCAGTGGCTTTATCTGTGGTGATTGTGCAGATTTTTCATGAGAGGATCAATAAACTAAGAATGTTAATGTGAAAAAAGAAATAGCTGAGTATTGACAATTTCATATGGTTCAACCTAATGCTGCATAAAAGACTATTTAATATGTGTCCACGGCTTATAGCACTGGAGGTGCTGTTCTGGTCCCGGGGGTGGGCGTTGCTACAGGTTGTGGAAGAATTTCTTCTTTGTTTCCTGGGTCAGCCCTGAGTGAATTCCTTTCTTTTCACATTCACTTTTGGAAATTTCCAAATGTGCACAAATGTAGGGAGAAAGCATAATGAAATCCCATGTACTCAGTTATCCACATCTCCCAAATAGACTCTTGACATGGATTTAACTTGTCTTTGGACCTTTATGCCTTGCTTTTTTTCCACTTGTTTGTTGGTTTTATTAGAATATTTCCTTCCCTTTAACTCAGAAGCAGTCCACACTCATAGAAAAAATTGTCAAAATGCAGAAAATAAAAAATGTCCATAATCACCTGTTTAGAGACAACTACTTCAGTTTCCCTTCCAGACCATTTTTTATCTAAGCTCATATTCAGTATGTTGTTATTATTTCCCAGGGATGCTCTTTCATGTTTTTTTTTTTTTTGACACTTTCTCCCTGCTTTTATCAGGGATGAAGTATCACCAACATAATGTCTAATCCATCTGCTTTGGCCTGCTCTTTCTTCCACATACTTTTCTAAGCCTTGCTGTCTGTATGCTTTCCCGAACTCTCCCTGAAGTCTTGGTTGGGCCCTGCAACCCAAACTACTCACCTTTCCTCAGTCCCAAATAAAGCTCCTATTACCTCAAAGCCCGTGGGTCTTGGCCAGAGGCTGGAGGAAAGGGGGTGGATTATGCTAATTTACTTCACTGTGTGAATAACTAATTGACTTAATTTTTACAGAGGAATTGTCATTTAACCTTGTGAGTCTTTTATTTGTAGGACCAGGTGACACATTAAGAATTGTCGGCAGCAGGGAGAATAAGTTTGGTTGAAGTTGAGTCCGTTTGGCACCTGGCATAGAGTAGGGTTTCTGGAATCTGATGACCTAGGTTCAAATCCTGGCTCCACCAGGACATACTATATGTGTATGTATATATATATATATATATATATATATATATATATATATATATATATACATATATATATAACCTGCTGTCTAAACTCCACTCTTATTCTCCTGAGGGGAGTAACAATTGCTGTTGTTGGTCTCTGATGGGGATGAAATGAACTTGAGTGTGTTTCTGTCGAGAAGCTGGTGTAGAATATTGGTTGTTTCCAGTGGACCCCAGCCCTCTGTGAGTCTAGTCTGTTCTCCAGCTCAGTTCAGGGAGTTGGACCTGATTTTTCACAGTTTCTTTGTCTACCTTGGAACCAGTACATTTTCTAGAAATTCCAGGTTTTTTCACACAGTTGCTTGTGACCATGGGAAGATGGGGAAGCGTGGAAATTTACTGGAGCTTGGGGTCTAAATCCATGAATTGCCTGGGTTTGTTGAGTGAATGCATTAGTAAATGAAAAAATAATTGATCTGTGAGTGTGCAGTGAAAGTTAGATCAGTTTTATGTGGAATCCTCTGCTTTGCTCTAGGTCCAGATGTTAGCTCCTTGTGCTTTTTGAAAGAGGACGGTTCTGGAAGGAGCCATAGAAAACTCTGTCTTTCAGGATACTTTAGAGGCCTAGAGAATTAAAGAAGCAATGTTGTGGTAGTAAGTCTGAATTCTAATCTTAGGGGAACTTTATTTAAGATATTTCTTTTCTATTTGAGAGCCAAATGTGTAACAGTTTTTAAGGCCCAAATGAAGAGCTTAACAGTTCATATGATGCTGACTTTATGAAATCTCCCACTCCTTCGGACCAGGCTCCTGTTTGGTTCTGGTTAATCAACACTGTACTGGAGAGGCAATGACAGGGCTCCCCTGGACCTGCCCACAGAGTTTGTAGATCACTTGGCTTCAGATTCCAGATATAGAACATTTTCGTTACATACTGCAAAAGTAAGTATGATTAAAGGCATGTGTCAGAGGAGCTCTGAGCTCCTGATAGAATGCATGTTTTTGTTGTAATGCATTTCTATACACAGGGCCAGGGCATCTGTCCTGATAAAGCACAGCCTTCCCTAGTGATGGAGACGCCATCCAGAGACATAACTACTGTCTAACCACAATCTGCTGGCTTAAGGAGGAGCATTTCTAGATTGTAGCTGGGTATCTGGTTTTTGTGAAAACGTGCTTAGTAGTTCTTCCCTGGCTTCTTCTTCCTGATATCATTCTTCAATTTGAATAAACAATATTGAAACGATCTGAGTATAGCTAAGTAGACAGCAGGATCTGTGGCAAAGCCTTCGGTTAAAGATAGCCCTAGCGACGGGAACCCTTTGCTGATGGGAATTGCCTGCCTTCGGCTACCGGCAAGCAGAGACAACTGACAAACAGATTGCAAATGGAGATTTTGAAAAAGAAATTAGTGCCTACTGGTGTGGCAATAATAGCAGCTCTTTGCGTTGGAAGAGTAACGCATTTGGCTTCTCAGTGTGTTCCTTTAATGCATTGTCTCATTTGACCCTCACATGTACCCTGCAATGATGGGACAGCAGTACTGTCTCGTCTTAGACGTGGAAACTGAGAACCCCAAACACTGACTTAAAGATAATGAACTTGGACCTTACAAAACCCCAGGCTGAGGGGCGTAGGTACTCAAGCTGTCCCACTGTGGAGTGGGGAAGCTGTCCCTCAGGGCGAGATGGGAGGTGGGGACAGAGCACACCCCGTGACAGAAGGTATCTGGGAGGAAAATGGGAACTGTTTCAAGGCTTTGTAGATAAGAGTATGTTGCTTAGGTTGGATTTTAACCCCACTGATGACTTTTTACATTTCTATTCATTTAGAGAAACAGAAACGTACTCTTTAATAACTCAGACCATTAACTATTCAGCTAACAAAATCTCCTTTGATAGAGAGAGACCCTCATAAGTTGTTGATGGTAATGGTGGTGATTACCTAAGATGAAGGTCCGTTTCCTGTCAGCTTCCTAAATTGAAGTCAGCCGGTTAACACCAAGTGTCCACTGTGGGTGCTATGTAGGATATGGTCCTGTGAATACTGCCCAGTGCCCTCTGTGTGCTGGGGGACAGAGGAGGGTTCGGATGCCGCTCTCCTGGTGGGACACACAGAGACCCTTCCCTCCGCCAGTCAGCCCTGCCCCCTGTCCCTGCTTCTTTCCTGTACAAGCTCTCCACACCCTCGGTGCCTGTTCTCCAAACCTGCAGATCCCGCTTCAGAGGACGGTGCAAGGCTTTGGGGCAGGAAGACTTGGGTTCGAGCCCCGACTCCGTCTCTCACTGGCTACGTGCTCTTGGGCAAGTTACCTGGGAAAAAGTCACCGAAATGACTTGGTTTGTAGTGGGCTGGGCATCATTCATTTAAAAAGTCTTCCCACGTGATTCTCTTGCACACCCAGGGTTGAGAATGACAGAGTTCTAGTAATGTTGGGTTTCCTTATTTCTGGAATGCAGAATATTGCCGGATAGATAAGGTGGTGTGAAGATTAAATGAAATATTTTATCTAAGGGATCTTTCATTTGGCTGATGTCCCAAAATGTTAGTTGTTATTAATTATTACTATTTGTTTTCTACTTTAAAAAGTTAACGCATCTCATTACAGATATTATGACAAATATAGAAAAGAAGAAAACAGCCCGTAATCTGAAAGATAATCTCAGTGTGTTGGTACTTTACATACCCCTCCCCCTCGCCTACATGCTCATTGGGATAAGAAAATGTGCTTTTTTACTTGATATTTTCCCAGGACATTAAAGCTGTTGAAAACACTTTCCTGCCTGCATACCATTTCGGCAACAGCTTTGCACATGACAGATCTTGTTCTCGTTCTTTGAGGAGTCTGGCATTGTCCGCTCGCAGCCCCCTGGGTGATTTGCTTGGGCCTCTGTGAGGCGTGAGCTTGAGGGGTGGTGGCACCACTCACAGCCACCGTGAGCCTGGCTCCCTGCGCCTTAGTGCTTCTTGCCTGGCTGAGAGGCCCTTGCTGTGCTCATGGTCGGTATCTCCATCCCTGTTTGCCTTGCTCTTTGCCATTTCTGCTTTGGAAGCTCTCGGAGTAGTTTGTTGTTCCCTGGTCGGAAAGCTGTCCTGCCCTGGTGGGCATGCATCTGAGGTGGGTCCCCATGGCCTCCTCCGGGGCCTGTCCCTCTGTGGCTTGGAAGTCAAGACTGAGAGGCAGAACCTCTGCTTTCCTGCCTCCTTCTGCTCCCCTCTGTCCACCAACTCTGCTCTGCTGTGCAGACTTAGAGCTTATGGCCATGTGTCGGGCTGTACACATTGCTATTGATGGGACCTCAGAGGCTTCTGGCAGCCTTCTGCATTTAGCCCTGTGGAATCAGTAGAAGGAGGCAGGTCTTGGGCGGCAGGGCTCCTGGGGCTTTTTCTGATATGGCCAGAGTGTGAAAGTCACTGAGGTCTAGAGGTCGGGTGGACACTGAGGGTCGGTGATCACACTGGATCTTGTTCCTGCGGCTGCCAGTGAGAAGCACATTACCTGTGGCTTGTGACAGAAGCGCGTAAAGCATCTTTATAACTGAGGTTTCCAGTGGAAGCAAGGAAATGCATAGGTGGGCTTATGGACTTTATGCCTCTGTCCTTGCTTGGTGCAGTCACGCCTCTTTTCCCCATGAAAGTACAGGTGTCCCACACTCTTTAAAGGTTTGCATTATGCCACTTTGCTATTACAAAGACCTACCTGTTTTTTATTAACTGAAAGAAATTGGAAGTTTTTGCTTTTACAAAAAAAAAGGCAAAAAGCTAAAATGGAGTTCAGCATTTGTTTTACAGCGAGCTGTTCTAGAGTCTGCTCAAATCCAGAGTGCCCAGAGCCACGCTCCTTCCCTGAGGAATGCACTCAGCATCTCAGCGTCAAGCCACCAGGGCTTTGAACTGTGTCTGTGGGCATCTTTATCTCCGTTTACTTGGTCCATCCTTTAGCAAGATGTGTCCTAAGGTGTCAGAAAAGCCTAATAGAGGTGATTTTTTTGGGTCTGGGAACGCTCAACAAATTTTTCATATAAATTAATGGTTGTTTCTTTGCTTTACACCATTTCATTCGTGAAGGGTTCCATAGCAACGCTCTACTTTCAGATAGCTGGGGGAGGGGGGCGGGGGGGAGCCTGAAGTGGCCTTTGAGATGGCCAGTTAGACCTTCTCCTTTGGAGCTCCATCACCTGGTGGGCCCAGCTCTTGGAGCTGTCATGTGTGCTTACCTCTTCCCACCCCGACACTCTGCTGTCTGGGGTGGGACTGTGGGTTTATGCATTTCCATAAATCCTGGCTGTGTCGAGCACAGGGCATCAAAATAGATGTGAGATCAGTGAGCTTTGGTGGAATTTAGTGTAGGTGTTGATCATTGTACAGATTCCTCCCCATAAGAAAGGATAACCTAATTTTCGGGTAGTGCTTTCAAAACGATTGTGGCAACTTTCTGCATAAACCCCAACAGCAAGAAGTCTGTAACAACCTGCCATTGCGGGAATTCTAACGGTTAGATTAGTTTTACACAGATGAGTATTCTTTCGTCTCACGGTTGGTTGAAGGACCAACTTTGGGGTTTCAGCATGAATACAAGTGGTGGCATAATGGATTCAAAATCCTGACAGTTGATGCCACTTGGAGAATACAGTTTTATGCCACTTCTAAGGAGACGGAGAGAATATTGACTATTTCTTAAACTTAAACCCAGGACGAGGTGAGTATCTCATTTTCAGCTACCCTGCTGGAAAGTAGAAACAGCTCACTGGAGACATGTGCCTTCCCTGGGCTGTCCGCTCCAGGCCTCCCAGCAACATTTGGCTGCATCATTGTTCTAGCGTCTTCCAAAGGAACTGAGCCTGCCCTTCCCCCAGATAGCAAGCAGTAACCAAGGCACTAGCATCACGTTGTATGCCAACTGCACTTCGATAATAAACAAAAATAAAAACTGAAAAAGAAAAAAGGAAAGAGAAGTGACCAAGGTAAAAATAGTGGGAAGTTGGTCTCCTGTCACAGTCCATTCTGTGCTCCCCCCGCAGTGGTTCACAGAGCGTTTCCCCCCGGCTGCTGGGGGTGACAGAGGGGCGCAGAACTACCCCCAGAGCAGAGAGCCACCGTGTGCCTATTTAAGAGAAGTGAACTGTGCCTGTGTAGGCACGTTTTGTACTCAACGAAGACTTCCCTTTCCACATGTTTGAAAACCAGTTTCTGTATCTACAGTTAGAGAATCCAGTAACCTGCCCCTTACCTCGAAGAGGGTGCTGAGCCTCCGGTGTTAGGGAGTGAGTTCTTGGAGCGGGTTTTTGGCTGGCAGGCGCGTGCCCACCCAGTGCTGACGGTACATGGGCCTTTGCAGCCCGCCCACCGCAGCCCTGCACGTCCTGGGGGGTCATTTCGGCCTGCTGTGATCACTGGGCTCCCGTTCGCCTTCTGTTCTAAGGAGGCTCAGAAATGTGTTTCTGGCACATGTCTGGGCTCCAGTAGCTTTTGCTTCTGCTCCAGACAACAGTGAACTTTTGAGAAAGGAGTGTAAATTATGGACCGGCCCTCCACAGAGCCCAGGACAGACTGTGTCTTGTCTTTTAGAGGAAGGCAGATGGCTCATCCTACCTAGCCTCCTGGGCCCTTGGGTTGCTGTACTCTGTGAAGCCGAGGAAAGAAGATGCTCTTTAATTGCACTGTCTTTGCCTTGCCCTGGCTTTTACTGTTTGGGAGAGTGAATGCACTTACTTTAACCAGACTACACACAGGAGGGGGTGGGAGCAGGTAGGCACTCTCTAAATGTCAGAGGCATTTACCAGTCAGGTTGAAAACAGTGCGAGTCACAAGGAGCTTTCCCACTCTGCTTCCCTATAAGATTCCTGTCTACTTAAAATACTCCCCTCTCTGCCAAAAATGATGTCGAGGAGTGATTTTACAGGGATTCTGCACATCCCCTAGCATAGCCTTTTCTGCCAAGGGTTTGCGTTAAAATGTTACATCTTTAACTCATTATCCAAGCCATTGTTTCCTGAAAGCTTTGTTAGGATTTACAATCTGACTTGAATAATTCCAGTTAAATCCCGTAAGGAAGAAAAGAAAAGGCAGTTCCAGGAGGAATTATACCCTCGCCTCTCTCAACAGTGCTGGGGCCTTCCGCAGGCCCTGGGGCCCCGGCAGGTGACTCCGAGCCTCATCTTGCCCCAGGTATCACTTATGGCCTCGCTGGGGCGCCCCGGAAGCAGGCCAGTCTGTGGCCTGAAGCAGACTGGGGAGCCTCTGGTCTCTGTGCTTGTTCTTCCCTCATTCACAACGGCTGCCCTTTTCTGCTCCTATCACACCCTCGTGTCGGGGGTCTTCCTGCTGCCCTCCAGCTCCACAAATAATGTCGTCTTTCCTCATTTCCTCCCCACTTCCTCCCCACCTTACAGCACAGTGATATCATTTCCTTCCCACCTGGAATGCCAGAGCCCTCAATGAGCACTTGGGCCCCCGTGCCTTCCGAGCTCCGTGATCTGGTTTGACCCTTGGCTCTCCCAGTTATTTTTCCTCATCCTTATAATGAGGAGATCGGAACACATGACTGTTATTCCTAGCTGAAAACTTCTGAGTCTTGAGAAGCTTTTTTTTGTCTTCTCTTGGCCGGTCAGATGAAGTACAGAGAGGCCCACTCCAGTTTCTGTGTGACCACGCAGAGGGTCCTGGCCAGGGTCTGGGGGTGGGGGGGGGGTGCCAGACCACACTGTACCAGGTGGCTGAGGCCACGAGGTGTGGGTGGGCAGTCAGGTGTTCTGGATGACTAGGTATGGACTTTGCTAGATCTGCCATTCTCCATTTAGATTATTATGTTTTCCAGTGACTTAATCGTAGCAAGGTTAGGTCAATTGATGATCAAGATGAAAAAGCAGTGATATTTTTTTCTACCTCAGTAGCCAAAAATCATGATAGCTTCTCTCTGCACATGCTGTTTTTTAAAAAAATAAACTCTTTAGTTCAGCACAGTTTTAGACTTACAGAAAAATTGTAGGGATAGTACAGAGAGTTCCCATAGACTCCACACCAGCTTCCTCTTTTGCGAGCACCCTACATTAATGTGGATGATCAGTTACCGCTAATGACCTGGTCCCCATACGACTAATGCCCGTACTTTATTTAGATTTCCATGGTTTTCCTTGGGGTCCTTTTTCTGTTCCAGGATCCCATCCAGGATCGCACATGACATTCAGTTATCATGTCTCCTCAGGCTCCTCTTGCTTGTGACAGTTTCTTGGACTTTCCTTGTTCCTGAGGTCCTGACATCTTGAGGAGCACTGGTCAGGTGTTTTGTAGAATATTCCCCATCTGCAATTTGTCTGATATTTTTCTCATGATTAGATGGGGGTTATGGGTTTGGGGAGGAAGATCACAGAGGTCAAGTGCCCTTCTTGTCACATCCCGTAATCAAATGTTTGTCATTGTGGATCGTGGCCCCTGGTCAAGGTAGTGTTGGTTAGGTGCTGCACTCTTTTCTGCCCTTTCCACACAGGCCTCTGTGGAAGGAAGTCATGTGGGCAGGCTACTTACAGCTGGGGAGCTCTGTTCCACGTCTTTGAGTATGGGCACTGGCATTCTGGCCCCCTCAGGATGAGCTGCCCAGGCAGGATTGGGCTGTGTATTGGCGGACAGTGAATGGAATGCTGGCCTGGGGTGCGGTCCGTGGTGTGCACTCCTCCTGGGGCCCGTGCTCGGCTTGCTCCGGGTGACGCGGGTTGGCTGACCGAAGCTGTTGGTGAACAGGAGCCCTCTCGTGATTCGTGCTCAGAAGTGGATCCTCTAGCGCATTACGCTAACATTTTAGTCCAGAAGAAAAGGGCTTCCGGAGTAGTAACAGTTACCAAAAACCCTGACTTATAATAATTCAGTATTTTTTCTGCTCTGGACCTAACTCTGTGTTAAGGTAAAAGTGGAAGCCGCTTGGTTCTTACCCTCAGGGGGATCCCAGAAAGGTCTAAAAAAGCATTGCCATTGCTATTCAAGGCCTCTGGGTTTTAATAATTAAAATATGGTTGGGTTTGCCTTCCATAACATTATACTTGGAATAACATCTTGTTTTTTTCTGGGGAATTGCATGATTATCGTGGGCAAGAACAATGTCATTGATTTGTATTTCTCATACCGTGTAATTTCTGCCCATAGGAGGCTCTCCCTTAAGAGCTGCAATAAATGTGGAAGCTCAGAGACCTCAAAGTCAAGGCCGCTGGGGGTATTGGCCTCCCAGGCAGTTCTGTCTATGCTGGTTAGGCCTGAGATGGGTGGAAGTCACAGGCAGATGTTCTGACAACCAGTTGTAGAATTCTGAGATTTAAACTATTTTAGCCGTCAATGACAGTAAAGGACATGGTGGCTGTCTGTGTTGCGATAAGAGGGGGTTAATGGGATGAAAGGCAATAATAAACACTTTCGTTCTTTTTCTAGCAGAGTTGAACAGCATAATGGGGTGCAAAGTTCTGCTCAACATCGGGCATCAGATGCTGCGGAGGAAAGTCGTGGACTGCAGCCGGGAGGAGAGCCGGCTGTCTCGCTGCTTGAACACTTTCGACCTGGTGGCACTGGGGGTGGGCAGCACGCTGGGTGCTGGCGTGTATGTCCTGGCTGGAGCTGTGGCCCGTGAGGACGCGGGCCCCGCCATTGTCATCTCCTTCCTGATTGCAGCGCTGGCCTCGGTGCTGGCCGGCCTCTGCTACGGCGAGTTTGGCGCTCGGGTCCCCAAGACAGGCTCAGCCTACCTCTACAGCTACGTCACGGTCGGGGAGCTCTGGGCCTTCATCACTGGTTGGAACTTAATCCTCTCCTACATCATTGGTATGTCCCAGGAGGCCTGGAGCCTGCCCCCTTCCCCCTCTGCTGTTCTCACCTCCAAGCCGCAGGCCACGCTCTCCTTTGCTCCCCGAGTGGACTGAGTCTAGCTCCTCCCTAAGATTGGCCTCCTCCCTTGACTATGGTACACGTTCCCTTTCCCTTATTAGGAAAGGCAGGGGCTGCCTCGGGGGTATCACTGCTCCTTCTGGTCTGTGCCCCTGTTTTGAATGATAGGTACAGTGGACTGTTAGTGGGGATGAGCCAGGCCAACAAGGAGGTCAGTCCTGTGAACATAAGAGACGTAGATTCAGTGGGATGTTCTTACTACTTAAAAGGAGTGTAGTCCCTTTCAGTATTTTTGATTACTGATTATTAGAATAAACATAGCACTTATACAGAAGAATTTGGGAAATACAGAAAAGTGCAATGCAGAAAGTAGACATTGCCCAATCTGACAATCCAGAGAAATTGTTATTCATTCACTCATTCTTTCAACAGATATTTATTGAGCCCCTCCTCTGTGCCAGACATTATGCTAGGTAGTAGGAACACAATGGGAGAAGAAGACAATCTCTGTTCATAAGAGTTTAGGGTTCTAACTATTGTTAACATTTTTGTCAACTTAAATGTATATTTTTTGTCCAGTATGTCTCTTTATTTATAAAACAATATATAGTAAACATTTTTCATGGTATTAATGGTTTTTCCATAGTAATATTCTAAATGATTGCATATCATTATATAGTTTTATATACGTAGCATACTTTTTTGGATGTTCTTGTGGGGTATTTAGATTGTTTCCAGTTGTGTTATTATTGTTATAAACAGTTTAATGTCATTTAATGTCTTTGGGCATAGCCATGATTTTTTTTCTTTAAAATAGTCTAAGAAGCAGAATGTGTAGTCAGTGGGCTTGCGTATTTTTAAGGTCCATGTTGCCTGTGATCCTCCAGATGGCTACGGGCCCCCTTTCTCACATACTTGCTGACCCTGGGCACCGGCATTAAAAACAAACAACCAACAAACAAAAACACTCAAAATATAAAGTCTTCTTAGTTTGGTAGTTGAGAAGGTATTGTTTCTTTTGATGTTATTTGTGTTTTGGTTACAACCGAGGTTGAACACATCAACTTAAAAGAGACAAACACCTGAATATAAAATAACCAAAGGATATGAATGGCCAATTCCTACAAGTAGAAATGTAAATAGCCACTAAACATTCCATTTATATTTCAGCAAGCTTTTTGTAATATTTTCAAAACAGAGTAAGATGTGGTAAGCGGGTCGCAGTGCGCTCCTGTGTACCCCATACTGAGAATGACATGGGGGACTGTGTGCAGCCCGCTGGGACGCAGGCCCCCAGGGCCGTGGGGGCACCTGCTGCTGCTTGCCCAGGCCAGCTGGCGGAGGGCTCCCGCCAAGCTCTCTGAGCAGCACCTTCCCTTTCTTTCCCGGAGCCCGTGGTACCTAATGACTGCCAGCATAGCTTATGCTTCTAAGTTTGAAAATAAAATTCATAATAATGTTGTTTTTTTTCTTTTCAGTACAACACTAAAACTTATAACCACAAATGCTCATGTAAGCTCAAGTCTCTGAGCGGGAATGTAGCTGTTGTACATGGGCTGTTATGTTCCCAGAGGATCTGCCTGGGCATAAAACAAAACCTGAGCAGGAGTCGCCCTCTGCTTCCAGACCAACAAATGAAAGCTTCTTTGCCAGAATGCTGTTTGCTTGTGTGACTGACTCGTGCATGTGTTACTGTGGGGGATTCTCAGCCTTAGATTTTGGGGAAGGGCAGTTTTTCTCAGCAAACATGAGTTTTGTTAAAGCTAGGTTTCAAAGATGGGGAGTGAGGGAGGCCAGGAAGGAAGGCCAGGCAGCCCCACTCACCCTCACGGTGGGCTTCAGAGCCTGATCAGAAGTGAGCCGGCCTCTGTCGGGGAGGGGAGGAGGCCATTTTCCTCCCCTGGACTGTGGCCTTGATGGACAGAATTCATAATAGCCTGGATGCTGAGGATGAAGAAACATGGTTAAATTTTTGAGTTGTTGGACAAATACTTGGTATGAGACCCACTAGCAAGATTGAATCTCTGTAGTTCCTCTGGGCAGATTGTGTGGATGACCCAGACCACAGTCACCAGCAAGGCCCCCTTTGAAAGTAAAGGAAAATGCTATATGTGAATATTGGAATTTTAGTAACATTTCCTTGAAAAGCAGTGACTTTATTCAGGTTAAAAGAGAGAGCATGCAGTCAACAGTTATTGGCATTTGGGGTGCTGTGTCTGTGATCCTCATGGCGGCGGGTGTGGTACGGAGAGGAGAAGAGCTGGGCTGTCTGTGGTCAGGCACTTGGGGACCTGGTGTGAGCCCAGGTTTGGGCACAGAATAGCAGAGCTGGCTGGCGCTGGCTCTGGGGTGACCACGTGACTGTTGCTGACGGGAGGGTCAGCACGTGTGGATGTCCTTGGTCCCCTCTTGCTGGGAGAACAGCATTCCCTGGTGGGTGGGGACCCTCAGCTTTGCTGTCAGGAGGGTCTTGGAAGAGAAGCTTCCTGAGCTAGACGTCTCAAGCTGCCCACCACAACCCATGAGTGGATCATGAAATCAACTTCATGGTTTGCCACCAGTATTTCTTTAATAATGAAATAAAATAGAGTTGAATAAATATCACCAGCGTGTTTCTCAGGTGGAAAGGTTAATAGCACTAGTTTGTGAACTGTTTATTATTCAGTTGTATATTTGGAACATGGTACCCACGCCCATATTGGGTTGTGATGGAAAGTGTTTCTCTCCGGGCCCGTGAAGGCTCCCCAGCCTTGTCACTTCACTGCAGGCACTAATCGAGCCTCACTTCTGAGCTAGCACAGACCGGGGTCCGGCTGCCACCACTGAGTCCTAGCGCATCATCCGTGACCCCTGCACGGAGGCTGCAAAGTTGAGCCCGATGACAAATACTTTTCATTGTTTTCCTTCAGTTTCCTCTGGTGTGTCTGTTTCATGGCAGGTACTTCAAGTGTAGCGAGAGCCTGGAGCGCGACGTTTGACGAGCTGATTGGCAAACCCATCGGGGAGTTCTCAAGGACGCACATGGCTCTGAAAGCCCCCGGAGTGCTGGCCGAAAACCCAGACATATTTGCTGTGATCATCATTCTCATCTTAACAGGTAAAGCCACACAGCGGGACACGTCTGGTTGGAGTGAGGGGCCTGAGGTGACGGGCAGGTTCCCATGGGGCCTGTTTCTAACTTTCCTCATTCTCCTTTCCCCTCCTTTTGTTTCTTTCTGTAATGAATGCAGACATCTCGTTGGTCTTAACGGCTTCTTGTACACACAGGGTGGGCCTGTTGAATAGCTATCAAAGCTGTGTGTCATTTAATTTAAAAAGAGTCTCAGGTGTTTGTGCAGCTGTTTGTAGAGTGGGGTTTTGTTAGTACGGCAGGCTTTTTGTACAAGTGACCCAGGAATACAAATTCCCTTGACTCAGTGGAGGACCATTTGGAAAGGAAAATGGCATTCTTCAGCGGGGAACATAGAGGGGAAGAGGTCGATCTGGCGCACCAGTGTGTGTGACTGGGTGCTGGAAAAGTCTTGGATGGTTTTGCACCTAACAGCCATCAGAGCGCCCATTAAAAATGTTTCACAGGGCGCCTGGGTGGCTCAGTCGGTTGAGTGTCTGCCTTCGGCTCAGATCATGATCCCAGAGTCCTGGGATCGAGTCCTGCGTTAGGCTCCCTGCTCACTGGGGAGCCTGCTTCTCCCTCTCCTACTCCCCCTACTTGTGCTCTCTCTCTCTCTCTCTCTCTGACAAATAAATGAATAAAATCTTTAAAAAAAATGTTTCATCAAATAATGCAATATATGTTAAGAAAGAAAAAAAGAAGAAGAAGAATGTAGCAGGAGGGGAAGAATGAAGGGGGGGAAATCGGAGGGGGAGAAGAACCATGAGAGAAAATGGACTCTGAAAAACAAACTGAGGGTTCTAGAGGGGAGGGGGGTGGGAGGATGGGTTAGCCTGGTGATGGGTATTGAGGAGGGCACGTTCTGCATGGAGCACTGGGTGTTATGCACAAACAATGAATCATGGAACACTATATCTGAAACTAATGATGTAATGTATGGGGATTAACATAACAATAAAAAAATTAAAAAAAAAAATGTTTCATGACAGAGTCATGGGTACAGAATTTTAAAATTCCAGGTAGTTTTTGAGCACGGCTGAGAGCAGCTGCTTCTTAGTGACGTTTATCTGTGTCCTGGCCTCTAGGATGGGAGTTTTGTTCCATGTGACACTTAACTGTATAAGCATTAAGCTGAATGCAGATAAATTCCCCTTTGAGATTAGAATATCTGGATGGGTTTTAAAAACACCATGCCTTATTTTACCACCATGTAATTGAAATCATCTTGCACAGGCCAGTCTCAGCAGTATTTCTGGTCCAGCTGGCTGGAACATGTATCAGAAATTAAGTTTGCACTGGGGAGATTTTCATAAACATGAGAGGGAGGGACGCCAGAGAGAAACAGAGCACACAGCACGAGGAGGTGTTCCCTGCGATTAATTGCTCACTTCCCTTCTAGCACCTTCATTTCAGAATTGAATCTATTGTGAAATGCATTTTTTATTTTAAGTGTGTAAAATGTGCACCTGGCAGGGCAGCAGTCTCAGATCATAAGTGGTGGTCACCTGTTACCTGGACACCTTTCCATGTCTCTTTTCTTCTCCAGCCGGGAGTTTAGCCACAGAAGTCCCCAAATGGCACGTTTACCCCCAGGTGATCGTGTGGCCTAAGCCTCAGAGACAGTGTTGTCATGTGGTTTCTTTGTGTTTTCATCACTTGGGTCTTTTTAATTTTTTTATGTGAGTTTATGATCTATAACCTGTCTAGCTTAGACATTGTTTTACGTGCACTGAGTCCGATGACGAACCTCATGGTTCGTGGTTCCATAATCACAGAAAGTTGTCATTGCTCATACCGCTAACGTTGCATGGTGAATCTGAATAATTTTCTCATCTGAAAAACCCTCATTCTACCAACAAACTGAGCCAAATGTCTCCTCCTTGGAGAAAAAAAAATCCCACTGCCCCCTCAGGGGAGTCCCAGGAAAGTATGTTAGTGAGGGGAGAGGGTGCCGAGAGAGGCCTTCTCTTCATCCCTGGGAGGGGCTTGCATTCCAGGGTGGTGGGCTGTGCTGTTCCCCATTGCTGCAGTCCTTTGGTGCCCCCTGGCTGGCATCCTCAACTCCAGAGGGGGCCTGCAGGGCCAACTTTGATAGCTTTGTGAACCACTCCGTGGACTTTGGTTATTTTGATCCCTGCCTCTAGAAAGATGATTAATTCAGCCCCATTCCCAGAGGCTCACAGAAATCTTAGGAGCTTTGGTGCCACTTAGATTCTTCTTAAGTCACCCTCTCGTCCCATCCCTGTCCGTGTCCCAGGAAGGAGTCGCCTGGCACAGAGTTCACACCATCAGGCAAAATTTTCTTGCTTGTGCACTTTTTCAGGACTTTTAACTCTCGGTGTGAAAGAGTCGGCCATGGTCAACAAAATATTCACTTGTGTCAACGTTCTGGTCTTGGGCTTCATAATGGTGTCAGGATTTGTGAAAGGATCGATTAAAAACTGGCAGCTCACAGAGGAGGATTTCCAGAACACATCCAGTCATCGCTGCTTGAACAAGTGAGTTGTTTCTTCTTTCTCTCGGCATGTGACAGTTGATTTGTATTTGGTACTTAACAACATACGCATATATTAGGGGTATGTAATTGGCTAGAACACTACATGCCTTTTTAAAAATGTAATTTGAATTTGAATTAATTTTTTTGTGCAGTAAAATAGCTGAGGGTGTTTTTTTTGGTTTGAAATTTGTGTCAAGTTTCCTTTCCCTGAACTCGACAGTGTATTGTCTGATAAAGGAAGGTATTCAGGAAAACAAAATCTTCATTCTAATTCTAAAACTGTATGTAGTTGAAGATCGTTGTCAGACTCACTAAGTAATCTATTTTCCTCATATTCTATTTCATGACCAACCTCTGAATTTTGTATTCAGAAAAGATTTTCTCTGCAAAATCATGGTGCTATCACTTGATTATGAAATGCCTTCCTATTAATAACATAGATGGAAGAAGAAATACGTGGGACTTTTATCACAGGCTTTTATCAGAGGTTTTCAGAATTACTAAAGTATCAAAATGTGATTATATTAGTCTTTCTCCCACCCTCAATTTGGGGTGCATCAGCCCTAAAAACCAGTGGCGCCATCTCCCTTCTAGTCTCTGACTCAAGACACCCAAGATTGGAGGCAGGTGACAGGCCAGCTCTTGGACCTGTGCTTTTTTAGGACCCTCAGTGATGCCTCATCAACAAGCTCTGATTATCTAGAAATCAAAAGCCAAGCAATTAGAATGTATCTTTTGGATCTCTTTTGGTCAGATTTTTCAGGTGAATCTTAAGGTCCTAGGATGGAGAACAGGGGGTGAGATTTTGTCTGTGATTCTGTTGTATTTACGACCAAAGGTTACACAGCTCTGATAAGGAGACCCTCCTAAAATGCAGTGGCTTTAAAATGACGTCTCAGGTCCTGATGTGAGTGGACCAGGTTGACTGGCCAGCGTGGCTGCACGCAGGCTTTTGGGGATCCACCAGGTTGTTCCGTCCTACCCTAGGGTGTGGTCCTCCTCTGCATGGTCAGAGCTGGGCTCTCCCAGAGGGAAAAAGGGTATGGAGGAGAGTGTGCCCAGTGCTTTCAAGGGCAGATCCAGAAGACACGTGTCCCTTCTGCCAACATCCCACTGGTGAGAATCCAGTAGGTTGCCACATCTAGCTGCAAGGGAGACTGAGAAACGAGGTCGTCCCATGCTGGGCATCCGAGTGGTCACATGTGAACTTGGTCTCTGGTTAAGGCCCAGCCATATCTTACAGTGGTCTGGTCACTGGACAGGCATCAATGTGTGACTAGTTCACTGCTACAACACAAGCAGGAAACCGTTGAATTGAATGCATGAAATATTATGTGGTTAACAGTTCAAATAAAAAGAGCCTTCCTTTTGGAGACTAAACTATTACAGAGAAATGAGAATTTTTTTATTTTCTTTTTTTAAGTTCTATGCCCAAGTGGGGTTTGAACTCACGACCCCAAGATCAAGAGTCGCATGTTCTACTGACTGAGCCAGCCAGGCGCCCCTGAGAAATGAGGATTTTTTTTAAAATTTTTTTATTGTTATGTTAATCCCCATACATTACATCATTAGTTTTAGATGTAGTGTTCCATGATTCATTGTTTGTGCATAACACCCAGTGCTCCGTGCCGAACGTGCCCTCCTCAATACCCATCACCAGGCTAACCCATCCTCCCACCCCCCTCCCCTCTAGAACCCTCAGTTTGTTTTTCAGAGTCCGTCGTCTCTCATGGTTCGTCTACCCCTCCGATTCCCCCACTTCATTCTTCCTCTCCTGCTATCTTCGTCTTTTTTTTTTTTCCTTAACATATATTGCATTATTTGTTTCAGAGGTACAGATCTGAGATTCAACAGTCTTGCACAATTCACAGCGCTTACCAGAGCACATACCCTCCCCAGTGTCTATCACCCAGTCACCCCATCCCTCCCACCCCACCCTCCACTCCAGTAACCCTCAGTTTGTTTCCTGAGATTAAGAATTCCTCATATCAGTGAGGTCATATGATACATGTCTCTCTCTGTTTGACTTATTTCGCTCAGCATAATACCCTCCAGTTCTATCCACGTCGTTGCAGATGGCAAGATCTCATTCCTTTTGATGGCTGCATAATATTCCAGTGTGTATATATACCACATCTTCTTTATCCATTCATCTGGCGATGGACATCTTGGCTCTTTCCACAGTTTGGCTATTGTGGACATTGCTGCTATAAACATTGGGGTGCACGTACCCTTTCGGATCCCTACTTTTGTATCTTTGGGGTAAATACCCAGTAGTGCAATTGCTGGATCATATGGTAGCATTATTTTCAACTATTTTCCAGAGTGGCTGCACCAGCTTGCATTCCCACCAACAGCGTAGGAGGGTTCCCCTTTCTCCGCATCCCCGCCAACATCTGTCATTTCCTGACTTGTTAATTTTAGCCATTCAGACTGGTGTGAGGTGGTATCTCATTGAGGTTTTGATTTGGATTTCCCTGATGCCGAGCGATGTTGAGCACTTTTTCATGTGTCTGTTGGCCATTTGGATGTCTTCTTTGGAAAAATGTCTGTTCATGTCTTCTGCCCATTTCTTGATTGGATTCTTTGTTCTTTGGGTGTTGAGTTTGATAAGTTCTTTATAGATTTTGGATACTAGCCCTTTATCTGATATGTCATTTGCAAATATCTTCTCCCATTCTGTCGGTTGTCTTTTGGTTTTGTTGACTGTTTCCTTTGCTTTGCAAAAGCTTTTTATCTTGATGAAGTCCCAATAGTTCATTTTTGCCCTTGCTTCCCTTGCCTTTGGCGATGTTTCTAGGAAGAAGTTGCTGCGGCTGAGGTCGAAGAGGTTGCTGCCTATGTTCTCCTTTAGGATTTTGATGGACTCCTGTCTCACATTGAGGTCTTTCAACCATTTGGAGTCTATTTTTGTGTGTGGTGTAAGGAAATGGTCCAGTTTCATTCTTCTGCATGTGGCTGTCCAATTTTCCCAACACCATTTGTTGAAGAGACTGTCTTTTTTCCATTGGACATTCTTTCCTGCTTTGTCAAAGATTAGTTGACCATAGAGTTGAGGGTCCATTTCTGGGCTCTCTATTCTGTTCCATTGATCTATGTGTCTGTTTTTGTGCCAGTACCATACTGTCTTGATGATGACAGCCTTGTAATAGAGCTGGAAGTCCGGAATTGTGATGCCGCCAGCTTTGTTTTTCTTTTTCAACATTCCTCTGGCTATGCGGGGTCTTTTCTGGTTCCATACAAATTTTAGGATTATTTGTTCCATTTCTTTGAAAAAAGTGGATGGTATTTTGATGGGGATTGCATTGAATGTGTAGATTGCTCTAGGTAGCATTGACATCTTCACAGTATTTGTTCTTCCAATCCATGAGCATGGAACGTTTTTCCATTTCTTTGTGTCTTCCTCAATTTCTTTCATGAGTATTTTATAGTTTTCTGAGTACAGATCCTTTGCCTCTTTGGTTAGATTTATTCCTAGGTATCTTAGGGTTTTGGGTGCAATTGTAAATGGGATCGACTCCTTAATTTCTCTTTCTTCTGTCTTGTTGTTGGTGTATAGGAATGCCACTGACTTCTGTGCATTAATTTTATATCCTGCCACTTTACTGAATTCCTGTATGAGTTCTAGCAGTTTTGGGGTGGAGTCTTTGGGGTTTTCCACATAAAGTATCATATCATCTGCAAAGAGTGAGAGTTTGACTTCTTCTTTGCCGATTTGGATGCCTTTGATTTCTTTTTGTTGTCTGATTGCTGTGGCTCGGACTTCTAATACTATGTTGAATAGCAGTGGTGATAGTGGACATCCCTGCCGCATTCCTGACCTTAGGGGGAAAGCTCTCAGTTTTTCCCCATTGAGAATGATATTTGCTGTAGGTTTTTCATAGATGGCTTTTATGATATTGAGGTATGTAGCCTCTATGCCTATACTCTGAAGAGTTTTGATCAAGAAAGGATGCTGTACTTTGTCAAATGCTTTTTCTGCATCTATTGAGAGGATCATATGGTTCTTGTTCTTTCTTTTGTTAATGTATTGTATCACGTTGATTGATTTGCGGATGTTGAACCAACCTTGCAGCCCAGGGATAAATCCCACTTGGTCGTGGTGAATAATCCTTTTAATGTACTGTTGGATCCTATTGGCTAGTATTTTGGTGAGAATTTTTGGATCCATGTTCATCAGGGATATTGGTCTGTAGTTCTCCTTTTTGATGGGGTCTTTGCTGGTTTTGGGATCAAGGTAATGGTGGCCTCATAAAATGAGTTTGGAAGTTTTCCTTCCATTTCTATTTTTTGGAACAGTTTCAGAAGAATAGGTATTAATTCTTCTTGAAATGTTTGGTAGAATTCCCCTGGGAAGCCATCTGGCCCTGGGCTTTTGTTTGCTGGGAGATTTTTGATGACTGCTTCAATTTCCTTAGTGGTTATAGGTCTATTCAGGTTTTCTATTTCTTCCTGGTTCAGTTTTGGTAGTTGATACATCTCTAGGAATGCATCCATTTCTTCCAGGTTATCTAATTTGCTGGCATAGAGTTGCTCATAATACGTTCTTATAATTGTTTGTATTTCTTTGGTGTTGGTTGTGATCTCTCCTCTTTCATTCATGATTTTGTTGATTTGGGTCATTTGTCTTTTCTTTTTGATAAGTCTGGCCAGGGGTTTATCAATCTTGTTAATTCTTTCAAAGAACCAGCTCCTAGTTTCATTGATGTGTTCTACTGTTCTTTTGGTTTCTATTTCATTGATTTCTGCTCTGATCTTTATTATTTCTCTTCTCCTGCTGGGTTTAGGCTTTATTTGCTGTTCTTTCTCCAGCTCCTTTAGATGTAGGGTTAGGTTGTGTACTTGAGACCTTTCTTGTTTCTTGAGAAAGGCTTGTATTGCTATATACTTTTCTCTTAGGACTGCCTTTGCTGCATCCCAAAGATTTGGAATAGTTGTGTTTTCATTATCATTGGTTTCCATGAATTTTTTAAATTCTTCTTTAATTTCCTGGTTGACCCATTCATTCTTTAGTAGGATGCTCTTTAGCCTCCATGTATTTGAGTTCTTTCCGACTTTCCTCTTGTGATTGAGTTCTAGTTTCAAAGCATTGTGGTCTAAAAATAGGCAGGGAATGATCCCAATCTTTTGGTACCGGTTGAGACCTGATTTATGACCTACGATGTGATCGATTCTGGAGAATGTTCCATGGGCACTAGAGAATGTGTATTCCATTGCTTTGGGATGGAATGTTCTGAATATGTCTGTGAAGTCCATTTGGTCCAGTGTGTCATTTAAGGTCTTTATTTCCTTGTTGATCTTTTGCTTAGATGATCTGTCCATTTCAGTGAGGGGGGTGTTAAAGTCCTCCACTATTATTGTATTGTTGTCGATGTGTTTCTTTGCTTTTGTTATTAATTGCCTTATATAATTGGCTGCTCCCATGTTAGGGGCATAGATATTTACAATTGTTAGATCTTCTTGTTGGATAGACCCTTTAAGTATGATATAGTGTCCTTCCTCATCTCTTATTACAGTCTTTGGTTTAAAATCTAATTTGTCTGATATAAGGATTGCCACCCCAGCTTTCTTTTGGTGTCCATTAGCATAGTAAATGGTTTTCCACCCCCTCACTTTCAATCTGGGGGTATCTTTGGGTCTAAAATGAGTCTCTTGCAGACAGCATATCGATGGGTCTTGTTTTTTAATCCAGTCTGATAGCCTGTTTCTTTTGATTGGGGCATTTAGCCCATTTACATTCAGGGCAACTATTGAAAGATATGAATTTAGTGCCATTGTATTGCCTATAAGGTGACTGTTACTGTATATTGTCTGTGTTCCTTTCTGGTCTATGTTGCTTTTAGGCTCTCTCTTTGCTTAGAGGACCCCTTTCAATATTTCTTGTAGGGCTGGTTTCGTGTTTGCAAATTCCCTTAGTTTTTGTTTGTCCTGGAAGATTTTTATCTCTCCTTCTATTTTCAATGACAGCCTAGCTGGATATAGTATTCTTGGCTGCATATTTTTCTCATTTAGTGCTCTGAATATATCCTGCCAGTCCTTTCTGGCCTGCCAGGTCTCTGTGGATAGGTCTGTTGCCAATCTAATGTTTCTACCATTGTAGGTTACGTATCTCTTCTCCCGAGCTGCTTTCAGGATTTTCTCTTTGTCTCTGAGACTCGTAAGTTTTACTATTAGATGTCTGGGTGTTGACCTATTTTTATTGATTTTGAGAGGGGTTCTCTGTGCTTCCTGGATTTTGATGCCTGTTTCCTTCCCCAAATTAGGGAAGTTCTCTGCTGTAATTTGCTCCAGTATACCTTCTGCCCCTCTCTCTCTTTCTTCTTCTTCTGGGATCCCAATTATTCTAATGTTGTTTCGTCTTATGGTATCGCTTATCTCTCGAATTCTGCCCTCGTGATCCAGTAGTTGTTTATCTCTCTTTTTCTCAGCTTCTTTATTTTCCATCATTTGGTCTTCTATCTCACTGATTCTTTCTTCTGCCTCATTTATCCTAGCAGTTAGCGCCCCCATATTTGATTGCACCTCATTAATAGCCTTTTTGATTTCTACTTGGTTAGATTTTAGTTCTTTTACTTCTCCAGAAAGGGTTTCTCTAATAACTTCCATGCTTTTTTCAAGCCCAGCTAGTATCTTTAAAGTGATGATTCTGAACTCTAGATCCGACATCGTACTAATGTCCATATTGAGTAGGTCCCTGGCAGTCGGTACTACCTCTTGCTCTTTTTGTTGAGGTGATTTTTTCCGTCTTGTCATTTTGTCCAGAGGAGAATAGATTAATGAGAGAACAAAATGCTAACAGGGTAACAACATCCCCAGAAAATATACTCTAAACAAATCAGAAAAGACCTGAAGCAGTGGGAAAAGAAAGGGAAAGAGAGAAAAAAGAAAAAGAAAAAGAAAAAGATAAAGATAAAAACAAACAAAAACAGAACAAAACAAAAAAAAACCAGAATGTGATCAAATATGATCAGACTGGTATATATATCAGTGCCACACACTAGATTTTGGGTGTATTTTGGTCTGTTAGAAGAAAGTGCCTCCCAAAATTTTAAAGAAAGAAAAACATATATATGTACAAAAATAAGGGTTGATATGATGAAGGGATGGAATATGACTGTAAAGATGGAAATTATAAAAAATTTTATAAAAGGAATTGATAAGAAGTTGTTTGAAAAAAGAAAGAAGAGGATTTAAGAAAAAAAAAGGGAGAGAATGTGATCAGGCAGGAGAGTAGAAAAAAACCATACACTAGAGATTTAGGGTATATTTTGATCTGTTAGAAGAAACTATCTCAAAATTTTAAAGAGAGTACAACTTATATATATATATGCCAAAAATACGGGTAACTACTATGAAGGGATAGAATATGACTCTAAAAATGAAAAATAAAAACGAAAAATAAAAAAAATTTTTTTTTAAAAAGGGATTGATAAGATGTTGGTTGAAAAAAGGAAAAAGAAAAATTCAAAAAAAAAAAAAAGTTAAAAAAAATTAACTTTGAAAGACTAAAGAATCATGGTAAAAAAGCCATGAATTCTATGTGCATTATTCCCCTAGCGCTGGAGTTCTGCCGTTCTCATTGATCGGTAAACTTGGTCTTGGCTGGCTGTTCTCGCTGATCTTCTGGGGGAGGGGCCTGTTGCCGTGGTTTCCAAATGTCTTTGCTGGAGGTGAAATTGCCCCGCCCTTGCCCGGTCCGGGCTAAGTAATCTGCTCGGGTTTGCTCTCCAGAGCTTTTGTTCCCTGCAAGCTTTCCGTACAGCTTTGGAGGATGAGAGTGAAAATGGCGGCCTCCCAATCTCCGCCTCGGAGTAGCCGAGAACTCGGGGCCCCGCTCCTCAGTGAGCCCCCAGAGAAAAGCCGTCAGTCACTCCCGTCTCCCCGGTCTCCGGCCGCACTCTGTGCTCACCCTGCCTGTGACCGCGCGTTTCTATCTCTGGCACCCGACCCCGTGTGGAGTCTCCAAACCCAGCAGATCCCTGCGGTGCACTCCCGCGCCGCTCCTCCCCGGGGAGGAAGGGGAGTCTCCCCGGATCTGCCACTTGTTGGGTCCCTGCTGGAGGAGCAGTGGCCCGACTGTGCCGCGGATCACGGTTTATGGCAACTCCAAGCTGAGAGCCCACACCTGGGCTCCATCTCTGCAGCCGGCTTCCCCGCTCCGATACCTGGGAGCTCTGCCGCACTCAGGCACCCCCGGTCTTCCTGTGACCCCGAGGGTCCTGAGACCACACTGTCCCATGAGGGTTCCACCCCCCGCTTAGCCACCAGAGTGACGTCCCTCAGACTAGCAGACTTCTAAAAGTTCGGATTTTGTGCTCCGTGGCTCTATCACTTGCCAGAAGCGGCCAACGGAGGCCCCTCCCCCGCCGTCTATTCTCCCGAATATCGCCTCAGATTCACTTCTCCGCACGTCCTACCTTCCAGAAAGTGGTCGCTTTTCTGTTCAGAGAGTTGTTGCTGTTCTTTTCTTCAATCTCCTGTTGAGTTTGTAGGTGTTCAGAATGGTTTGATCCCTATCCAGCTGAATTCCTGAGACCAGACGAAATCCAGGTCTCCTACTCCTCCACCATCTTGCTCTGCCTCGAGAAATGAGGATTTTTAATGTAATGTTCCTAAGCTTTCCTGAGTCATATTTATGCCAGACTCATTGGTGCTCATTATCTCAGAGTAGAGTAAAACCAGTTCAAACTAAGCTTGGGAGTAACAGTAGATTTTGAAAACTTGGGGCGACTCTCTTGCTGGTGGCTGTTTACAGGTCAGGAATTAAATCTAGATGGTGTGTCTTATTTCCTGGTGGTCAATGGAGATTGAATTTTATTGTTTTTATGAAGAGTGCCAGCTGATGGTCTTTACTGTCTTGGGTTGTCCTCCCACTTTGGGTCCTGGTTATAAGGACTGTGCTGTCCCCAGCCCCTGGAGCACTGCCTCTGAGGTAGAGGGCTGCAGGTCTGGGGCATGGCTTGCTCTTTCATTTTATCAAAACCTAGAAACAGCTTTCTTCCCTTTTTTTCCAGCCATAGATTTGTATTTTCGACCATGGCCATGTAGTCTTGAATGAAATTGCTTGTCTCTCTGAAATAATAGAGCATTTCCCAACCAAACCACACAGCATGGAGAGCTTCAGCCTGCAGTTGATGGCAGTTCTCACCACACTGGGTTGTGATTTTATGATCTGGTCTCCGTGACCGGCTGTAAATGCACCCCTGAACCTGGAGTCTGTCTGTGTCTTGGTCTGGAAAAGCGATGTTATCCAGCAGTCTGGCTGGTTCCCTGCGGTCTTTGTCTCTTGCTACCTCTGGCTTTCTTACCCAGAGTCCCGTGGACAGGGAACACGTGTAGTAAGTGTAAAGGTACGTCACAACATGGAAACCTGCTGGGAAGGTTTTGTTTCTTGGTTTCTCGTCAGGTAGGATGGAAACCCAAAAATAACATTGACTTCCACAAGATAAACGTTTAGTTCTCTTATGTCAACATCTGCAGGTGGTCGGTCTGATGCATTGCTTTGGTGGGCCAGGAATCTAGTTCTTCCATCTGATGGCTTTGTCCATGACCCACATTCCCAACATCACTCCAGGGTCCAGGATGGCTCCCAGCAGCAGAAAGGAAATGAGAAAAGGAGAAGAGCAGCCTCCCTCTCCACTTCATTCCCCTGATGTTTCTCAGGAGATGTATGCACTGTGTCTGCTTAAATCAAGGGACTACACCTTGTAGCCGGAGAGTCTGAGAAATATACCGTCTTTATTCTTAGCGTTCCTACGTCTGGCTAAAATAACTAAGTTTTATTACCGTGTGGAGGAAGGGAATATGGCTTTTGGGGACAACTGGCAGTGTATGTCAGGTTGGCAGATGGAAGTTACAAGAGCAGAGTCTTGGTGCTGGATGCTTTCCACTGATGCAGTGGGAAAAGACCATGCAGGGGAGAGGACACCCCCCTCACCACTGTGGATGCTCCCTATCAAGTCCTCACCCCGGGCTCGGGGAGGTGGTGACCACAAGACAGCTTTTCCTTCCTTCTTCCCTCTGCCAGTTACCCTCTTTATTAACTCCTGGGTAACCGGCTGAGTGGCATGCAGAAGAGTCGGTCAGCCTGGCTGCAGGGGAAGGGGCACTGAGCTAAGGTCTGGCTTCAGGCTGCTCTGTCGCCACGTGATGTTTGCCAGGTGGGGGCCGCGGCAGCCCCTGAGAGCCTGCCTCCCCATTTCTTGGTGTGTCAGTGGCTAGATGCCAGCTGGGCACAACCACCACGTCCAGGTAACGGGCCAGTGACTGATTTACATAGAGAGCCTTTACAAAACATTTCTAAATGTTTTGGTTTGAGGCCATATAGAATAGGTTCTATGACTGTTTCATAGTGAGGCGCTGCCTGTGAGAGCATAATACCCAAGTTAAACGTCAAATTTAATTTTTTGAGTAGATAATGTTTTCTCACGGTTCATTAATCATGATGTTATAAAAAGGTTTATGCTGAGAATTTCTGTTTCCATTTCATTCTCCCACCGCCCCCCATGGGTAATCATTTTTATTATTTCTGTGTGTGTAAGCTTCCAGCTTTTATTTGTATAAACACAAGCAATTACAAGTATATATATTTATTTTGTATATTATGTATATAACTTATGTACATAATTTATGTGTATAGTCCGTCTCTTCTTCCATAAAAAGTAACATTCTCTCTCCACTCTTCTGCACCTCGCATGTTTCCCTTACTAGCATATTCCACAGGGCTTTTCCTACCGGTATCTTTTCCTTTGTTGCAATATGGGGGTCCCGGCACCCATGGAGCGATGGTGACCCAGCTGGAGGAGCACCCACAGTTGGTTACCATAGTCGGTGGCTCCGGGAGTTTACGCAGGGACAGCCCTTTCCAGGTGGCTCCCCTTCCATCTGATTCCTTCCCCCATTACAGTCGTGAGGAGCAGGGGAGGATGCCCTTGTTTTGTTCTAGCTCTCCATAGTTCCCTGCTTTTATTGTTATTCCTGCTTCACCTGGCTGTGCGGCGAGGTGTGCTCCAGCCCTAGTCCTCTCCTGCAAGACCTGCCTCTTTCTGCGGTTTAACGTACGTAACGTCAGTCCTGACACTCATTTATTCTTCGCGGCTCCTCCATAGCCCTTGTTGCTGGAGGGCTTGCGGAGGCAGGTAGGCACCTGGAGGCCTTCCACACCTGTCTGTTTGTCCTGGCAGGTCAGGGGAGCTGGGCCCAACTCAGGGTCTTGGCGAAGACCTTCCCATGTTCCAGTTGTGGTCAGAAGTTGAAAGGATCTGCCGGGAGCCCCTCTGAAGGCATCTTGAATACGAGTCCCCGTCTCCCTCATCCCCCTCTCTTGAGCTATTTGACTGTCAACTGTTTTGTTGTAGACTTTGGCCTAAAACTTTTTATAATAGGAGTCAGTTCACCAGGGCATCTGTGTTCTTTGTGATTTATGGATGCGGTGGGCGCATCCTGTGCCCTGCTGATTGACGTGTCCTGGGCCACCATTTTTGTACTTGGATTGTGGGTAACTTGCCTTTGAGTATGGCAACAACTTTTCCTACGTCTCTCACTTGTGTGTTTCTTGGGGTTTTCCTCACATTGCTGCTTACTGAACTGCAATGAATCCCAGATTAAGGACCTCCTTCATGCTCTGACTTCCAGATTCCGAAACCAAGGATCCTCTAGAAATCAGTACAAGGCTCAGTCCTCATTAAGAAATAATTGGGACCAAAGTGGCTCTCTGTTTTATTAGTCAGTTGATAAATCCCTCTAAAAGCAAATTGGGCCAATGAGTTGCTAACCCAATTAACATCTGTTTATAGGACTAGAATATTCTATATGGCTCTTCCTAGGAAGTCAAGTGGTCTGGGGCAGGTTGCCCTGCAGAGCTGGGCAGTTGTCAGCCTGTTGAGTTAGGAGGGGCAATGGAGAGGTGGTGACCATCCTCTGGAAACTTGTGACAGAAAGCCTGGCAGCCAGCAAAAGGAATGGCTGGTGAGGGAGGAGCCAAGCTGTCCTTCTGGACCTGTAGTTCAGCTGTTTTTCAGGTGGTGGCAGAGGACCAGGGTGTATGCAGCTTAGAATCACTTCATGATGGGCAGGGCCTGGAGTGGCCATCCAGAATGCAAGTGGCGGCTGGCCACAGGCTCTGTGTGGCTGTTCTAGGCCTGGACACGCTGTTTAGAGTCACAGGTTCCACTTTGTTGGAACTATTTTCTGAACCTTAAAGGATTTCTGGAGTTGACAACATGTGTTCGGCTGTGTATTCATTACTTCGGCAAATATGTACTGAGCCCCACCCATGTGCCCGAGCCATGCTGGGCACTGGTCCCCACCCATATAGGCATCCCTGTTTACCATGTGCATGTGAGTGCTAAGGACATGCTTTTGTTGACTAGAAACATTCACTTTCCTTAACCTCAGTATCTCTGAAAATGCTTATTTTGAGACTTGAGTTACCAGTAAATATGGGAGACTTTTTGCATTGTGCCCCTGGGGTGGGGGCCATGCACCCATTTGGCAGCTCTGTGTCCTAAAGTATATGTTCTTTGTTTGACAGTCCTGGGGGAGAGGCCTCACTTGTTAGCTTCGTCCCTCTTTCCTCTGGGACACCCTGTCTCATAGTCCCTCCCCCCTCCCCAAAGCCAGTATTCGGGGTGCTTCTGGAAAGGGCTCAGTGAGTGCCCTTGTGGCTCTGGGCCATGCAGAGCAGGGAGGCCTGTGGCCTACGGGGTCTGGTGACAGCTCCCTTGGGGATCATTTACTAGGCCTCTGGAGCGCCCCAGGCCAGCAGTGGCCAGGGGCCTGGGGGTGGGGGGCCACACATGACTGTTTGAAGCAGCTTCTCTTCAGGACTGTGAAGTGGGTGTTATGCTCTTTGGCTCTTTTTTTCTAGTGACACAAAACAAGGGACACTTGGTGCTGGTGGATTCATGCCCTTTGGATTCTCCGGTGTCCTGTCGGGGGCAGCGACCTGCTTCTATGCCTTCGTGGGCTTTGACTGCATCGCCACCACAGGTACGGCGCCCGCCGGCCGAGTGGGCCGGGGCTGCGGGGCCTCCTCTCCCGTCAGGCAGGCTGGGCTAACTATACCCACAGGTTGCTCTTTTCCCTCCTGTGGGCCTGTGCTCGCTGCTGCTCCTTCACACATGGGTAACGTGTCGATTTGTAGCTTCCTGCTAATCTTTTCCCCCCTTTATCACTTCCCCAAGTGGCCGTGCCTGACAGGAAAGTCTGCATCACGAACATGACTAACCGTTGTGCTGCTGGGATGGGATAATGACAGCGTCGCTGCAGCCCGATTTCATATCTGGGCGTCATCCGGGAGAAATGAGGCCATTGAAAATACTGTTATCCGGGTGCTTGAATAGGCTGGGCTCAGTCGGGCCTCCTGAATTTTCTCTGCCAAAGGAAACAAGGCTTTTCCTTGGCTGGACCAGGGCGTAAAGGCCGAGAACACCATCCCTGGGCGTTACGGGTCCTCCAGCCCGTGTGCGGAGGGCCGCCTGTGGTTCCCAGAAGCCCGAAGACCCTGATTCCCGTAGGGCTGAGCACGTAGGGGCGCCATTTGTGGGTGGCATGGGCATCTTGTGGGCTCGTGGGGATGCCCCTCACTGTCTTGCCCTCCGGGGCCTGACTCCTTGCTGTTTCTAGGTGAAGAAGTCAAGAACCCTCAGAAGGCGATCCCCGTGGGGATTGTCGCGTCCCTCCTGATTTGCTTCATCGCTTACTTCGGGGTGTCTGCCGCCCTCACGCTCATGATGCCATACTTCTGCCTGGACAAGGACAGCCCCCTGCCCGACGCCTTCAAGCATGTGGGCTGGGAAGGTGCCAAGTACGCAGTGGCCGTCGGCTCCCTCTGCGCTCTTTCTACCAGGTGAGGCCTCTGAAGCTCTTGGGAGGGTACGCTGTAGTAGGCCATGTGAGGCCTGACACACAGGAGAGCTGCTCATCTCGCTCTTTTCCCCTGAAATAGAACCAGCACCCCAACCCCGATGATGTGGTTTCTCCTCTTGTTGTTAGCAATCATCCCATGAGTTGTTATTGATATTTTCATCCTGAAGCCTCTGAGGCCCACTTTCTGACATCTGCTCATAAAGGGTCTGGCTTGCTGTCCCCAACCTTGGCCCCTGCCCCGGGCCACCTCTTTGAACACTGTATTTTGGCCCTTTGTTTGGCCATAACGCAGAGGCTACCTTGAAAAAGGGAGTAAATGCCTTTTTTTTTTTTAAAGATTTTATTTATTTGAGAGAGAGAGCGAGAGAAAGAGAGCACAAGCTGGCGGCAGGGTGGGGGTGGGAGGGGAGTAGGGTAGAGGGAGAGGGAGAAGCAGACTCCCCACTGAGCAGGGAGCCTGATGCAGGGCTTAATCCCAGGACCTTGGGATCATGACCCGAGGTGAAGGCAGATGCTTAACCAACTGAGCTACCCAGGCACCCGGGATTAAGTGCCTTTGAATAAGAAACATTTTGCCCCCGATATTTGCCATTAGCCTGTACATACAGGAAATATTTGCTAAACATTGATTTACCACAGAGAAATCCTCATAAGCCCAGTGATGCTTTTATTTTCTGTTTGATTTAGCTAGAAATACTGTGGGAAGAAATACAAAATTTCCCTTTCATAAAAATTATGACTAGATCCCATGCATGTTTATGTTAGGTTATGCCATTCTTTCACTGAGTACATACTCACAGTAAGTGCTTTTTCTGGGGTTGATGCATTGAATTTTGTCTTCCAGTCATGGGCTTCACCTAGTTTGGAGGGTGGCAGTTCTTGGCGAGAAGTCCAGGGCTCCCTCTCGGTGGTATGCCGTATGGTATACCCCATACTGGTCACGTTATGGTGCCCTTCTTCCCGGGGGGCTAGTGTCACAGATGCATTTTGCCTTTTCCTCCCATCTAGTCTTTTAGGTTCCATGTTTCCCATGCCTCGAGTTATCTACGCCATGGCTGAAGATGGACTGCTATTTAAATTTTTGGCCAAAATCAACGATAGGACCAAAACACCAGTAATCGCCACGTTGACCTCAGGTGCCATTGCTGGTAAGAACTGAAACTAATCCCACATGCCAGTATTTTAATAGTTGAGTTACTAGTCCCTAGGGAAAAATACCTTGAATTGTGTTGGAACAACACAAGTGAGAAGTTGGAACTGGGCTTTTTAACTTTTGGTTTTCACCCTTGGAACCTGGTTTCTTGCAAGGTAACCACCCTTTTGACTAAAGGTGGAGGCCAGCTTTACACAGGATGTGATGGAATTCTCAAAAATTTTTGAATCCTTTTATTATGATTACCCTCTCATTGGATGGAGCTTGGAACACACACTGTCCCTTCAGAGTCATTTGTATTTCCCCTTTTCTGAATGTTCCTGAGTAGACTTTGGTGGGATGACGTCTTCTTGCATGGTAACAAGCCAAGAGACTTTTTGTTAGTACTGGAAATTCATTGTCCGTGTCTCTTAGCCTGTGGATTCTCAGGGGAATGAGAATCCCTTAGGATCAGTGTTTTATGAAACATGCTACCTGTTCTCCAGGAGACATTGGAGGGGTTGCTGGGGAGGCCAGTTGCTGTAAGTTTATAAATCATGGCAGGCTCAGAGGGCATTTATCTTATCAAGTATCAGGTTCCCCACCAAGAGGACAGTTTTGACAGCCAAAATCGGTACACAAAGAACCCTTGGAGCTATGTGATATTCCAGGGGCCCCTGATTAAGAAAAGGGGAGCATCAAAGGAAACTGACGTGCATACGCACTATGCTATTGGTTTTCTATATTTTCGCCTTTAATAATTGCCCCTCCTAGCCCCGAGAGACAGGCATTATCCAGCCCATTGTACAGAGAGGTGAAGTGAGGATGTACACCCACACCCAGGAGATCTGGCTCTCGGTTCCTGGTTTGTTTTTATGCCAAAGTGGCTGGCTCCTTCCAGGGTCTTTTTGGGATATTAGGACATGTGATACCAGTTCAATCTGCACCACAGAGACTAGTCAAATAGCCATTGGTAAGACATTTGACCCTCTTAAGTGAATGAATTGTTGTTAGTAGTATCTGTGCCCTTAGCAAAGTGTGCTTATGTTGTGGATTAATGTTATATAATGAAAGAAAGCTAGTTTTTCATTATTTAACAAATTCGTAGTGTAACTGTGCATTCTTGACCGTGATCTCAGTGGTCAGGTTAAGGGACACCATATGTCAGAATATGACCAATATATTTAAGAGATTAAGGAATGGGAAATAGTAAATGTTCTTTCAGGATTTACATGTAATTTGATCATATTAAAGACTTGACTAATTCCCTTCCTGTGCTGATCAAGGGAGCTCAAACTATAATCTTTAAAGTGACTATAAAATACATGCATTCACCAAACCAGG
This sequence comes from Halichoerus grypus, assembly GCF_964656455.1. NCBI lineage: Eukaryota > Metazoa > Chordata > Mammalia > Carnivora > Phocidae > Halichoerus > Halichoerus grypus. The sequence continues at coordinate 71,301,410 of NC_135715.1, forward strand.
GATTTACTCTTTCCTTTCATTTGGCAGGAGTGGTAAATAAGTATTTGGTTTTCTGAAATCACCCCACATGGAGAAAGTTTGGCTTGAGTTTCTGTGTGAGTGGGAACGTAGGCATCTGTGGCATGCACAGTTGGATACTATTCTAATTATCCAGAAGGCCCCGCATTGCTCTTTGATCCTGTTATTTACCCTCAATTGAAATTTGTTTTAGTTGGAGTTAATCTATAGGGGCTTGAGAAATATTTGTGGAAAAGTAATGGTTTTGTGTTTCTGTTTTAACTTGTGTTGATGGCATGTGAGGTGAAAATATCCCAAAGTAGATGTATCCAAGTTATTTTTTAAATGGGAAACTTGACATGTGTACCCAAATAAATAGAGATATATACTCTCACAAAAATTACAAAAGATTTTCAAATAAGCATGCATGTTGTATATTTTTTTTAGTGGGGTCATGGTAAAGGTACTGATACTGTTTGGAAATAACACTGCTTTCCATGCTCAGCTGCCTGGGTTAGGAGCCCCCGTGAGTCCTCCCAGAGCCTAGACTTGACCTCATCCATCTGCTCATCACTGTTGCCTACTGTTGCCTATCTTGGATGATGCACTCAGGGAAGCCAGAGACTATCTGGTCTGCCCTGTTTGATGGTGTACATCTTTGATGGTCTACACTGACCGGCATACTCTCAATGAGTGCCAGATGGATGATGAATGTGTGGGTAGATGATGGATGAATGGATGGATGGATGGATGGATGGTTGGTTGGATGGCCGAATAGATGGATAGGTGATGGGTGATGGATGGACAGAGGATGGATTGATGGACGGATGGATGGATGGATGATGGATGGATGGTGTGTGGGTAGATGGAGAGATACACCTAACTATGTATGAGTCTGCATGGTGCAGAGAAAGACACGCTGGACTCAGAGCCACAAGAACCTAGTTGAGAATTCCAATTCTAGCTGTGTGACCTTAGATAAGTCTCCCAACATGTCTGACTTCAGTTTCTCAATCTATAGTGTAGGGAGAGCTTGCAAAGTTGCCATGAGGATCAATAAAGGTCATGTTGATGAAAGTGCTCTCTATATAAATGTTAATTATTATTACTGTCTGCTGAGAACAGTGTATGTGATTTAATCCTGAGCGTTTCTTCCCTTTAAGCAATGTCACAATGTCTTTCCATGGAAAGGGCTGGGGTGAGGAAGCAAGAAAAAGCAGCTCCCGCTGTGTGCCCTGGATCACGGGTGGGTGGTGGTTCTGGCTATCTGTGATAGTGGGCCATCCTTGGATCCTGATGCTTATCTCCTCCCTAGCTGTGATGGCCTTTCTCTTTGACCTGAAGGACTTGGTGGACCTCATGTCGATTGGCACTCTCCTGGCTTACTCTTTGGTGGCTGCCTGTGTGTTGGTCTTACGGTATGTATGGCTCTTCTGGGTTCCATGATAGAAACGGAGATGCACCCTGTTAGCCTTTTAAAGGTTCAAGTTAATGATTTATACGGTGTAAATTTTAGGTTGTTGATAGATAGTTCCTTTGAGAACTGCCCTGGAGAGGGTGGGATTTGGTGGTTGAGAGCCTAGTCACAGAGAACATCACTGAAAAGAGTCAGGGGGCTCACCTCTCACTATCATGTGCCCTCATTTTTCTGGCGGGATGTTAGGAGGAGAGAGACCGGTTCTCAGCCCACCTGTTGGGCCTGGTCCAGGGAACAGAATTTTTGAAGGCTTAGGGTAATGATTTCAGTTTGGTCCATGTTCTTAGGTTGGAGGGGACTAGGGACTAGTCCTGGTGGGAACTGGGAGAATGCCAGTTGTGTGAACCTTAGGGTAGTGTGCTGCTTTGGCAGCAGCACCGCACTCTACAGCCAGGAGGAGGCAGTCCCAGTGTGTGGCATGGAGTGGCCAACGTGGATGTTCCGTGAGACTTCCCAGGCTCTGGCGGTTTTAGCCTCGTGGAGACCAGGCTAGCCCCTTGGATGGCCGGAAGAAAGCAGCTCGGGGCCTAGGCTTGGCGTCCTGGTGTTCTCGGCTGCCCTGGTGCCCCCCTCCCCAAGCACGCCCCTGGGCTCCAATTTTCCTTTGCTCTGGAAGGGCGGCTCTGCTTCCTCACTACCAGGAGAGGCTCAAGGGTGCATTTATCATGAGAATATGGAGTCATGGAGACTCAGTGGTGGCCACCTGGGAAGAGCCTTGTTACTTCTTTCCGGGTATTTATACTGGCAAGGTCATTTATTTCATTTGTTCCGTTTCGAATGTGCTTAGCACCTACTCTATGTAAAACTTGGGTTGAACCTCCGTAGTGGCTGTGTAGCTCGGCTAAAACTAGTTTGCTAGTTCTGTGACCACTTATTCCTTCCTGAGGGCTCGACACTGGAATCTTTTCTGAGGTTCCCCTCACATTCGTAATTGACCAAATGCTGTTAACATAAATCAATCAGTAAAAAAAATGGTTAAATATCTTTATGCTCACTCTTAGATTATATGCAAAATAATTCAGAAAGCACTCTGTTTTTGGTAGCTGGTAGAAAAGATTTGAGCTCTGTTCATTTTGGGTGGGAAGATAAGGAGGCTCGTTTAAAATGAATGCTTTACTTGCAGGAAGCTTATGTCTTGGAAATCATGCCACAGGCTCAGTCCTTTAGCCAGCTCTATAAAGTTATTTATTCTAAGGCATTTGGAGTTTTAAAATAAATTGATCCAATTAAGTCTCACAAACAGAATTTCTCAAATCCGTCAGCCTGCAGACACATTTCTCTGGCTCTTGGCACCAAATGGGATCCTAATGTTACTGCTCTCTATTTCTGTTTGTACTTTTAGCTCCCTTCAGCCGTAGTTTTGTTGGAAGTGGCCTAATACTGTAAGCATCCAAGGGGTAGTGCTACTTCTCAGAGCAAGAGAAACCATCTTAGGACATTTCTCTGGGCTGGTTCATGGGGAAGGTCAAGTTGCCTCAAAGCAGAGACCCCAAGGAGGGTGTCGCCCAGAAGCAGGAACAGAAAGAAGGCGAGAACTCAGGTCTCCTCCTCTGTACCTACTTTGCCAGAGAATGCATCAGTCTGACCATCTTCTTCCCATTTTATGCCTTGTGTCCTGGGCAACTTACCTTCGAAAGCTTACTAAGAACTTGAGTTAGTACGTGTCCTTTTGCCTAATGAAAGCACATTATGATGGTCATACAATACATTTCTTTACAGGTATCAGCCAGAGCAACCTAACATGGTATACCAGATGGCCAGAACTACCGACGAGCTAGATCAAGTGGACCAGAATGAACTGGTGAGCACCAGTGATTCCCAGACAGGCTTTTTACCAGAAGCGGAACGGTTTTCTTTGAAAACCATACTCTCACCCAAAAATATGGAGCCTTCCAAATTCTCCGGGCTAATTGTGAACATTTCAACCAGCCTCATAGGTAAGAGCCTGCCCTTCCCTGCAAGGTGTTTGGGGGTCCTGCTTGTTGGTGTTGCAGGGTTTCTTGTCAAGGGTGGTGGAGGCAAATGCTGGAAGGGATAAGCACCTGTCTTGCTACCGGACTGTGATGTAAATTATTCTGCCCTTATGGTAGTTGATGGCGGCAGAAACGGAGCCTCCCTCTCCACGGGTTTTGGGGAAGACTGAGGGTATCTGTGGGGATTTGAAAAAAAATTGAATTGCACCCCTCTCTCCCTCCCTCCTCCTTAGCAATTCTTATCATCACCTTCTGCATTGTGGCCGTGCTTGGAAATGAGGCTCTGACAAAAGGGGAGTTGTGGGCAATCTTTATGCTCGCCGGATCTGTCCTTCTCTGCTCCCTGGTCACAATCATCATCTGGAGGCAGCCTGAGAGCAAGACCAAGCTTTCATTTAAGGTGAGCAGCTCTGCCTGCAGGGAACCTCCTGGTAGGTTCCTGTGGTAGGAGCCACAAACCCCGGCACTCCTGCGCCCTGTGTGGGCCCTGCCAGGCCGGGTTGTCTGGAGGGGAGGGGCTTGCCGGCCAGCCTCAGGGACCGTGAGGTGCAGACAGTGCCTGCTGAGGGGGGACCCGACCCTGGAAGAAGGCACCCCTCCCCGCCCCGGCTCTCAGGTGTCCCGGCGCAGCTCACTGCGGGGGCAGCTCATGCATGTCCGCCCAGCATACGTGTCCGGCGCATCGCCTTACCAAGCCTTGGAGGTGATCGAGGCGTGTGCATTTTAGATTCACAAGTAATGAAGCAGTTCACTGTTGGAGATAAAGGGGAAGTCCCTCTTCTAGCCCCTTCTTTAACAGGAAAATAGCAAGAGGGGAAAATCAGAGTAGAGCTCACTTTGGCACTTGGTAGCTTAGAACCAAACTCCCACCTATTAGGGTTTGCCCGCGTGGGTGTGCGGCTGTGTGTATGTATGTGGGTTGGGGTGCACTCACTTTCTCCTCCCTGTATAAATAGCGCAGTCCATCTGAATCTCGGGTGGGGGCTTTTCCTAGGTCGTTTTTGCTAAATGACTCAAAGGCGCCGTCCCCCCGCACTCCATCCCCTGCAGACTTGACACCACCACCCGCCGTCTTTGCAGGTACCCTTCCTGCCGCTACTTCCTGTCCTGAGCATCTTTGTGAACGTCTATCTCATGATGCAGCTGGACCAAGGCACATGGGTCCGCTTTGCAGTGTGGATGCTGATAGGTACGTGAAGTCATGGGTTTCACTGTGACGGCATCTCTCGGAGGCCCCTCCACCCCAGTCCCCGAGCCTGTGCCATGCAGCTCATTTGTCTTTCCTGCAACTTGGCTGATTGCCTAGCCTCTTTTCCAATCTCAAAACATAATGAAAACACATGTAGTCCGCAGTTTCTCAATAAGGAGGTCCTAGTAGATCGTGGGTCCCCCCTCCCTTTAAGATACTTTTATTTTAATAGCTCTTGTCTGAACTAGTTATGTCATTGCTAGAGTTGAAGGTAATGAGAGCGAGGCGATGAGTCTGCTGTTGACCAAGCACCAGTTCATCTCCCCCCACAGGGGAAAGCCTGGGCCGTGCCTCCCCAGCCCAGCCAGCACCTGCCCACTGGCCCATGTGGGAGGTTAGGGGGTCACCGTTTGGGTGCTGGTCCTTTTGTAGGCTGCCCATGACCCGTCCCCTCCCTGGGTATCCAACCCCAAGAATTGCAGGAAGTGGACTCGGGCTCCTTCCTCAGTGCTGATGACCAGGGAGCGGGCCTTGCCCCTCACCCCTCAGTGTCGCTGACAAGAGCTGTAACCCCAGGACTGTGTTTCTGCTGAAGCCCTCAGCCCTGGGTCACCATACTTGGGGGCAGATAGCTGCCGCCTTGAGATCCTTCTCTGCAGGCCCCACATTGTCTGCAGAGTGTGGCCTGAGGCTGGTTTGACAGCCATCCCCGGCAGAGCCTTTCTGTGAGAGAGTTGGCTCAGCGTGTGCAGTGGTGTGTGATCGGTATACATTGCTCCAGACTGGGGTGAGGTGCTCATTCCCTGCTGGACGTGGACGACACCTGCTTCTAAGCGCCCCAGATGTGAGCTCCTGGGCTCCACACTGTTAGCTTATTTCCAGGACTTTTGGTGGCTGAGCCCTTCCTTTGAGGCCGGCTCTCCTTGTGTCTCTGGCACAAGGGTGGCCTCAAGGCCACATGGGCTGTAGTCCTTGAGTGGATGGTTCGAAGCTCAGATCTCTGTGCCCCACCACAGACCTTTGAAGCCCTGGACACTGGAACGGACTGAACTCCTGGGTCATACACACTTGCAGGCAACTTGAGTGCCACCTCCCGTCTGACAGTCACATATGTAGAGAAAACAGAGACGGTGGGGACTCCGGAGGCCTTGCGAATAGCCTGGGGAGCCGTGGTGCCCATTGGAAATCCCACCCTGGCAGGGAACCGGACGACCCCACCAGTGGCCATGGGGCACCAACCAGGTGGTCAATGGCTGAAGCTGTGGGAGCAGCACCTCTCCCGGGGTCCCCAGCCTGGTTGCTCAGTGTGCAGCTCAGGAACCGGCCCAGTGGGAGGCTCTCCAGAAGGGAGTGTGCCCGCACCGCATCTCGAAGAGGCGAGATGACCACTTCTGCTGATTGTAGTTGAAGAGTCATGTCGTTTCTCCCAATACTTTGGAAAGTTGGCCCACGAGGGCTGCTTGCGCTGGGTTCAGGCCCGGGACAGGCAGCATGGAGAGGCTTTCCTGGGAGCCACGCGACGGACCCAGGCCTGCTCTGCCTGCTGTGTTCACACGTGCTCTCTGCTCTCGGCCTACAGGCTTCATCATCTACTTTGGCTATGGTTTGTGGCACAGCGAGGAGGCGTCCCTGGCCGCTGACCAAGCAAGGACTCCTGATGGCAATTTGGACCATTGCAAGTGACACGCAGCCCGGCCCCCAGAGGTGGCAGCAGCCCTGAGGGATGCCCGCAAAGGTCCTGGGAGCACCTCACTCTCTCCACCAGTGCATCAGGACCCACCCGCATCTACAAAGCCCCCACGCAGCAGAAGGTGCAGCTACTTGAAATGCAGCCTCAGCCCACAGCCCGTGTGTCCTGCCTAGACTCGCTCTGCGGCAGGTGCACGGCAGCCCGTCACCTCGGACAGCTCCCTGGCGGGGGGCCACTTGGCTGCAGCTGGCCACTGTGGCTCCTAACAGCCCTCTGAACACAGAAAGCAGTCCCTGCCCCACCAGCTCCATGCCCATGCTGCTGTGTCCTCAGGCAGAATGGAGGTCACCGTTTCTTGTCACCTTGGGGAATCGGGCCTCCCTCCCCGGGGACCATTCTGGTATTGAAAATGTGCACACTCCAGACTCTCAGTAGCTATCTCCCCACTCGGCCCCAAAGGCCAACCGTAGAGGCAAGGGGAGTACTCCAAAACATATGTCCCAGAGCCAAAGGACAGCAGTTTACTTTAAAAAGGAAGAGCAAGACTGGTTTCCTTCTCCCACTCCTTTTCTCTGGGTTGCTTCCCGAAGAGGTTGTGAGGACTGTGAGCTCTCCCCTCCTTCCCCTTCCAGGCAGGGGTTTCGCTCTGACACCGGACAGAACCACGCACACCCCAGCGGCAGTACTGAGGGCAGGCGTTTCTGTCACTGACGAAGAAGGGAGCGCCACTGTGGGGACAAGGCAGGAGGGCCGCCTCCACCCCTCGCCCCTGAGCGCGGGGACCTCCCTCAGCCGCACTCTCTCCAGGCCTGGGCCGGTTCTGGCTGCTTCTGGTATCTCGCACCAACGGCTGTGTGTCCCGAGTAACTGGAGCATGGCACTGCATTCATGTGGGACTGGCCTTAGATTAGCAGAGCTTAGAACACTGTTTTCTATGGGTCTTTGCCAATCACTAAATCCTGCCCTCTGATGCTTGTGGGTCAGCGTCTTGAGTCTTGTAAGGTTCTCAAGGCAGGTGTCTGCTCATTCTGAGGTGATGGTGCCAGTCCCCCAGCTGCTTCTGGCCCCCGACATGATCTGTTTGGTCTATTTGGCCCTCCTCTTAGATAGAATCAAACTGAGTCCTCCCATTAGCATCTGTGAATCACTCCAAATTAAGTTGGCGCTTAGTGTTAACTTGGAAAATGGCCAAATATTTCCTCGGTGTGTTGTTGAGAGCACGGGGTCCACACATGAGAATTTGAGGTCATATTGCTGTCCCTGTCATGTATGTGTTGTCCAAACGTTGTGGGTTTGTGTCTGGGTTCGTAACCCGGTCCCGGACCTCCCGCCTCCATAACTCGGAGAGCCTGCTGGGGTGCCCGCACGCAGCGCGCATGGTCCCTCCCCCCCCGGGCCCTGCAGTACCCCACACTCACACCCGCTCTGCAGAGAGGAGCCCGAGGAAACAAGAACGCTGATGCAGTCTTCCTTCCGATGAGAGTGTGACTTGGGAGACGGAAGGGCCCCGCGTGGATGGGAGGGGAGGGAGGAAGGCATGTAGACATCCCAGAAAATGTAAATGCTGCTTTTGAAGCTCAGACTCCCATTTCATCCCCCTCCGGCCTTTGACACAAATCTGGTAGAAAGAAGCCTGGTAAACTGACGGCACTTGTCTGATCTCCCTCAGTAGGTTCAGAGAGAATTGCAAGAATTCGTGGAAACGCCGAATGGCAGGGTCGGTCAGTGGAGGGCTGGTGGGCGAGTGGCCAAGGGTTGGCCTCTGCCACTGGCCCTGATCACCTGCCTGGAAGCTTTATTCTAAATATCATTTGTGAATGTTACAGAGGGAGGAACATAAGAGCTCAAAGCGTGGGTTTCCAAAGAAAGGTATTTAAATTTATGTAGATTGGTGCTGTACAATATTTTGATAAATATTAACTTATTTTGTTGGGGTTTTGGTTGTCTGCTGTGTTCTTAGGGTTTGTTAGCTATTTGTTTGCTTGATTTGTCTGTTATTTTCCCACATAGGCAAAGAGAACTTGAGGGAAAGAGAATATCCGACAAAAGTGTAGGAGAGAGAGAATTTTTTTTTTTTTACTTTAATTTCTTTTTCTGGCTGAAATATCTGTGCAAGACAGCGTGCAACAGACTGTGGATACAGTTGACATTTCAGCTGGCGACATGTATCCTTCTACCAACTGACAAGGTGTGTTTCCCTGAGACCATCCCGTGGAATGAGAAACTCCTGGCGCGTGAGGGTCCTCCTTCCTCACCCCAAAGTGGGAAGTGCCTCCAGAAGGCTCACCAGCTCAGGAGTGAGAAGCCCCTGCCCCCTCCCCTGTCAGGGGGAGGAGCCTCCCACTTAGAAAAGGACACCTGAAGGTGCCACAGAGAAATCGTTCTCACGGTCCCTCTGCTTTTATTGAGACTAACTTTTGTGCGGTTGCCAGGGGTTTTTCTCTTCTGTTTACGAGGATGGTGATGTAAGGAATGGTGTTGATAGGCTTTTTCTTATCCCTTCATTCCTTCCCCAGAAATAAACACACACACACACACACGCACACACACATGCATATACACACAGGCAAGAAATAACCACCAGAAGTGCCCAACAATTGGCCTCCCAACCCCCCAAGCAAGAATATGATTCTCAGTTTCATGGCTTGGCCAGTATTTTCCTAAATCATCAGAAATTCCACACTTCTAGAGACATGCCCTTTGGAAATGTTGTGTCTGCTTTTATCTGTGGCCCAGCCCCAAATACCCACATTGGAAAGACCCATTTGTGTCAAGTAAGCACCCCTTCCTGCCTCCCGTAGTGCCCCCCGCCCTGCATGTTTTTTTGACCCCATGAAGACTCACAAAGACGCCAGCAGCGGAGCCCCAGGAGCTCTGCTGAAGAGTGAGGGGTGTGAGGGGTCTCCAGGGAAGCAGTCAGGCCCCATGGGCCAGTGAGGCTGAGCCTGCTTCCTGGAGGGGCGCCTGGGGCAGGAGATTGGGCCTCTGCACACCCATCACCCCACCCTACTGGCTCACACCCCTTCCGCCCAACTTGGGGCCCGATTTGTTTTTCCAAACCAATAGGAGTGGATAGGGCCATCTTTCCTAGGGTGTTTTGGAAAGACTCCAAATCGATGCTGTTGTCAGAACCCCCCTCCCTGCAGCTCCCCCACTTGAGTTTGGTTCCACTGAGTCCTCTCTATCAAGAGATCAGCCTTCTGGTCCCGTGTGCTGGTGCCGTGGTTCAGCTATCACAGGGCTCCCGCCTGTCATGTGTGCACTCTGGGGGCTGCCCCCACCCCGAGCTCCTGAGGCTCTGGCACACCCCCTTCTACACTTCCGGCGCAGCCTGTGTGCGCACCTGGTTGAGGCCCCTGGCCCTCGCTTGTTGGGCTTCCTGGATGGCAGCGGGCACGGACTGGGTTATACACTGTCCTCCCGCCACCGAGCAGGTGTTCAGAGCTGAGTGAGTTCTGTAGTCTGCGCAGGATGGCCTCTAGCCTGACGCCAGACACAGCCTGGAGTACGGGGTCAGAGGCTGGGCTCCTTGGGTGAGTGTGGACATGCCTCGGAAAGGCCCCCAGCCAGAGTGCAGGCGGGCTCCCAGGCATTCCGGGGGCGTCGCCGGGGGCGGGTACCTGCTCGCACTGTGCCGGGCCCGTCTTCTGCTCTGCGTGTCTCACTTTCACACATCTCATAAAAGCTGATCGTTCTGTCGGCACCCGAGAGCCATCACCACGAAGACGGGAGTGAGGCCCCTTCGTGCCAGGCCCCATCACCGATGTGTTCTAGCGTGGATGGGGCCGTCTGCGGGCACGGCCACACTCTGCCGGCCATAGGTGTGCGATGCTTGTGTGCTCGTGTGTGGGACTGTTACAGAGTTCCCGGCAGGTGGAACTACATGTATGTTATGTGTGGTTGTTATGTATAATTTAAGATATATGTTTGACATCATAATGAGAGTATTGTATGTAAGGCTCCTCAGGGAGAATGAGATCTACATTTTGTCAGACTCTTGTGGACTTTTTTTGGTAATGAAATGCTTTATTGATCCAGTGGTGCAAGAAGCTGCACTCCGTATTTCATCATCATAGTTATGATGCCTGATGGGTTTTTATGGCAAAAAAAAAAAGTCAACTGACTTTGATATTCGTCACTATAACCCAGAGTCTTTTTGTGCCCATTGCTTCATTGAGTGGCAGTGCTCTTTGGAGAGGGACGTGGACCAGCCAAGGGTCTGAGGGCACAGTTATCAAGGAACCCCCCGGATGACCCTGTAAGTGCATTGAACTGCCGGCTGAAAACCGCCCCCATGAGATAAAGACCTTGGCTGTGAAGTCCAAGAAATTGATCTTCTCAGGGTATGAGCAGGGTCGGGAAGCAGGGCTAGGAAGATGCGCTTTGACTTTGTTAATTTATTAACAAGGTATATGATTTTGTGTTTCTTGATGACAAACTTTTTTAAGTTTAGGACTTATTTTCGATTTGAGAAATTGTAATATATATTTAAAGTAAGTTTCCCGCTTAAGTTGTGCCTTTCAGCGTCAATGGGTCTAAGAAGCACAGAGGGTGATGATCACAATGAGGGCTGGTTTATTATCAAACCTGCATAGCTGTGGTTTCTCCAGCAAACTTTTTCTTCTACTGAACATGGAGCCATTATTAAAAGAATTGTGTTTCTTATTATGTAAATTGTATAATATTTTTTTGCTTGTTTGATGTTCTATTTTTCTAATAGTTTTCTTATAGTTTCTTATAATTGTGATACTAGATTTAGATTCTGATGCCCACTGCAAACCAAGCTGTCTCTGCTGGCCCCTCCTGTTTTTATCTGAAGGACAAGCATAGATGTCCATCGCCTTTAAAAAATGTGAAACTCTGCTCTGTATCCCATTTTTGCTGACAACACTGTATGTTGACAAATTCCTACTATATGTTGTAAAATCAAATTATTTTGTGGTACATTATCTCATGCTTCCGCAAACTCTAATAAATTCTGTCTATGGCTTCAGCATGCACAGTGTGATCTCAAGAATTGCAGCAGCCCTCGGCGGGGTCCCCAAGCTTGGCAGTGCCCCACAGAGAGTTCCAGATCCCGCCCTTTGCTTCTTCAGTATCCCCATTTCCCCACAGCCGGATGTTGTAATGTCTCATTTTCCTTCAGCCGTTTGTGCAAATGCTCATTCCAAGGACTAGCACCTCAACCAGGGAATCCCCCAGCCCTCACTTAGGATCCTCTCATGCTATCTCCCCCCCCCCCCCACACACACTTCTTCCAGACTTGGCTTGGGTTTGAGCGGGGACGTCTTCGCACCCAGGTTGCTGCCAGCCAAGGGCACAGAGCTGCTCATCTGCCAAAGCACTTGGGTGCCCGGGCAGCCAAACCGCCTCGCACCAGGCGCCCCTTAGCCCTGCACTTCCCTCCACGCACACCGTCTGTCGGGGAGGATTGTAGCTGTCCCAGTAATTGCCTCTCTCCCCCATTTCCCCCTTGAGGAAGGAAGCGTTTTCTTGCAGAGGAGGCAGACTCAGTCCAGTGGTCTTAACTCTCAGATGCTACCAAGCAGTGATTCGGTGACCACACTGGGAAGTGTGTTGCCCTCGAAGACAAGGCCCAACCTGGGCGTGTTCTCAGCGGACACCCCGGCCCTAGGAGAGCAGGGCAGGGGCGCTGAGGCCGGCTGAGACTCTGTCCGCAAGCCCCCCCCCGCCATCTCACCGTCCGCCACTCGGCACACCAGGCCGCCACAGAGCTTGGACTGTGTGCAGCCTCCCCGCTCCGCGGCCGGGCTGTGCCGTGAGGCCGGGGCCGCGGGCTGGCAGGAGGCCGCTCTGTCGCCCCCCCAGGCGGACCCCCGCGAGCGATCTCCCCGTTAGAGGTTCTGCTGACAGCCTGCCGGCGCCGCGGAGCCCAGCGCGGGGGTGTGGGCCCCGGCGAGTGACCACGCGGGCAGGTCGCGGCCGGCCCGAGCGCGTGCGCTAAGAGCCCACCTCCAGCACGAGGCGGAGCTCCGTTCCCGCGGCGCCGCAGCGCCACCTAGCGGCCGGCACGGCGCGGGGCGGGCAGCCCGAGGAGCCCCCTCCAGCCCCGTCTCAGCCATTTCTTAGGGAACCCTGAGCCCCGACACGCGATTCCAGTCGGGAGCAAGCTTCCCCTCGCAATTTGGTTATGAAACACTTCTGGGGAATCAAAAGCTGCCCCCAGACAGCTTGGCATCGGCAGCACCTAGGAATCCTCCGCAGCTCCTCACCAGGCTACAGCCTGGGAGACGGCAGCTGCCTCTTGCAGCCCAGCCTTGCACGACCACCAAACAGAGCCAGGAGGGTTGGGACGTCAACCGTGGGTAACCCTGTCCGCCCCTCTTCAAAAGGGAACAGTTTCGTTTTACCAAACTCTGCCCACTGAGCCGGAAACGCGGCTATTGAATAAAATGCAATGTGAGTAAAGGCTCAGTGAATAAAACAGGCACCGCTGTTGCTAATGAAGGCAGCTCTTGGGCCAGCTCGGTCAGCACCTAATCCCGGTGGCTTGGGACTGAGCTGCAGAAGAGAGACCTTATGCAGGTTGGACTTTCCCATGGATGCTTTGAGTTTTTGCTCCTTGAAACGATGAGGTTCCTGAGTGCCTGCGCTCTACAGTGTGGCAGGGGAGGGGGGACCGCAACTCGGCCCCGCCACATTAATTTGGGTGCGGTTAAAACAAGAAAGCACTCTGCAGACAGCAGCCGCTGTGCAGGGACGGCTTGCTCGGGGCTCTGGGAGTGGGTGCCCCCGGCCTGCTGCCCTGGGCAGAGGCGCAGAGCACCAGGCAGGGCCCTTGGTCACATGCAGCAGGGTGGTCCCTGCTTCCAGCTGCACACCATCCGATCCCCGCTTGGTGCTGGCACTGGTAAAACTCGGAGATGTGTCAGTGGGGCAAACGAGCCTGTCCCTCCTGAGCGCATCTTCCCTCCGCGCTGAGGGGGGAGAACTGAGCTGGGTGCTCAGAAACCCCAGGTTTTTGTTTCAGGAAGTTTAAGAGAAGCGACCTGTTAGCAAACTTAAGTGAATGAACTCCCTTTGGCTTAACAACCAGGTCAGTCTACTAGCCTTTGGCGGTGTTTTTGTTTTTTTAAATTTTGTGGCGCAAACTCTCCAGTGGGTAGAACTCTGACTCTTGAGGACCACGGATGCAATGACAGGGTGTGGTCCCCGAGTCGTGGCTTGATGGCCGGACATTGATGTTGCATGATGCGGCACCAGCCATGAGACCAGCTTTCAACTCCAGTAGCAGGCGGGAAGTATCCAGCTTGGAGGTTTCTACCTGTGCTTACCTCCTCCACCACTCCCTTCTAGATGCGATGGGGTGGTGGGCTGTACCAGGGTCCTTGGCACAGAGGAGGTGACTGAGTTGCCTTCAAAGATCTCTGCCCGCTGCAAGTTACCTGCGGGAGGGGACGCGGTTCTCTGCAGACCAGAGGAAGCCAGCACTAACCTCTTTTCCTACACGTGCCAGTGGGCGAGTCACCAACCTGCTCTTCTGTGAAGTGGAGGTGCTGACGGGTGCCTTGTTTACCTCATGTGGAGGGGGAAGGACAATGGGGAAGTGGTTGTCATAGAAGTGGAGGGCACAAGACACCCCCCGAAAGAAACAACAGTTTGGGACAGGTTGACGAGGATTAAGATCATTAATCAATAAGTAGTCATCATCAACGATCTGGAGGCGTGGGTGATTCAGAGGGGGACTGTGGTGTTCCTCTCACGTCCTGAAGTGACTCCTGATTTATCCCCTGCAAGAGGTCTCTTGCTCGGCAGCTGTCCCGGAGGGCAGGCTTGCTGGGGTCTCTCTAGAGTAGCTGCCACTCCCACATGCCCTGCAAAACCATCACGGGGAGCTGGCCGACCCGGGGGGCTCCCTGTGACCCCAGGAAGGGGCAGGCCCATGTGGACACTGCAGGATCGGCCTGGCCAACCTGAGGCGGGTGAGGGGTGGGAGCAAGTGCTTTCAGGTAGAAATGGGTGTCCCGGCTGCACTTGGGGGTGTTATAGGGAGAGCTACAGAGCTCTCCAGGGTCCTGTGTTCCCCCACCCTGTCCCCCAGCCCCCTGGTTGGGGGAAAAGGCTCGTGATAAGGAACTGTATGATGGTGGCCATTGTCACTCGAGAGAAAGGTCTGTGATGATCCAGATAAAACTGATGGGATTTAGGACACACCAAGCTCTCTTTGGGGTGGAAACATACACCTGTTCAGGTCTGAATTTAAAATCAGTGGTGAGGGGACCGTACTCAGTCTTTTGTGTCCTTTTCCAACTGACTCTAGCCCACCTCCCTGCTCCCTGCCTTGGATCCCCAGCCTCCATTTCCTGAAGCCTGAGAGGGCCAGGCTGACAGGTACATCAAGTGCATATCACAGAAGGTCCCTCAAGTTCATTTTAATATGCTTCAAACACAAATATGCAACACAGAGACTGTAGGGGCCAGATAAATAATGTGTGACCCCATTCAAATAATCACCAAGTGTGCCAACAGCCCAGCAGCCCCCTCCCGTCCCTGGACACCCCATTCCCCCCCCAGAACCTCATCCAGCGGGTGGTGGGCCAGGGTGGGTGCAGGGCTCAGACATGTCTCCCAAACACCAGGAAGAGGCTGGTGAGGTTTGGCGGGTCCAAGGCAGGTGGGGAGGCTGTAGCATCGGTATGTGGGAACCACTCCAGCCCGGGGGGTGGATGACCGGGAGACATCCACGTCGAGAGAGGTCCAGGTCCTAATGGGGGGGGGGGTGAGAAGGGGACACAGCGGCTGCCATCCCCCATGTTTCAGGATAGGAGCAACACGTGGTGGGTGTCCATGACGAAGGAACGAAGCCAGGGCAATGTGAGAATTAGCTCAAGTACCCAAGGGCAGGGCTGGTGAGGGCAAAGCTTTAGTCCACCTAGTGAGGGGTTACTTAGTTCTAACATCACTACGACTTTGACTGCAATAGGCTAACGCACTGTAGCACATTCTAATGGAACACTGACGTCTGTATTGCTGTGTAACCGCACTTAGCAGGTGTCCTTGTGGAAGCGGTTCCTAATGGGCGGAGCCGAGCTACCGCCGAACGACCGTTTTTGCAGGTGGCGCCTGCTAATAGAATAAATAATTGTGTATTTAGTCAACGTGGCATGATCTACTCTAATGGAATGCCCAACTCAATATCACAACATCATGCAGAGCCGCTAAAGGAAAAAAGACATGTTTCTTCAATGGGGATCTACTGTGTATGTCCCGAGGATGGGCAAAGACCCTTGGAGGTTTGCTAGAAGTGAGATGTCCCTGAGGCCGACAAGCCCAACCTTGACTCCCACAAGGAGCACAGACCAGGCCTGTCTCGGGCCGGCCGCACGTGTGGCGAGCAGGCAGGGCCCCGGGCAAGGCGGCCCCTTCCGCGGGCCGTTTCCTCCTGGCTCCGTGGCTCTGGCGCATGGAGCATCCCTGCATGAGTCTGCTTGCCTCGGGCCGGCTCGGAGGCAGCCCTGTGCTCAGGACCATTCTGAGGGGCCGTCGGCAGAAAGTGCAGGGTCTTTGTCACAAACAGGAAACAAAGGCATCATTAATGTCACCGTATCAACTGTTAAAACTACGTCTTTTTTGTGTGTGTCATGCTCCTACCGTTCCACAGCACTACGGGGGGAGCGTTCGTTCACATTCTACGTCTACCATTTCCGAGACAAATGCCAGTCCAGGAGCCAGGGACCGCTGGCTGGCCGTTCCGTAGGGCTCTTCCGTCTGGAAGAACCTCCTGGGCTTAAGAAGGGACCGCTGGTGGCTGTGGGACAGCTTGGTCATCGGGCAGAAAATACACCTGGCTTTTGTGGGAGGTCATGTGATGGTCAAGCACAGCTTGGAACGGATCCCCCAGGTTGGAAGAGTCGGCATTCTGGAAGCCCCTGCTAGAACCCCTGACCCATCTCAGTGTACAGTGATGGGGCTGAGTTATAGAACCAAACTGCTGGGAGGTTGGTTGCCTATGAAATGGGGGCCTGCGGGTCATCTTTTGGTGGGTTGACCATTTAGAGAATTGCATCAGAGCACACCACATGGGGCTGCCAGAGGACGTTTTCCTACTCTGCTCCGTCAAAATACAGATCCTATCAGCAATTTGCCTTCTGGAGGACGGAGCACGGATGGTCTTGGCCAACTCCAAGGTCATCCTCACCCTCACTCCAGAAGGTCATGCTCCTCCGTATTTTCCCGAGGGTGCAGTAGCTTAATGACAGATTCCAAGATGCCACTTAGGAAAAAAAGCAAAACTTGTGTTTACAAGACTGTAGATGATTCACTGTCATGAGTATCATCTGCAAAACTGCTAAACCCCTCAGGGTTTCCCACTGCTATCCCTTAGGCACTCACGACAGGAGTATTAATAATTAAAACTTGCGAATGGAATAATAGTGACCTCACATCATGTTGACTAAGAAGCTGACTGTTCCAAAGGCAGTTACCGTTCACAAATCGCTGGTGTTTGTGTTAGAGTACCACTTGGTGGTAGGTTGAAAGGCGCTTCTTCTCTGTATCTTTTTTTTTTTTTTTTCCTTTTTCTATTTTGGGTAGAAATATTCCTGGGAAGCTAGATAGAAATGCATTTTCATATCCCAATAATTCTTAGGCACAAGTTAGAAAACTGCTGACCTTCACCAAAATATGTCAGCACTTCATGTTATAAAAAATGCAATTCAGAACCGCTGCATGTGTATATACGTGTATCTAAATATACACACATATCGGTGCAGTACACAATGATTATTCAATGTATATTCAAAACTGAGCTACTTGTAACTAACCTGAAATTCTGCAGTGAAAGTTCATTGCTCAAGAACAGTTGGAGTTTCTTTCTTTCGGCTCTACCTACGGTCAAACGTTTGCACATCAGACACTACCGTTTACACTTTCCTAAGTGCAACACCGGGACAGTCTTATATGAGGATCAGAAGAGGACTTTGCTTAGGATGCAGCTAGGCAGCTACTGAGCATGCGCGCAGGGCCAGCGGCGGGCCGGCCCCTGGTCCTGACTGCCTCCGGGTGGAACCACCGGGTGGACGTGGACGGGAGCCACGGCTCCCGCAGGCTGCGTGGTGCGGCGTCATCTGGGCGTTGTGCTGACTCTGGCGGGAGAGGAGGGCCCCGAGGAGGAGCCGCGGTAAACAGGGGACGTGGGGGAGAGTTTAACCGGGCTGGTTGGGTCCCCAGTTTGGAGCTTCCAAAGCAGCTCTTCGTTGGTTCGGCTCAATCTCTTCTTCTCCTGGGTTTCTTTCTCGACATATTCCTGCAGATTAGCATTTTCCTCCGACAGTTGTCTGCATGAGGAGAACAAGAAACAGTCAGCAATCCTGCCGGGAGGCACTGAACGTGAGATCCACCCTGCCCGTGGGCTTGGGGCACGGGAGGAGGCGGGAGCGCCTGCGGGAGGACAGGGACAAGTGGGACCACGGTGACCAAGAGCCATGGGCTGAAACGTGATTTCCACTTGTCCCACGGACACATCCGTCCCCAGTCGTCTCCCAGTCCCTCTGCCCGGTCAGGGGAGGCGCTAGTTGTCCACTGGACAGAGCAAATGCTGAAGGCAGAAGAGGAAAGGGGGGAAGTGGGGAGCTGGGGTGGGTGTGCCGCCCAGGAGGCTCAGAGAGAGTGGCGACCAACACTAAGGACAGCACAGGGACAGTGCCGTCAGCCAAAGGACCCTCCGGGCCTCCCTGCCCCTGGCTCGGGGCTCCGTGGTAGCAACTGCCTTCCCCTGCTGCAAATGCTGATCTGTGCATCTGCCCGCCGGCTGGTCGGGGAGCCCTCGGGGACACGGACCAGAGCCTTCTTTGAATCCTCAGCATCCAGCCTGGTGTCTGGCACATAACAGATGCTCGGTTAATGTTTGTTGAGAAGGGATGCTAAATGAAAAATGAATCAAGGCATCCTGTGCCGTCTGTCAGGAAGTGTGAGTTGCTCGCCTTGTTGCATTTTGTAGCTGGATGGACCTAGCCCAGGAAGCCAGCTCACTTGGATAAAGCCTGGACTTGCTCTTTGGACCAGGGTGCCTTTGTGATTTCCCGGGGACGTGCAGTGGCTCAGGTTGAGCAGAGGCTCCAGCTCCCCCTGGGGGAGGGGCGTGACGGACCTACTGCCCCTGCACAGTCTCTCCTGTGAGCCTCTGGGGTGGGAACGAACTGCGGGACCCCGAGTTCAGTTGCGGAGGCAATGTGTGTGAATGTATGCAAGTACATGCGTGTGACCTGGGAGGGGGGTGCACGCAAGAGTGTGCGTGCATTCGAGGAAGCATGACTGCAAGTCTGGGAGCGGGCACACGAATGGGCACGTGTGACAGGAAGCACAAGTATGCATGTGAGTGTGCGTGTGTGCACAAGTGTGTGCATCACAGGGTGACACAGGCAGATCCAATAAGGAGTACAGTTGAGTAGTGGGCCAGGGCACAGGCGCGGGTCTCACGGAGAGGGCTCTGTCCTCCTGGATGAAATGCAGGCACGCCTCATTGTATTATGCTTCACTTGGCGGCACTTGGCAGGTATTGTGTTTTTTCTAAGTTGAAGGTTTGTGGCAGCCCTCAAATGCCACATTTCCAACGGCCTTTGCTCACTTCACGTCTCTGCGTCACAGTTTGGTAATTTTTGCAGTATTTCAAACTTTTTCATTATTATTATATTTGTTATGCTGATCTGTGATCAGTGATCTTTGATGTCGCTGTTGTAATTGTTTTGGGGTGCCACGACCTGCACCCGTATGAGATTGCAAACTTAACCAATTAATGTTGTGTGTGTTCTGACCGCTCTGTCGACCAGGCTTTCCCCATCGCTCTCCCTCTCCTTGGGTGTCTCCCTATTTCCTGAGACACAACAATATTGAAGTCAGACCACTGAATAACCCTACGGTGGCCTCTAAGTGTTCAAATGAAAGGGAGAGTTGCACACCTCCCACTCTAAACCAGAGCTCAGTGAGGAAGTCATGGTGAAGCCTTGATAGGCTGACAGCCAAGCTGGGAATGCGAAGGAAAGGTTCTTGGAGGACATTAAAAGTGCCGCTCCAGTGAACACATGAATAATAAGAAAGAGAAACAGCCTTAGTGCTGAGGTGGAGAAAGTTCGAGTGTTCTGGAGAGAAGAGCAAACCAGCCCCAGCATTCCCTTAAGCCAAAGCCTAATCCAGAACAAGGCCCTAGCTAGCTCTCTGTAATTCTGTGAGGGCTGAGAGAGGTGAGGAGGCTGCAGAAGGAAAGTCTGAAGCGGCAGAGGTTGGTTCACGAGGTCGAAGGAAAGAAGCCAGCTCCACAACAGAAAGCACAAGGTGAAGCAGCGAGGGCTGGTGGGGAAGCTGCAGCAAGTTCTCCAGAAGGTCCAGCTACGATAGCAATGAAGGTGGCTACACTCCACAGCAGGTTTTCAGTGTAGACAAGACAGCCTTCTACTGGAAGAAGATGCCATCGAGGATTTTCACAGCTCCAGAGGAGAAGTCAGTACCCGGCTTCAGAGCTTCAAAGGCCAGGCTGACTGTCCTGTCAGGGGCTAACGCAGCTGGTGACCTCAGTTGAAGCCAGTGCTCACTGACCGTTCCGGAAATCCTAGGGCCCTTCAGAACGATGCTCAGCCTACTCTACCTGTGCTCTGTACGTGGAACGACAAAGCCCGGATGACAGCACGTCTGTTTACAACATGGTTCACCGAATATTGGAAGCCCACTGTTGAGACCTGCTGCTGAGAAAAACGATTCCTATCTAAATATTACTGCGCACTGACCGTGCACCCGGTCCTCCAGGAGCTCTGATGGAGACGGACCAGATGAATGTTGTTTTCATGCCTGCTGACAGAGCATCCATTCTGCAGCCCCTGGATCACGGAGTCATCTTGACTTCCAAGTCTTATTCTCTAAGAAACACATTTTGTAAGCCTATAGCCGCCATAGAGAGTGATTCCTCTGATGGAGCTGGACAATTGAAAACCTTCTGGAAAGAATTCACCACTCTAGATGCCATTAAGAACATTCATAATTCATGGGAAGAGGTCAAAATCTCCACATTCACAGGAGTTTGGGAGAGGTTGGTTCCCACCCACACGGAGGACTTGGAGGGGTTCAGGACATCAGTGGGGGCAGTCACTGCAGAGGTGGTGGAAACAGCAAGAGAACTGGACATAGAAGTGGGGCCTGAAGATGGGACCGCATTGCTGCAATCTCATGATCAAACTTGAACGGTTGAGGAGCTGCTTCTCGTGGATGAGCCAAGAAAGTGGATTCTTGAGATGGATTCTGCTGGTGAAGACACCATGAAGACTACTGAAATGACCACAAAGGATTTAGAATATGACATCAACTTAGCTGACAAAGCAGCAGCAGGGTTTGAGAGGACTGACTCCAGTTTTGAAAGAAGTTCGACTGTGGATGAAATGCTATCAAACAGCATCACACACTACAGAGAAATCATTCATGAAAGGAAGAGTCGATCGATGTAGCAAATTTCATTGTTGTTTTAAGAAACTGGCACAGACCTCTCCAGCCTTCAGCAACCCCCAATCTGATCAGTCAGCAGCCATCGACAGTGAGCCAAGACCCTCCACCGGCAAAAAGATTACGACTCGCTGAAAGTTTAGATGATGGTTTGCATTTTTCAGCAATAAAGTATTTTTACTTTTTTAAAGATTTTATTTATTTGTCAGAGAGAGAGAGAGGGAAAGCACAAGCAGGGAGAGCAGCAAGCAGAGGGAGAAGTGGGCTCCGTGCTGAGCAAGGAGCCTGATGCAGGACTCGATCCCAGGACCCTGGGGTCATGACCTGAGCCGAAGGCAGATGCTTAACCGGCTGAGCTACCCAGGCACCCCTAGCAATAAAGTATTTTTAAATTAAGGTATGTACATTGCTTTTTTAGACATAATGGTATTTCACACTAAGTAGACTATAGGATAGTGTAAATGTGACTTTTAGATGTACTGGGAAACCATTCATTTGGGCAAAATTCATTGGATTGCTTCACTGCGACACTTGCTTTATTGCGGTGGTCTGGAACCGAAACCATAGTAGCTCCGAGGCCCGCCTGTAAGCTCCAGCTGGCTGATCCAGCCCAAACCCTGCTTTACTCCACTCTGATAGCAGAGCGGAGGACCACTGCATCCTTCTTTGAAGGTTGGAGCATCACAGAGCAGGGTACAGAGATGGGAACGGTGTTACTCAGAGCAGCTGCATTCGGCTGTGCGGCTTCACTGGCTTGGTCACCCCGCACCTTTCTCACTGCCACGGCCAGGCTGGCCCAGGACCACAGCTCAGCAGCAGAGGGCCCTACCCGGCTCTGCACTGGGGAGCTAATGGCACTCATGTGGTTTTTCTCTTTCGCCTGGGAATACTCAGCAGGTGGCCCTCTCCAAACTCCCCAGAAATAACCCCCTCCATCTCCCAGCTGTACTGGAGACCTCTGCTTTGCACTTCTGCCAGTTTCACTCATTTCCCCCAAGGGGGGACCACTGATATGCAGAGCCAGCAGACAGGCTCTGTGGTCCCCACGGCATGTTTTATTCTTCTTTCCCTATGCGACATGCCAAGAGCCTGTGAGGAAGCCTCACAGCTCAGAGGAATGAGATAAAGTGGATGCTGGAACAAAAACAGAGCCCTCCAACGAGCTCAAGAGCAAAGCCACTTTGTAGGTGACACGTGCCTTGTTAAGCTTAGACACCCAGGCCCACCTACCTTGTGACAACGGTGTTCTGGTCAATCCTTGCTTTGAGGTCTTCATTCTGCTGCTGGAGAACTTGGATCTTTTCTTCTAGGACAATGTTCTTTTCCGCCTACAAAGGACGCAGGGTTAAGAGGTTCTCAGCAAGGCCATGACAAAGGTAGAAGACCAGAGCCCTTGGCTTCTGGGCTTTGAAGGATCATCAAAAACAGTGCTTTGCGGGGCACCTGGGTGGCTCACTGGGTTGGGTGTCCAATTCTCGATTTTGGCTCAGGCCATGATCCCAGGGTCCTGAGATGGAGCCCCGTGTCAGGCTCCGCACGCTCGTTGCAGAGTCTGCTTGCACGTCCCCCTCTGCCCCTCCCCCACTCACACACTCGTGCTCTTTCTCTCAAATAAATAAATAAAAATCTTAAAAAAAAAAAGAACAGTGCTTTGCAAACTGCAGTTTGCAATGCATTAGTGGGTTGTAAAATCAAGTTAGAGAGATGTAGGTAGCATTTCTTTTTTAAACAAAATGAAACAGAACAGAAAATACCAGAGTGCACTGTATATAGTAAAAGTATATTGTTATTCATATTTTAGATATAAATGTTTTTCCATGTATTATATGTGTGTTTGTGTGTATATACATCAGGTTCCTGTGTAGAATACTTTTTTTTAAAGATTTTATTTATTTATTTGAGAGAGAGAGAGAGAGAGAGCATAAGCCAGGGGAGGGGCAGAGGCAGAGGGAGAAGCAGGCTTGATCAGGACTCGATCCCAGGACCCCGGGATCATGACCTGAGCTGAAGGCAGACACTTAACCAACTGAGCCATCCATGCGCCCCACGAATACATTTCTTACAGTGTGTGTCCCTGCAGTCAGAGATAAGCTGTCAGAGATAAGGGAACACCACCAGGACCTAGTTTGGCTGATGGGTCCCCTGGTTCTTCCTGATGGTCAGCTGCGCTGCATTGGCATTCCGGGCCCCAGCATGCATGCACAGTATGACGTTCTGAATTAACGGAGGGATAGAAATAGAAGTAATGTGGACACATTTTTTTCCTTCTGAGGGTATGGGCAGCCAGGAACCCAAAGCCTGAGACGGGCTTGGTACATGATCCGAAAACAATATTTTCCATGGTTGTTATTCCCCCACAATTTATGCCTTTTCCTCTGTCCGTGTGTCCCGTAGGGCCTTGCAGAAGTACAGTTCCATTCTAAGATAAATTCAGAAATAAATTATTTTTTGAAGAGAAAATGACAAATTCACTGCTGGGTTGTTAATCTTTGAGGATAACTGTCGCCCTTCCATGACTAGGACTAGGAGTCAGAGCCAAAGGGCTGAGCTCTGTTCCACAAACTACCCTACAACCTACATCTTTGCTCCCAGGAAATGGGAAGTGATTACATCAGTTCTTTCTTTATGCGTAGAAAGGTTTCTGAAAGGAGAAGTCATGCGTGGCTGCAGAATGCCTGGAACATGGCTAAAAACAGCCAAATAAAGTTTGTGGGTGACCAGACAACTGAATGCAGATGGCCCAGCCTGGAGGAAGACGGTTGTCAGTCCTTATGTGGGCTGGGCTGCATGGCAGGGCTCTGACCTTGCTGGGAGGTGCCCCATGGTCACCATGGCCCAGGATGCTGCTTACCAACAGTCACACTGCAGTCTGCCCCCATCCCACCTGATGAGCACCTGCAGTATGAGACGTCCGCAGGGAGCAGAGGTGCTAGATAAAGAGAGGACATGACAACCGAATACAACAGGTGCATCTAGACCGGCTCCTGGCTTGGGAAAACCAGCTTCAAGGGATATTTCAGACACAGGCAGGGAACTTTACAAGGTAGATGAGATGATCAGTTACTGAGATGACAAGTTAAAGAGCCGCTGGCTGGAAGAAAGCAGGACACTAAGGTCTCCGTGTGTGGGGCACGTCCACGGTACCGAGGAAAAGCTCTGGGAAGTGCTAACAGCACTTGGAAATATCTTCTAATTTTCTTGTTTTTGTTTATCTTATAATTTCTTATAATGCATGTCTTTGCTTTTTATAGCATCAACATTTATTTTAAATATAACCGTAAAAAAGCAAGAAAGTCTATCTGGGACCCTTACATCAGCCTCCCCACTGAGATGGTGTCTCCTTGGAAGCACACTGCTCTGCTAGCAACTCGGGACGACTGTCTCCTGCTCCAGCCCTTGCAGGACCCTTGTGCCTGCAGGGGAGGGGAGTGAGCTCGGGGGTGCTCTGTTTCCCCAAAGGGCACCTTTGCTAGTTCTGGGGAAGCCGGGTTGAAGGGAAGCCAGGTTGAAGGGGAGGGAGGTTATGAGAGCGGGTTATGAGAGCAGGCACCAGGAGCCCTGGGCCTGGAGTCCCATCCACTAATCAGCGGGCTCTGGGCGAGCTACGCTCTCTGCCCAGGCCTCCATCTGCACCTGAATCTATGAAAGGAGCCTCTGACCGGTACCTGCTCCGGTGGATTGCTGTCGGGGGTTAAAGAACAAACACGTGAAGTGCTCTGCGCAGTGCCACACACCTCAGTGATGCTCCCCGGATGCTGGCTCAGCACCCATGCCCCGCAGGGAGGAGGGAGGAAGCAGCAGTCCCCCAGGGGAGGAGTGATGGATGGGGGATGGGGGCAGGCAGTCAGGAGGGCTTGCCACCTCGGATTCCTTATCAGAATTCCTGGCTCCCTAAGAAAGGTCTCGAGACTCAGCTATGGCATTTCCTGCTCAGGTGTAAGCAATGGACAGGGAAGGGCGCACCCTCCGGATGCAGTGAATGAAGACGCCCGTGATGACAGTAAGGTATATCCTTCAGCTTACTGGGGCTCTCCCAATGGGGCAGGCCGACTCACCAGTTTTTCCAGCTCAATAATCTTCTTTTCCTGCTGGTGTATTTGCTGATTCTTCATCTCTAACACCTGCTTCAGACTCTTCATGTCTTCTTCCAAGTGCTGATAGGGGGCCAATGCAATCTACAACGGCGGAGAGTAAGAGCTATTTACCAGGGGCCCCAGCAAAAGCTCGGTATTCGCCAGTGCCGTGAACTCAGCTAAATCTAGCCTTCTGTACCAAGCTTCCCCAGAGCTACCGGAGCTCGTGTGAGCCCACTCACAGCCTTCCCTGATAAAAGATGAATGCTCTCTTAACCTCAGGAAACAAACTGAGGGTTGCTAGAGTGGGGGCTGGGGTGGGAGGGATGGGGTGACTGGGTGATAGACACTGGGGAGGGTATGTGCTCTGGTAAACGCTGTGAATGGTGCAAGACTGTTGAATCTCAGATCTGTACCTCTGAAACAAATAATGCAATATATGTTAAGAAAAAAAAAAAGAAGAAGATAGCAGGAGGTGAAGAATGAAGGGGGGGAAATCGGAGGGGGAGGCGAACCATGAGAGACGATGGACTCTGAAAAACAAACTGAGGGTTCTAGAGGGGAGGGGGGTGGGAGGATGGGTTAGCCTGGTGATGGGTATTAAGGGGGGCATGTTCTGCATGGAGCACTGGGTGTTATGCACAAACAATGAATCATGGAACACTACATCAAAAACTAATGATGTAATGTATGGTGATTAACATAACAATAAAAAATTTAAAAAAAAAAGAAAGGAAAAAAAAAAGATGAATGCTCACGGATTTCCCACGGGAAATGCTATGAGAAATCCAGCTCCCTGGGGAACAAGGGAGGTAAGGCCACCATCCACTGAAAATTCTGGATGCTGGGACGGCTGGAAGCGACCAGCCCATCCCCAAAAGGGAGCTCATGGGGTAAAAAGAGTAAATTCAACACTGGCTTTTAACATTGACCCAGACTACTTGATTCAACAGACAAGTTGGGATTTACAGGTCTCCCCTGTGCCCATGCAGAGTTGGGGTGGGGGGCCATCCTTGCATGGGAAATGAGCAAAGTGGTTTAAAAAGCACATAGAAGGCACTTTAGAAAAAGAAATTCTACAGTAAGGTTGCCAGATGTAACAACAACAACAACAAAATATAGGACATTGAGTTAAGAATTCCAGATAAACCACCTTTTAAGTATAAGTATTACATGGGATATACTTACACTAAAAAATTCACTTATTTAGAATTCAAATGGAACTGGGTGTCCTATATTTTATCTGGCGACCCTCTATCAGTGGGAAGGAATTTTGCCTGCTTTTCTGGAAAACACTGCCCTCACCCTACTAAGGCAGGCACTGAGGGGTGCCTCCCATGCCAGCCTAACCGAAGCCGGGGGAGAACGGAGTGGAAGGGCAGGTCCTGGCCGGGGTGGAGAGCTCAGGGACAGTGGCTGGTGGGGGGGCAGTGGGCCACTGGCACTGATAACATGTCGCTGGAGAAACCCACAGCTGTCCTGTGTGTCAGGAGAGAGGTGCTGACAGGGACATGTCCTGGCTAGCCATCACGGCGGCAGCGGATCCACACAGAGGTCCTGAGGTACCCCTGAGGTGACTCCCAGGGTGAGGCCCTGGTGGGGCCGCCGGGCCTGGGGAGCAGGACTACCTCCAGCTGCTCTTCGGTGTTCTTCCGCAGAGCCTCCTCAAAGCGTCTGGCTCGGTCCCGCAGACACTGGCTCTGGAAGGTCAGCGTGTCCACCTGGTCCTGCAAAGAATGACAAGAAGCCCAGCTCGTTCCACTGCAGACACGACTTTAGGAAGAACAATATATCCATCTCAAAGAACTGTCCTCATTTATAAACCATCGAACCATCCTTGACTTCCCTCTCTGTCTGAGACCCCTCCTTCTACCACCAAACACACTAATTTTGAGGCCAAGGATCAAGTCCTACCAATTCCACCTGCTTAATGTCCCCGGAGTCCACGAACTCTCTTGGTCCCTCTCCCTCTACCTGAAGTTTAGCCCCGCTGCTGGTCTTTCCTGGACCTGGGTTATAACTCCTCTGCCTTCACGCTGGAGTCAGGGGGAGCCTCCTAAAGTGCAAACCTGAACCCGTCACCCCCTCCATGTAAAACCCCACTGGCATCAAGATGAAGTGCATACTTTACACAGTGTTGACGTAGCTCCTGATCAGCCTCTCTTGTCTCCCAGCTCAGTTCTCACTGCACAACCCACCCCCTCCCCAACACCTTACATCCGGCTCTCCCACAAGCACTGCTCCACTGGCCAGCTCCCTCGCCTTCTCCGCTCACTTCTGGCCTCCCCTCGGCCTTTCCGGGCCTCAAGGCTGGACTGCATGTCCCTGGCATGAGCTGCCATGGGAGCTGAGTCTTTTCTCCCGTGTAGACCCTCTGCCCAGCTAGACCAGTGCTGCTGCTACAGCAGCTCTCTGTGTGCAGGCTGAGAAGATGATGGTATGTCCGAGGAGGAACCATTTCCTGCCCCTTCCCTGGCTGCCAGGGCAGGTGCAACTGCCCCCAACCTCCCTTGCAACCCCAGCAATGCCTGATCACTGCAGGCGAGCGAAGGACGCCGGGCAGTGGCTTTCTCTCGATGCTCAAGCACAGTGAGAGACGGTGCCTCATTCGCGCAGAGTATCCCAAAGTTCTCCGCCCCGTGACACCATTTCAGTGACATTAAAATGAAGGGACTAGGGTCTCCCCAGGAACTCTTCTCCCTCGTATTAAGAGCGAGGTGTTGTAAATTATGTAATCCCACATAAGGACACTGTCATGTAGAAGTGCTGGCTTGGCCGCTTTCTCCATCTCGCCAGAGGACCCTGGTTTGCAAACCATCTTTGGCAGGTTCCTTTTCCTCTTTTTTTTTTTTTTTTTTTTGTTTCCGGTTAATTCCAATTTCATTTTTAAGGAAAAAAAAAAAAAGCCCCCCCCCAGTGCCATTAAATGCAAGTGCTGGTGCGTTAGGGCGGTAGAGTTGGCACGCACAGGAGCCGGGGAATGTAAATCCCAGCCCAGGGCGACCCCGGCCGGGGTCCAGCACAGTCGCTGTGCGGTGCAGTCTCCTTCTAGAACGTGACTACACGAAAGCCTGTACTGCTACGTGGCGCCTATGCCAAACTCGTCCTCGCTGTCAGAGGAGGCATTTCTTTCAAGTCTCTCCTCCTCCATTGAAAAGCAAAACAATGGAAGATGTATCAGGCAAATACCACCTGGGATGGATCTAAAATGTCAAACTGTTCTTTTTCTGCCTTATTCACCATTACTCGAAACAGATCCATAGGCACACAACCGTGCCACAGCAATCAGACAGAACAGACTGTTTTTCAACTTGGGTTGGCTCCTTTGAGTCAAGCTGAGAGGCAGAAAAGCCCAGCTGGTGATCCGGCACAGCACGGGCCACTCAGGAATTAACCAATGGCGTGACAAAAGTGGTGGTAAGTGTTAACAGTGCTTGAAACTATTATCATAGCCCACAGCCGCTACTTATCAGCATCTACCATGAGCCAACCTAGTGCTATGCGCTTTACATCCATTATTTCCCTTAATCTGCTCACACCTTGGGGAAGGTATTCTCAGTCGCCCCCATTTTACAGATGAGTAAAGTAAAGTTTACAGAGCTTATGTAACTGTCCATGACTTCAAAGCTAGTAAGAGGAGGTACACTGGGGATTTAAACTCAAAGCTCACATCTCTCTCTTGTCCCCAGACCTGTTTCTCTAGCTACCCAGTAGCCCAGAAAGTTCGGCTTAAGCAATTCCATCCCCTTTGTACCAAATAATCTCCAGCCCCAATGAATTCTGACCACGGAGAGTTACAACTAAACTATGTACAATTCATGTCAGTTTAATGTTAGTGGCAAAGTGAAGACTCATATATGAAATAAAACTCTCACTTCTTTTGGTTTTGGACCGGAAGGGGTTTTTGTTACATCACGGTATGGTCCTGGTTTGTGTTCCTGAGGGGGAGTGCATCTGATGGTGTGGGATGGGGGGCACTCGAGGGCAGTTTGGGGTTAATGTGCTGAGGCTAAGCCACATGAGGACTGCACAAGCATTCTGCAGGGACGTCGAGGGACCGATGGATCGGGGCGGGGGGTGGGGGTGGGAGGGGCTGGCTCACAGCAGGTGGTTGCCCATTTTAAAACTTCCGAATAGTACATTCCATAGTGGTGACACTGGCTGTCTCCAAAATCCTGGATTCGTTTCGTGGCGGGCAGGCTCTGTACAATGAACACTGCCAGAGAAAGGACACCATCAAAGAAGCAAAAATTTCACCTTTGTATTACAGTTTTAGTCCTCACCTTTCACAATTTCCAGTGAGTATTCCTAATATTTAACAAAGAATCTTGTTATGATTGAGGCAGCCTTAGTCGGGAATGGAAGCAGGGCCACCGACCTCACCCTTGCTTCCCAGGCGGCTCCACCCTGAGGCTGGGGGTGGCCTGGGTCTCTAGAGGGCAGGAGGGAGATGCACGTGATTGGGGAGACCCGTCATTCTTCCCGAGGTCAGAAGGAAGCCAGGCAGCTCCTTGGCCTCTGAGACCCACGTTTTCTGCAGGTTGGCAGTGGAAGGCAAAGAAGGTTCTTTTCATCTCATTCACCTCCAGGTGATTAAAGTCCCTTTTATAATTCCCACAACATGTCCTATGACATCTGTCCGTTACGACCCTTTTATTCCCCCTGCCTAGAATGTTCTCCTCAAGTCCTCCCTTTCCTTCAGACACAGCTCAGGTACCCCTCTGACCATGGCAAGTGGGGAACAGTGCCTCGGAACTCCTGTGTGCTCACTAATGGTATTATTCACTGGGTGTAAGTACATGTTACCTTGTGTCTTGTCTGTCACTGCTTAGGTCACAGCTGTCTGAGCGGACAGTAACTTCCCAAAGGGCAGGGAGCATGTCCCATTTACCTCTATATTCCAGTGCTTAGTACAGGAACCAGTACACAGTAGGTGCTGGATAAACATCTGCAAACAGGCGAAACGATGCTGCCATTATTTTGATATCAGAGTTAAGAGAATGAATATTAACCTGTAATGACAGCCGCAGCTTTTCAAAATTTTCTTCCAATTCTTTCTTTTCAAGCTCATGGGTAGACATCAGTTCTGGAGAGAAGAGATCAAAGAGTCAAGTTAGTCTTTTGAAAAGGATCAGACAAGACTCTGCCAGACTTAGGATGTAGGTGAATAAGGGACACTGGTAAATAGCAGACCGAAGCCTCAAGAGACTTTTCCATCCTTCGAAATTATACGTAGTGCTATTTAGAAGACAGCGAAAGAAAGAGGAAGGGAATAGGACAAAGAAGGAAAAAGAGGGAAAGAGAAAAGAAATGAGGGAGGGAAACAGACACAACACAATCGTGTAGGGGCAGCTGGGTGGCTCAGTCGGTTAAGCGTCTGACTCTTGATTTCAGCTCCGGTCATGATCTCAGAGTCGTGGGATCAAGCCTCATGTTGGGCTTTGTGCTGAGTGTGGAGCCTGCTTAAAATTCTCTCAACCTCTGCTCCTTCCCCACTCCCTCTCTCTAAAAAAGTAAATTAAAAAAACAAACCCACAGTCGTGCTTGGGAGCACATGCACACACGCACATGCAAACACACACACACTCGTTCCTACAACCTGCTCGACCACACTCTGGCCTAGTTGGATTCTCCACAATACTCATCGATTCTCCAAGTTTTCCTCATGGTCGAACAGCTGGGTCATCAATGTTAAATCACTCTCCTTTCCACCACTAAGCAGCAGTCTGGGGCTGAAGAAGGTGGCCTTCCAAGGAGAGTGTTGCTGTTAGCAGCCATCCTGTCAGCCTGGGCTTGCTGGGGAATGGATGTGTGAAGGGGGCCAGGGCTGTGTCTGCAAGGACACCTTGGTGGCCTCTGGGCCACACTTTGGAAACCACAGATCTCAAGATTTGCTTGATCAAAGAAATGATATTAAGACACTCGGACAGAAGGAAGGACTAATTGGACTGGTTCCTCTTAGAGAGTCTGGAACAATTCTATTCTGTGAAAAGTGTCATTCCAGTAATAATTTGCAAGTTAGGCAGAAAGAGATGTCATGTAAGAGTTATTAGTGAATGGATTCTATTTTCCTCCAGATGGAAAGAGTCTTATTAGCTGGGTGAAGCGCATCTCATTCTGGCTACACAAGCAATTTGTTTTCATGTTATAACTGCAGGGAGGAAAGGTCCCATTAATCAGCCAGGATTGCATGCTTAGAACAGGAGACCACTGGAGGCCAGCAATTATCATTCTGGCTGGCATGAGCTGCAATTAGGAAAGACTTTGTGGTTTCCACTGACCCAAATCTTTCAAGTAATGACAGCGAAAGTCTCTAAGAAATCCAGTTGTTTATAGATGAAATTTACATTTGGGGAAAAAAGAAGTTTGTGCTGATTTCATTGATATAAAGCTATGTAGGCTTCTGGTCTACCTGGCTCTGTCTACATGATTAGTTTTAATAGTCATTGAAAGCATCGCCCTGACCATAGTAATAAATTTTTTACCTAACATTAAATACACCTACATTGCTATGACATTTATATATAATTCAAATGCCTTGGATGTGGTATCTAAGTGAGATTCATTCATCAGAAAAATCTACCTGGTCTATTTTTATGAAAATGCAAAAGCAAAAGGCAACACCATGGCTCATTGCACTATTTCCATTCATATTCCCTTTCCAGAGACCATTTTCCTACAGTGCAGTGACGGATTTTAGAACACTTGCAGATGATCCCAAAAACCCAAGATAAAAGTTAGTACCTATTCTGGAGATGGTATAAACCATTGCTAGTATCTATATACCCATAATGAATTTCATTATTTTAAGGTCATGACACTCTGTCCCATGCTTAATACTGTGCTCTAAGACAGTGGTTCTCAAATTTTGCTGCATGTTAGAATCACCCGGAGAGCTTTAAAAAATCCTGATGCCTAGGCTGCACCCCAAAGCAATTAAATTAGAATCTCTGCAGTGGGATCTACACCTAAGTGTTAAAAAAAAAAAAAAAATCCCCAGGTGGTTCTAATGTGCAGCCAAGGGTGGCAATTGGTACTCTAAGTGGGAGACATGCTCTCAGGACACAGATAATACATTTAAGTAGTTCTCAGGGAAGTACTCTTCCTTGACTCCAGCTTGGACTTCTTCATGTACTAATAAGTCCCAGAGGTGGTGGGGCTGGTGCTTGAGGGAAGCAAAACATGAGTATTGGTTGTTGCACAGCAGATTTTGTTGTTTACAAAGAACATTTTTAAAATAATTTTTAAGAAATCTGATATTGGGGCGCCTGGGTGGCTCAGTCGGTTAAAGCAACTGACTCTTGATTTTGGCTCAGGTCGTGATCTCAGAGTTGTGAGATAAAACCCTATGTCGGGCTCTGTGCTCAGCATGGAGTCTGCTTGAGATTCTCTCTCCCTCTCCCTCTGTCCCTTCCACTCATGGTCTCTCTCTAAAATAAATAAATGCATCTTAAAAAAAACCTCTGATGTTAACTTCCAAATTCTTAAAATTCGTTAATCTATTTATTAAATTCTATTCCTTTTAATATGCTTAAACAACCAGTTAACTAGGGAAAAAAAGTGAGGTAGGGAGAGAAATTGAAAAATAAATCATATATACTAATGGAAATGCATGTCAAAAGTGTAAAAAAGCTTCTTTCACAAAGTAAAAATCTTAGTAGTACTTGGTAAATGTTGTGTTGTTACGACTCACAAAAAAACCTCTATGTATTGAAAGATAATTCAAAGTTACAAAAAAATGTAAAAAGAAAGATTTGGAGCTCTGCGTAGCCCACGGGGAATGTGGTGTCTGAGTATGAGATGTGGAGACCCAGATCCAGCTGGACGCTGCTGTGGCCCTGAACGCGCCATAAATGTGGGGAAAGTGTACCTACCTTGGGGTCGCCATTTTGTTTTAAAAGGCAACAAGACAAGGTAAAGCCCAGGATTTCCAGGCCTACTTTGGAAGAGTGGTTCTCCAGCTTTGAGACCCCTCAGAATGACCTCAGGAACTGTGAACAATTATGATGCGCAGAACGCACCCCACAGCAGCTACATGGGATCGCCGGGTGGGACCTGGGCTGGTGTCCGTCCCCTGGCACAGCTCCCCAGGGTTCTCATATCCGGGCAAGTTTCAGGGTAAATGTTTCTGAGGAAAAATGTAATTACCTGGATGGATCCTGGATCTTTTCTCTCTTCTTTCCATAGGAAGCAACACAAAAGACACACCAGGACAGAGAGGAGGGGAAAACGGAAAGAGGAGCAAGAGAGGAAGGGCGGCAGCACAGGTTTGGCTCGCACGGCCCACCCCGAATGGCCGAATGGCTGCACACGTCAGGGCTGGTAGCTACCTTGGACTTTGTGGTGATGGTCATCCTGCAGGATCGCGATGGCTACCGTGTGGTTATTTTCCATCTCTAGGAGAGCAGCCTCATGGCTGGCCGTGAGATCTTCTACCTGAAGGAGGCCACAGCTATGGTTACACACAGAGATGGGGGAATGGGTGGCAGGAGTGTCCTCGCTGCTTGGAGAACACAGGTGGAATTCAACCAGTAGAAATGTCTGTGGCCAAAACGTCAAGGACAAGCCATTCTGCTGAGAGGACAGCCGTCTCGGCCTTGCGCCAAGGCAGGGGAGCCAGGATCTGGCGATGTTGTGGCAGCCCCTGAGTCAGGGGGAGGTCACAGGGAAGTCACCACCCTAGCCCAGCTGCCTGTAGAAGGCTGACAGCTCCTGGTGGGGGACAGCTGCCTGAGCCACCTCCTCACTGCCCAGGGCCTGGTTTCCGGCCCGTCCCTTCCCACTCCCATTCCTTCTCCTGCCCCAATCACTGAGACAATGGTGGACAAGGAAAAGAAGAGGGCCCTCTACTGGATGATCGGCTCTCTGTTGCCCCATGGCAGGTGGGAGCATCAGTACACAAGACAAACAGAGGGAACTAACCTTTATTAAGCCACCTGCTATTGGTTCCTGCACTTAACTCTCACAGCAACATCACGAAGTAGGTATTTTTATGCCCATTTTACAGATAAGGAGACCGAGACTTAGAAGGGTTTGAAATGTTTTGCCAAGGACTCGTAAATGGCAGAGCTGGTAGTCGGCTTAGGCCTGTCTAACTCCACTGGTGAAACTCTCTCAAACTCACCGTTGTTGCCTGCCCCAGCAAGACCACAACCAATGCCTCAAGAGGCTCTCCCCAGCGCCAGGACAGGCCGGCAGATCTGTGTGCGCTCAGCGCGTCTGCTTCACCATAACCTTGACCTCCAGGTTGCAATTTGGACTCCCCCCGTCCCTGGCAACGTGGAGCTACTCCCGTTTCTCTGGCTGAAGGCACATTTCCAGAATGTAATCACAGGTAGTGCGGCTGGTCCAGGATTTTTATTTCCACCCTTCCTGATCTCTGCAAACCGCCCCACCCCCCAATATGTTTACTGTTTTTGTTATTGTTGTGGCTGCTGCTTTAACCTTGAATGGATGACTTTTAGGAGTAATTTCAAAACACCACCTCTCCCCATGGTAGCAAACCAGAACAGTGTTTTTCCAAATTCTTTGTCAGTGAACCGTTGTTAAAAAATACCACCGTACCTTGCGTTGAGCATGGACCCACTCACACACAAAACCGAAGTTCCATAAGACAACCCTTTCCCTTCCTCCTTGAAATAACCTGGTTTTAAAATTTCTATCTTACTTTGTTTTTCAAAATGCCAGTTGCAAACCACTAAATTTATTTCATGACCTACTAGTGTATCAAAACCTGGCATTTGAGAAACACTGAACCAGGAAATGGGCTCGGGGCCTGAAGCTCTTTGATGGACCAGGTAAGAACACACTGCTTCTAGCAGGTAATATTCAGCCATCTCTTAGAGTCCCTCCTTTTTCTGGGGATAATTCACAGGCTGACCTTTGATTTGAAGGGAGGAAGGGCTCTCCACAAGAAAGGAAGCCCACTTGCGAAGTGGATGCATCTGAGTATTTTTTATTTTAAAATGGGATGGATTCCCATTCTGGATAGTGTGATTGCGTGGGATAATTTGTCTGACTCCTCTCTCCTATGGAAAATGAGAACTTCATCCATTAAAAAAGAAGTATCTCTGGCAAAACCAACAATTGAACTCCACCGTGTTAGGAAAGCTGCATGATAAAATGCAAACGGACATGGTATGCAATGATTCACTTTTATTTACTGGTCATTCTTGATTAAACAATATTTTACTTAAGGCTCAGAGCTATGAGTGCACTCAGCAGAAAGGCTAATTACCACAGTATCTAATTGTCCAAATCCTGTTTATATGAGGTTTTTATGGCATCTTTGTCCAGAGTCTTTTAGTCTCTTGGAAAAATAAATCACTGACTTAAAAAAATGGAAATATCTTTTCTTTCTGCTTTATTACTGATGTCAGTTAAGCCCATAGCACACTGTAGAAACAAGTACCCACACATTATCTGGAGTTACATTACCCAGTTCAGAAAAAAGAAAAATCTTTCATCAGTCTTTGGTATGATTCTAATTTATTGGGCTTTTATACAAATTGCCATGGGTAGTTTCAGGAAAGACAGATGAACGGAAGGGCTAGGTTCCAGAAAAGTCCCACACGTCTCTGGAGCTGGATAGGCCCTGATTGGTCAATGCTACACTATGTTTGTGGCTAAACATACGCCCTTCTGGTTTGTTGGAAGGCAGGTCTTTGACTTACCGGTGATAACATACCGCCCCCAATACATTAAGGGTGACGTAAGGGCATGATCTCTCTGTTATGGCCTCTCAGAGGTGCTTTTATGAATTGTAATACCACGTCCCTAACTCTGAAAGGCCATATGCAAAGAGTGGAGTGCCCAGTACATTTCGAAGGAAACCAGAGAGAGTCAATGAGCCAAAATTTGGGCACAATAATCCTAACTCTTCGGTAATTTAGTAATTTCAGTAATTTCTATACATCTTTATGGTTTTTAAGGAATACGAGGAAAGGGCTGTCCACTCTTGGCATCCTCTCTGTTGTCATGGTATTAATCCCCACAACATCTGCCATGGTTCCTGGCTTATTTCTGGAGCGCGGGCTCGCCCTCCGAAGCAGCCAGTAAGGGCTCTCAGCCTAAGGAGACTGGAAACCTTCTGAAGAGGAGATTCAGACAAGGTGAACGAAGGGAAACGCAAGGTCATTTTGTGCACAGATCACCCAGAGACAAAAGGCAGTAAACTCTATCGGGCTGAATTACAGCAGACAAAGGCTTGGAAAAACCACCCTCAGGGGGGTGAGAATACAGCTGTGGGGCCTGCCTCACTCAGCCATTTGCAAAATACAGTTGTTTGAGGCTTTGGCAATTCACTTTGAGAAGACGGACCTTTAGAATGAAGAAGCCTGCGCTTCGTGTCGTCTCGGTTTCACTCATTAAACCCAAACCAGATTAAACTCCCACTTACCGCCACCCCAGACTCTGTATTCATATGTGATCAGACAGAGGGAGCCGGCCCATGTTTACTCTCCCCAGGGCTCTCTCGACGTTCCTTTCCAGGTAACGACGAGACCCTCCTTGCCTTCCGTCCCTGGCACAGCATCCTGGGCGCTGACTCGAGCAGGCTGCCAGCCGTGCCACAGCGCCCAGTGCGATTTCCTCGCGTCCGGGTCGCGCCTCTGCCCCTTCTCCAGCCCAGCGCGTGGGCAGCTGTGCATGGAAGGCCCTATCTTCCCTGGGCCGCCTCCCCCCAGCGTGCGGGGGCTCTGGTGCTGCAAGACACTGGGCCCCCGGGGACCTCATTCTGTTTGATTAGGGGGAGTGTAGCACGCATGACCAAAGAGACCTAATGCAAGATGATGGACAAAGTGGCCTCTGATTACCCGTGGGGATGCTGAGCCTGCCAGCTAGTCTAAAAGGATCATTTCTCCAGGAAAGGGGAGAAAGTATGTCCTGGATGTGAGACAAGGCCGGTGGAAACTCCAAAGGACCAGCACGGCCGCTCCTCAACAAAGGCTCTGCTCAGACTTTATTGAGCGGAATCCATAATGCATCTAGGAACCAGTGGCCCCTGGAAGAGGGTGACTTCAGGGCCAGGTCAGGGAGTA
The DNA here is from genome assembly GCF_964656455.1 of Halichoerus grypus. Taxonomy (NCBI): domain Eukaryota; kingdom Metazoa; phylum Chordata; class Mammalia; order Carnivora; family Phocidae; genus Halichoerus; species Halichoerus grypus. Next base: position 71,338,292 of record NC_135715.1, read on the forward strand.
AGACAAACTGCCAAAGGGTCTGGGAGCAATGGGGTCAAAGATCACAAATCTGGTCACTGGATACCAGGCTCTGTGGCTAAGTATCCTTGGGGACCAGCCCCAGGCAGCCCAGAAGGGAGGGCTGCAAGCTGGACAGAGAAGCAACGACGCTTGGGGCTAACAGGGAAAAGCATGGGTGTTTACAGTGAAAATCCGTTCTATGTGCTTCGAGAAAGGGAAGCTCTGGTAATCTGGCTTCTATTAATGTGTAGCAAGCTATAGAATGAGAGCTGATTTTAATGAAACACCTTTTAGTCATACTTTTAAAATCAAAGTCCTACCATACCTTGGAGGTCACTGAGGAAAGCCAAGAGGCAAGACCATGCCCCCTGCTCGTGCCCCTAACCAGAGACTGCAGGACGGGGCCCTGCCCGTGCCAGGATACCTGCAGTGCCGGGCCCTGGGGCTTTTACGGACCACCAATGCTGGCCCCCCCTCAGCAATTCTGATTCAATTCATGTGGGGTGAAGACGAGGAGCGGTGTTTTGTCAGAGGTTCCCCTAAGTGATTCCCAGGTGTAGGCAGAGAGAGACAGTCTTTGCCCCTCCAGGCGAGCGAATGCCTGGATTTGTCCTACGGGAGATGCTGCAGTGAACTCAGAGGTCAGCCTGCCCTAGCAGTGAGTTCCCAAGTTGAGTTAAAGCCCCCGAAAATCCTGCATGTCGAAACTGACGCGGCCTCCCCATTGCCAGCCGTGGGGCGCTGGGGCATGAGGAGAAGCCAGACTGGTTAACTTGATTTTTAAGGCTCCAGGAGCACAGAGATGCTCCTACTTGTGGAGTTAGCATTGCCAAATGCAATTGTCCCTGATAAGGGAGACCCACCGAGTGTGGAGATTCCCGCGTGGGTAACTCACACCACAGACCATCCAAATCTCCATGGCAGTCATGCACTTGACCAACAGGCATTTATTCTGTCTGCAAATTGGGATGCTGGACTGAGGTACATTTCATCTTCCTCCCCACTGCCTGCATGCTCTCTGCTGGAGAAGGGAAGGGTCAGGATAGCAGCAGAACAATTCATAGATTTAAATCACGATCCTCCACCCCCGCCCCCAAACCAATGGGTTTCCATAGGTAAGGCTTACCCACATATGAAGTCTTCAGAAGCTACTTCCATCATAAAGCTTTCCCCTTTCCTTATAGCTAGAAGTAATCTAAATTCCTAAACATGTCCTCTGTACTTCTCACCCAGTATTACAGTTTCTGGGGTACCTGTCTCAGAACTTTCCCCCATCTCTAACCTGGGCTATGACACAAGCAAGTCCGCACGTTCTGTATCTTGGTATCGCTCCCAGTTGCCTGCCATAATGCCTTGCGTGCGGTGGCATTCGCTAAATATTCTTTGCACGGATGAATGAATAAATGAATCACTAGCTATTATGAAGGACTGAGAAGAACAGAACTCAGAGCCTTCCTAAGACAGAGCACTTCTTAAATATACATGGGTGGCTTATGTGACTCCTTCTCAAGGGGAAAGGCTGGGGGTCTTGTTTCTTTCCAATCCCTCCCAGTATAAAATCTCTTCCGGGCTGCTGTCCCAGCTCAGAGGCCAGGCGAGAGCCCATCTCCCAGCGTGTGTGCCTGCCCCGGCGAAGCCCCATCAGGCCCCCAGTGGTGTTGCACCAGTGGACGGGCCCCGCTCAGCTGTGGCTTCAGCTCTCTGGTTCCCATACACTGCACCCCGACAGGAGCTTTTGCTCGGAGGGCTCCCTCAAAGCACCTTCTCCTGCTGGTGACCACCTCCCTGCCTCTTGGCATCTTCTCAACCAACCTGGAACTTCAGATCAGAAATCTTCTTTTAGTGAATGTAGGGGGAAACATGTTCTGTGTAAAACTGGGAGTGAACAGCCCAGGGATACAGAGGCACAGAACAAGTTGGTCTCTGCACGCATTTGAGATGTATCGAGGGGCCAGGAAATCGGGAAGGCTGTGGAGAGCAACAGGTGCAAATGTCTACTCATGGGAGCTCTGCTCTGCAAGCTTAGGAGGCAAGATGCTGGGGCTCAGTTTCTAATCTTAGCAGCAGCAGGTAACTCTAGCTGCCAGCTATTCTGTTTCCTGGTCTCGGGGTCTAAAGCACCTCAAGCAGGCAGGCGTGTCTGGTTTCCACAGGCCTCTAGAAAAGGAGAATGCTAACCCGAGAAGCCGAATACAGGGCTGTCCAATGGGAGATTTTAAACGACAACAATAGTACTTATTATTACTCTGAAATGACTCTTGTGCCTCCTGCATTCCCAAGCCTCCGGGACTGCCGTCCAGGTTATTTATCTGGAGAGCAGCCCGAATACTCATGCTAATGAAGGGCCACTCAGCGCGCGCCTGAGATTTAAAGAGTACTCTTCACAAATGCAAGTTTACTTTAGGGATGTGAAATCACACACCTGTTAGAAGGCGGGCATCGGGGCATCAGAGCCCTGGGGGCCTGGAAGGAAGAGCAGAGACAGGAGCCGAGCTAGCTCTCACGGAAGCGCAGCTGACCCTCTGTCTCACTGCACAAGCCGCAGTCCCGGAGGGGAGCAGGCTTGGGGGCGCGGCACGACCCCGGGAATCCTCCTCAGTGGCTCCAGGGAGCACTGCCCTCTCTACGAAGACTGTCGGGCTGAGGTTAACCAGAGGAATTCGGTCCTTCATTCAGCAGATGTGTGCCGAGGGCAGGCTCGGCAGTCAGGCACCAGACATCCGGCACGGGTAGACCCGGCCGACAATTCAAACTTCGCACTGGACTGCATGGACCCTGGAGCCAGACTGGGTTCCTCCCCGGCTTTTCCTGGCCCCACCCTGTGAGTTCTGGCAGATTATTTAACCCCTGGGTCTCGGTCTTCTCACCCGTGAGATGGGGGCGATGACGGAACCCATGTCGCAGGGCTGTTGCGAGGATGGATGATTGGTATAGGTAGAGAGTTAAGAGCAGTCCCCAGTGCATCACAAGTGCTAGGTGCGTTTGCTCGTGATTACCACTACCCTCCGAGGAATATACAGATGAGAAACAGGGGACCCGAGTAAAATTTATAGTTCATTCAACAGCGATAAGCGACTAGAGTAGGGACAGGACAGGAAGAGTGTGTAGGTGGTGGGGGAGGGGCTGTAAGTTTAGATAAAGAAAGGCCTCACGGAGAAAGTGACTTTGGAGAAACGTCTGGATGAGACGGAAAGAGGGAGCCATGGAATGTCTAGAGGGAGAGCATTCCAGGCAGAGGGCACAGCAAATACAAAAGCCCCAGGGTGGGAGCGTGCTTGGGAAGAAAGGCACGGGAGGGAGGCCAGGGTGGCTGGGGGGGTTGGGGGGAGAGGAAACAGCAGGAAGAAATGAGGTCAGAGAGTGAACTTGACAGAAGCTCACCTACGGAGCAGGACTTCTTGCTAAAGCAGCGGCGCTGGCACCCCTCCACCTTCCACCTGCGTATCCCAACAGCTGAGACAGGGCGCCGAGGGCGGACTGACCTGCTCCCGGTGCTGACACCGGATCCGCAGCAGCTGGGCGTGGTGCTCCTCCTGCAGGCGCACCATCTCGGCCTCAAACTGCCGCTGCAACCTCTCCTCCAGGTCCTGCAGCTCCGCCCGCTGCTGCCAGCCCAGCCTCCGCACCTCCTCCTCAAACCGCCTCTCCAGGTCCTCCTTCTCCTTTTGCAGTTTCTCGCACTTGGCTGTGTTGAAGGCTGGTGGGGAGGGGGAGAAGAACACCTTTTGAAAAATTGCTTACGAGGCACCAAAAGCTTCGAGCCCGAGCGTCTTTAATACCCACCGGCAGATCACCAAGGTTAACGTAATAACCAGGGCAAGATTCTCCTACTCTTGCTTCTGTAGAGCTTCACAGTTTGCAAAGCGCTTTGCCTTCTACCGCGTTTGGTCCTTACAACAGACCCTGGGTGTTGAGGTCGAGAACGTGAGCCCCAGGGAGCTCGGGTGACTTGCCCAAGGTCCTCCGGTGTGCGGAGAAAAGAGCTGCAAAGGCAGATTTGGGCTTTCTGCCCGCAAGCCCTGTGTTCCTGTACTAGAGCAGGGTTTCTCTGAGTGTCCACGGACCACAGCCATCAAAATACTGGGGGTTGGTTAAAAATGCACGTTCCTAGGCACACCTTGAGTGGGTTAGAGCCCCTGGGGCAGAACTCAGGATGTGCTTTTCACAAGGTCCATGGTGACTCATGTCTATCGAGGTTTGGGACCTGAGCGCACCTGCAAGCTGGAGACAGGATGGGGGGTGGGGTGGGGAGGGAGGACATGTAGATACTGAAGGCTGTTCCCTTGGGGCTGAAATGCCAGGTGGGGCTATCTCAGAGAAAGTGCAGGGGTGACAGAGCTTCACCAACAACCAGGCTTCTCCCCCAGAAGGGCTAACCGCTCAATACCCCCATGCCACCCCGCACAGCCCTGGTACGTTTCCTGTACCATGGGGACTGTGGCCCAGCCTGCTGCCCCCGCCACTGCTCTGCTTAGCGTTTGTGCCTCCCTTGGGCTGCAGGTGGGAGTGACTGCTTCCATTTTAAAGATCGCTGCCTCCACTGCAAACTGCTTTCAAGAAGGAGGAAAAACAGCTTGACAATCTACTATGCTTAGGTCAGATGGAGTGGCTTATACCCAGCACAGGCACGCAGAAAGGCGCACGCACACACCACGCACATTCCGCAAGTGCCCTCTGCTCTGCGCTACAAGCTGGGGAAACATGGTCACCTGCTTTATCATTGAGTGAGTAGGTATAAGTGCTGGGTAAGTGGGATCTACCCCTTGCGGGGCGGGGTGGGGGGGATGATCAGGAATACACACCCAAGGTAAGTGAGATAGCATTTGAAACAGCCTAATCAGAAGTCCCACCCTAAAGAGGCAGCTAATTCAAGGGCTTCTTTGTCATATTTGACTCTAAAAAAGTTCTTTTAATCAGCACTGGGATGTTTAAAAACATTTTTTTCCCCTGGTAAAATGAGTGGTGGATTGGCTGGACACCACACAGGCACGTTGTCCTATGTGAACAGTGTGTAAGCATCTGGCCAGCCCAGCAGCCTCAGACAGACCCCAGTGGCCTTCCTGTTCTCGTGCTTCACCTGGCCCAGTGTCCCAGGTCCTAGCATCGGGTGGAGGATTCCAATGCACAGTCTGGAGAAGTTGTTTGCAGGATCTGCCAATGTAATCAGGGTGAACCCAGGGTGGGATGGTGGGCACTGTCCTCTCCAGGTGTGAGCAATAAGAGGACGTACTATCTTAGAGAATTTAATAGCAATAACCAAACTGACTTTGAAAGCCCTCTGCCTTTTAGTGTTCTCGTGTACCAGCAATTCTGAAAAATGTTAGTGAAAAATAATCCTCCTCAAAAAAGTCTTTTGTTGGCCTAAGTTCTAAACAATTGCTACAATTACTGTTGAGGTTTTTAAAAATAATTTTTGTATTTCATAAAAATCACAGAGAAAACTTGGAAGTATAGTACAAATTATTGTACAAATGACATTTGTCCCCTGAACCATTTGAGAATAAGATGCTGACCTGTTGTCCCACTAACCCTGAATTCCTTAGCGTATATTCCCTGCAAACAAGGACATTCTCCTACATAACGACAATATAATCATTAAGATCAGGACATCAACACTGATCCAATGGTGCCATCCAATGCTCAGACCCATTTAAATTTCACCAATTGTCCCATAATATCCTTTCTAGAAAAAGGATCCAGTTCTGAGTCACAAGTTGCATTTAGCTGTATGGTCTCCTCACTCTCCTTCAGTCTGGGACAGTCCTTGGTCTATTCTTGACTTATGGGACCTTGGCGCTTTTAAAGTCGAAAGGCTATTATTTTGTAGAATGTCTCTCAATTTGGTTTGTCTGATAATTCCTCCTTACTAGATTCGGGTCACGCATGTTTGGCAGAAAATATCACAGAAGCGGCATTGCGCTCTCATTTGAATATTAATCAATAAAAATGAGATTTCTTTTTAAATTGTGTATGTAGTGAGTCAGGCAGATAGTGCTTATTACTGATTATTGCAAGGTTATACGGGAAATGATACACGGTTTGGAGGAGGCAGTAGTACAGATGGTCCATCTAGAGCGTCACATATGCTAGGAATGCCCCTGAATATTGTTGTCACCTCCGCTGCGAGTGAATCTTCTGGGCGAGGTTTACCTAAGGGGCAGATTGCTGGGGGTGCTAACAAGTACTAGCATGAATAACAGACTCAGTCCGAGGCTTTCTGGTGCCTGGTGGTCAGGTCATGGTGGAAAAAGGTTGAGGGTTCTCCCTTACGTCTGATCACTGCAGGCTACCGTCCCTATAAAAAGGACCTGACAGTAACTATCGGCCAAAGGGGCTCAGGTCTGGAAGCAGCAGTGGGAAAATGCTTGCTCCTGGAAGTTCTGGCTCACTGGCTTTATTAGCCTAGCTCTGGCTTTTCCCAAAGACCCTCCAGCCAGGGAAAGTTGGTAGGGGTTTCACCAGGGAATTTAGCTGGTGAAAAAAACTATCAGGATCCACAGACCAGGTAAAAGGTATATATAAAGACAGGATTAATCTGGGGTGACTGGATTTTATTTTATTTTTTAATTTTTTAAAAGATTTTATTTATTTCAGAAAGAGAGAGAGCAAGAGAGCATGAGTGTGTATGTGGGGCGGGGGGAGCAGAGGGAGAGAGAGAAGCAGACTCCCCGCTGAGCTGAGAGCCCGATGTGGGGCTTGATCCCAGGACCCTGAGATCATGACTTGAGCCAAAGGCAGTCACTTAACCGACTGAGCCACCCAGGCACCCCCTGGGGTGACTAGATTTTAATAGCACAGAACAAAAACCATGGAATGTCCATTTAAAAAATAGTGGTTGATGGATTGAGACAAAGTCAAATTGTGGCAAATAGGGGGCGCCTGGGTGGCTCAGTTGGTTCAGCGTCCGGCTCTCAATTTCGGCCCTGGTCATAATCTCAGGGTCCTGAGACTGAGCCCCCCACATCAGGCTCTGTGCTCAGCATGGAGGCTGCTTGAGTTTCTCTCTCTCGGCCCTTCCCCTAGCTTGTGTGTGCTCTCTCTCTAAAATAAATAAATAAATATTTTTGAAAAAATGGAGGGAAACAGAGGAGCAGTAATTGTACCCACACTGGGGGACGGACGGGAGTCATCCTACAAAAGGAAGATGGATGCCACTAGGTGATCCAGGGATACACAGGTAGTGAGCCCCAGGGAGGGTTTCTGGGTGCTCGAGGCCTCTTCCGAGGATACTCTTGTTTCTGTAATTCAGGTGGACTGACTTCATAGTGGTCTTTGTCCCATGTAGCATGCACCAGTGGACGGGGACAAAGCAGTGACAATATGTTTGCTTTTATTTAAAGTAGGTCTACAAAGCAGCGCACAGACAGGTGACACAAATTGCCAAAAGATCATGACAGTCAGCACCATTCCTGATGAAGTACATGCAAACCAAAGTAAGAAACAATTTCCATCTATAAAGCTGATAAAGATGAAATATTCTGATAACCGGGAGGGTCCGAGGAAAGTAGCATCCAATGGACCATTCGTGGGAATATGATGGATAAGCCGCTTTGGAGGGCAAAAATATCTTTCAACATTTACATGCGAGGGACAGGAGCATTTGAGGGTGACAGGGAAAGAGCACGGGTTTTTTGGGGCGGCGATGAAAATGTTCTAAACAGATTGTGGTGACAATTACACAACTCTGGATACACTAAAAACCACTGAATTGTACACTTTAAATGGTGAACTGTAAGGTATGTGAATTCTATCTCAATAAAGTTTTTACAAAAATGGGAAAAAATTTAAAAAATAACGTGACAGGGAAAATACCTCAGAGGATAAATGTAGATGTTTTTATAGGAGGAAAGGTCATATTCTGATGTGAAAACTGTATAACAAGGATGAGAATATATGCTGGCAAAATGAAACAGAAATGCAAACCCCACCACTACACTACACATGTACGCACATACACCGATGTATGCGGAATAGAACAGAACTTAACCGTTCTTACTGCCTCTTAACTAGAGATAGATTAAGCATATAAAACTCAATTGAAAATAATAAAACATGCTAATCATGTATTTTGGTTTTGATAAGTGTTATTTTGCATGGGGAAATTTTATTTATTATATAGTCCTATCAATTTCGTTAATTCCAGAAAATCAAGGCAGTAAGTTGACTCCACAGATTGTGTAGCTGGAATGAAACAGATAAAAAGGTAAAGAAACAAATGAAAACAAATCAGTTACACTGGAGAAAGAAATGACATGATGTATGCCTTTGAAGCCAAAGATTTTGCAAGTGCACAAAGTGGATCTCGGATGATTACTACAGCGGGATCTGCTTTAGGGAAGTAGTGTGGGCTAGTTATAGAAATGATAAATCCAATATACATATAGAACAAATCCTATATACAAAGCGGCATAGGTAACCAGTAAAAAATAAGGTAAATCTTTTTGTGCCATCATGGACTGATATCTGTAACATACTGTTAAACAAACAAAGGCAAGATGCAGAAACAGTGTGACGGTGTAATTCTGTTTGTAATGAAAATGTATCTGTATTTCCACTTCTCTTCCCTCGGGAGGTTGTGTGTTTAATTATAGGACTCACTGCCCAATGAACACCTGCAACAATAAGCATTTAATTAAAAAAACCCCTATTATTTGTTTACATGTTTTAAAAGTTAAAAAAAACATTTAAAAATTACTATCATAATTGGGATGCCTGGGTGGTGAAAATATAACACTTGTAATTCACAAGCATGAGTTTGAAAAGCAAAAGCAGGATTTGACCACAGTTGGTTAAGTGTCTGCTTTCGGCTCAGGTCGTGATCCCAGGGTCCTGGGATCGAGCCCCGCATCAGGCTCCCAGGTGGAGGGAGCCTGCTTCTCCCTCTCCCTCTCCCTGCCGCTCCCCCTGCTTGTGCTCTCTCTGACAAATAAATAAATAAAATCTTTTTTAAAAATTACTATCATAATTAAGAAGACAGGGTTTGAAAATGTTATGGTATCCTGTGGTCAGGATTAACAAGACTCTTCTATCTTACTTGCTATTTTATTTATATTAGCGGCAGGATGATTCATGGGCCTGGCAATCTATCTGGGGGCTCAGAGATGATTGGTTTTCATCCCAGAACTGTCCCTGAACTGCACTAAATCATGAGCTGTGAAGGCCTCAGTTTTGCTGTCTATAAAGTGGCAAAGTAATCATTTTTTTCACATGGAGCTCCAATCCCCAAATTCCCAGTGCTATTAGGTACAAGCGAGGTGATACTTCTATTCTTTCCATGCCGCCATGTTGTAAGCCCCGTGCCTGCAGAAGATATTGGGTAGGAAGAGCAGCTGGGGCCCCAAGGAGGACAGCTCCAATAATGGGGTCCCTAAAGAAATAAATATCCTCTTTCTTCTGGCAAATCTTCAAAAATATATCTGTTCGGGCATTTTGCAGACAGAGATTAATGCAGGCTCATTTAGTAGCCTTACGCAACATCTAGAGTCTTACTTTCTTTTTTTTTTTTTTTAAAGATTTTATTTATTTATTTGACAGAGTGAGACACAGCGAGAGAGGGAACACAAGCAGGGGGAGTGGGAGAGGGAGAAGCAGGCTTCCTGCGGAGCAGGGAGCCCGATGCGGGGCTCGATCCCAGGACCCTGGGACCATGACCTGAGCCGAAGGCAGACGCTTAACGACTGAGCCACCCAGGCACCCTAGAGTCTTACTTTCATTCATTCTTTATTTCTATTCATGTGAAAGCATTTGGTACTTCATAGTGCAGAGGCAAACACCGTAATAATAAATCCTTAGAACCTAGGAAGCTGAGACAATAATTTCAAGAATAGCAGGATTTTGATTGGCTAAGAAAATATAACACTTGCAATTCACAAGCATGAGTTTGAAAAGCAAAAGCAGGATTAGAATCTATTGTGCTGTTTTAAATAACTGAACATATAGGGGGATGTATGTAAGAATATATACAGTGGTGTGTATGTGTATATATCCACTATAATACTATATAATATTATTAAAGCTGAATTTAGCACACTCTCAGACATACATAACACAATGATACCAATCTATCAGCTCATGAGTGTGACACATGAAGATGTAGCGATCCTGGGGACACCGGCAGATGACACTGCTGTGGCACCATCTGTAAAAACGTACTGTGTTGACCACAGCTCATAAATCAACTGAGAGGAGAACTCAGTGAGTAAGATCAAGTTTCTTTAAACAATCGCCCAAAATGTCTTTTGAATAATTACAACTTTTTATTGTTTTGCCAAAGAGGTAGCAAAGATGGGTAAATACACTGCCTGCTCTACAGCTCATGACAAAAGCGGAAGGAATAATATTATACTGCCTTTTGCATCATAGGGAGTGCTTTAGCTGTAACACTTATAAAATCATCTAAATATAAAGAAATGAGGGGCGCCTGGGTGGCTCAGTCGGTTAAGCGCCTGCCTTCAGCTCAGGTCACAATCGCAGAGCCCTGGGATCAAGCCCCGCATCAGGCTCCCTGCTCAGTGGGGAGCCTGCCACTCCCCCTGCTTGTGCTCACGCACTCTCTCTCTCTCTCTGACAAATAAATAAATAAAATCTTTAAAATAAATAAATATAAAGAAATGATACTCTGTATAAATAAGTATTTATACAGTATATAAGTATTATAATAGTATAAGTATTAACAGTAAGCGTATTACTTACTAATATAATTAATAAGTACATAATAAGTATGTAAGTATACTAGTATGTCCTATATCAGTATATAAGTATTATAACAGTCACTGAATTCATATGTTGAAGTGTTAACGTCCAGTACCTCAGGATGTGACCATGTTTGGAGACAGGATTTTCACAGAGGCAGTGAAGTTAAAATGAGGGCATTAGGGTTGGCTCTGATCTAATATGACGGTGTCTTTATAGGACACAGATGCCTATGGAAGGAAAATGATGTGACAGGGAGAAGGTGCCCATCTGTAAAACCCAAGAGGAGAGAGGCCTCAGAAGAATGAGCACTCTGCCAACCCCTTGGTCTTGCACTACCAGCCTCCAGGACCATGAGAAGATGGATTTCTGTTGTTTAAGCCCCCCAGCCTGCGGGACTCGGCAAGTGCAGCCCCACGTAACTAATGTAGTCCCCAGCATCACTTACAGATGGAGGGGGATCCCACAGTTAGAGACGACGAAGTTGTTTCTTTGGGAGGTGGGGGGTAATTAAACAGACATAACTTTCAAGGAAAAAGAATTTAAAATTACCCATAATCTCACTACAAAAAAGATGAAATTTTCAATTGCATCATCCCTTCATCGTTGTTGCAGATGCGTGAATTCCTAATATTCTACTAGGAATTTTCCATGTCCTGATGCTTAACATTTTCATGGCTACCTTAGATTCTCATGTTGATGCACTACAATTGATACGCCCTTATTGCTGGAAATTTGGTCTGTGTCACCCATATATTACTTTGCTTTTTTCATTAGGATAAATCCCCAGGAGTGGAATTACACGGGGTTAAAGTTTATGAGCATCTTCATGCTGTGAGGTTTTTGGTTTTGGGGTTTTTTGGATGGCAGTGATTCTGTAACAAACCAGTGCCCACTAGGGGGAGCCATACTGCCTGAAAACATGCCCTCTGGTGGCGAATGCATTTGCCTACGCTGGTCAGATCACGGTGACAGGCGGGAGGCAAACAGGATTGGTCTGCAAACACGCTGCCTGGGTCCTGGCCACACTGTCCTTCACAGCCCTACCCTCAGTTTCTCTGTAAGACCTTCCTTTTGATGAAAATGTCAAGGAGAGAGAAAAGGAGGGGCTGGAAATGGAACACGAAAGGTTCAGGTACAGAGTAGAAATGAGACAGGAGTCAGGGAGAGAGTCCTGGGTCTCCTGTCAGCTTTGCAGGTCCGGGCAGCGTCTCCAGGGCCTGGGGACAGGATGGGCACTTGCGCTGTGGAAATCACAGCCTGCGCCCGACATGTCCGGCACCACCTAGGTGGGTTCTATTACCCACTGCAACCCTATTAGGTGTCCAGCAAGAGCCTGATGATCTCTGTTTGCAGGGAGCAGGTGGGGGCTGAGAAAGGGCAACTGCCTGGGCCGAGGCCACCGTGCGAGTGGGCTAGGCCCAACAGAGCAGGCGCTCGCTGTTCTGAATTGCATCTCTTTACCTGTCTGTGTCCTTACGAGTGGGACAGGGTCCTATCCGTAGGCAGGCCGACAGTCAAGAGACAGTAACTAAACTTACCGCACACCCGCTGTCTGCCACACCCCCATCCTAGGCGCAGTGTGAACAAGACACAGTCATGGGGGCAAATAAATAAAATCAGCAAAACTTTAAAATAGCAACATTTTAGATAGCTAAAGCTTTCAATAACTGCAGAGAAGTAAAAGAAGGACGGCGCTAGCGAAGGACCAGGAAAGGGCAGGTTAGGCTGAGCTGGGATGGACGAGAGAGGTCCCTCTGGGAAGACAGCATCCAGTTAGCTGTGAATGACGAGAAAGAGGCAGAGCGCCGAGAGCTGGAGGGAGAGAGTCTCATGTGGAGGAACCACAGTGCAAAGGTCCTGAGCCCGGAACGTTTCAGAGTACATAAGGAACAGAAAGACTGCCACGGGGCTTGAGTGTCCGTGACAGGGAGAGTGGAGGGAGGTGAAGTTCAAGAGATAGGCAGGGTCAGGTCATGCAGAGCCTGTGGTCTCTGGGGAGGAGTTGGAGGTCTACTCTGGTAGAGTGGGAAGCCCAGACAGTCTCAAAGAGGGGATAGCAAGGGCTAAGTAAGCTTTTACAAGATCCCTCTGGCGGCTGCGTGGAGAACAGAGTGCAGGAGGCAAGGGTGGGGATAAGAACAGCAATGAGGAGGATACGTGTGGAGTCTAGGCGGAGTTCATGGTGACGGGGACTGAGGCTACAACAGGCTAAGGAATGGATGGATGTGCGCTGTATTTGGGAGGCAAAGCCACCTTGATGTGCTCATGGAGTGCAGGAGGGAGATGAGGGAAGTCAGGAAGCATGAATCGGGCGACTGGTCTGAGCAGCGGGGGCTGGTGGTGCCATTTCAGGAGATGGGAACATAGGAGGAGGAGTCCCCCTGGGGAGAAACACCAGGCATTAGGCACCAAACAAACCTTTCCTGGATTCATAGATGAATTCATACACATCTGAAGGCCAGCAGTTCACAAATGCTTTGGGGGGATTCTCCTCTGGTCCACTGTACTCAGGAAGGGCTTTCCTGGATTTTGTTGAAAAACACAAAACTCAGGACCCTGAATTTTGACAAGCCACTTTAATGATGAACGATGAGGCGTTGTATGAGAGTGGTTCGTATGCTGTGGTTTATTTTATAAAAGTGTTGAGGTGTTCAAAGCCTGACACCTCGGGATAGACTCTAGTTATTAAATCTCTCCCAGGGAATGGGGGCAGTTTGACAGATGTGCTTTTCTCCCTGCGGGGGTGGACATGGTTTCTGGAAGAATCTGCAAGATCTGGCCGTGTTAAGAGAAAGAGCATTTTCCAGATGTTAGGAGGTTTGACAGCTATGTGACAGATACAGAAAGGTGTCTTCCCAAGGTGTGTTTGAAAGTGCCCGAACATTTTACTTACCTGTGGGTCAAACTTTGGGAACACAGCCCTCAAACTGGATGATGATGTATAAGAGACCTCAAGATTCCCAAACACATGTCATGATGTGCCAAAGCATTGCACTAAAGCCCACTCCTCACCACGGACACTTCCACCCAGGACTGATGGTGAACAAGTCTTCCTGCGCCCTGGACCCTGAAGAGCAGAGCTCCCACACACCAGAAGGTGAGGATGGTGGGGGCCGGGGGCACAGGGGAGAAGCGCAAGTCCAGGGGGAAAGCAGCGTGGCGCCTGGGAAGGAGAGGGGACACGGGCAGCGAGCAGCCTTCAAGGGGAGGCAGGGGGGGAGGGGGGAGGAGCACTGGCCTCCATATGGGGCTCAGCTCCAGCCTCTGTGGACACCTGCTGTGGGAATTTTAGCATCTTGCTCAACCTCTCTGGGTTTCAACATTCTCATCTATAAAATGAGGAGGTTGGGTACAGCACTGTTCTGGGCTGAATTGTGTCCCTGATCTCCCAAATCATATGTTGAAATCCTAACCCCCAGTACACCTCAGGATGTGACTACTTTTGGAGATAGGGACCTTGAAGAGGTGATTAAGTGAAAATAAGGATTTTTCAGAGGGACTGCTGTCCTAAGAAGAGGAAGAGACAGCAGAGATGCACATGTTCAGAGGGCAGGTGAGGACACAGGGACAAGACATCCACCTGCAAGCCAAGGAGAGGGGCCTCAGCAGAAAGCAACCCCGGGGCACCCTGCTCTGGACGTCCAGCCTCCAGAACTATGGGGAAAGAAATTTCTGTGGCTTAAGCCCCCCAGTCTGTGGTGTTTTGCTACAGCAGTCCTCGCAGACTGATTACTCCGGGCACTTTGAGTGCTAAGCCCCCTTCCTGTCCTAGCCTTCTAGAATTCTATGGATATTTCAATGGTGACCCAGGTCATCAAGAAGAGCCTCCCCTTGAAGAAGACAGGGAAGAGTATATCATTTTTTGTTATGATCCACCCCCCCATGGTCCCCTAAAGAGATAAGCTTCATCTGTAGGAAAAATGTACACAGTCACTCATCTCCATGACATGAGACATTAAGAGTGATATCAATGCTTGGCATTTGTATGTGTTTTCATTATAAAGCTCTTTAACACACAATACTACCTTGTTTACTCTTCCCAGCAAATTTCAAAACTGGGCAAAGCAGGCATTTCTGTTCTGATTTTATAGAAGAGGAAACAGAGGCTCAGAGGGGTGAAGTCACTTGTCCAAGCTGACACAGCTAGAAAGGGACAGCCAGGATTCGATCCATGGGAATCTCGGTAGTGCTCTTTCCAGTAATAACTGGACTGCTATTCTGCCTTACATTTTGGAAGAAGGGGAAACAGAGATATAAGGAAAAAAGATAGAAAAATCCCAATTAGTAAGACTCTTTCACAGTAAGAAATACCTCATGCCATTTTTATGTGTTCTTTAAGACAAAGGATGAGCATTTTAACAAATGGATAATGACTGATCCCGAAGGTGAATATAATGTGCAATGCATACAGGTAAGCTTCTTGGTCTGAGAGGAGAAAAACACAAGGATGATTTATGGAGGCAAATGAGGAAATGGAATTAAGAGGGTGGTTATAATCCTATGTTTTGAAAAGCAAAACAATGCTGTCTACATGAGAACTAACTACAGGAGGAAATGGCTTGATGGGGAAATGGTTTTTGCACAGAGTTGGTTCTTCCTTTCCTCCAGGTTAATTTGGGCTTGCGGAGTTTTAAAGGCATCTCCAGGGCAAACGCTCATCTAACACACTCCACAGGGACCGTCCTGAAGGCCCAGCTTTAGATGGGACAGGTAATGGCTTTGTGTGGTTGCAGGGAGTATTCACTGCTTTTAATTTTTTCTTCTCCTTGCAAAATGGCATTGAAAAGATGACCCTTTAATTTTATCTTAAATTAGTACTTGTTACATAAATTGTACAAGTAACATCCTCTCCATGTGGAACATCCCTTTTAGAAGGAACTGTTGATAATGTCCTGGAAAATGTTTAAACAGAGCATAAGCTGAAGTTCTGGGCTGCTATTCACTGTGGAGAACTTGACCTGCAGAGGTTTCTAGAAAATGAACTCCCAGGACCCTATCATTTAAGAAGCTCCACAGCTTGAAGTGACCCTATTCCATAGCAAGTTGCTAACTTCAATCTTCTGTTCCAGAGTTTGGGTGGCCCCCACTCCTAGGTGGGTATGAAGATCAACCAGCTACTAGATAATATATTTTAATGCATTTGCAGTAATTGGCATAAATATATTCATTCCTTCCTTCAGGTTGTCAAATGCATGCATCACCTGGCCTTGGGTATTCTGTGTTCTCCACAGGATTTGGGAGATAGCTCTCTGAGGTTTTCCCAGACCTATGATCATCTTTATTTTCTGTCCAAGGCTTTACTGCCTTTAATTTTTCACAGGAATGGAGGATTAATGTTTTAAATCTTCAGGAGCTAATTTTTTAAAAGATGGGCATTTCCCTATTAACTCGTCTCAGCCTCTCTTCATTACTACCAAATACATCAAATCAATTCTAAGGAACAAAATGGACCACCTCAAATTCTTCCTATCTGCGAATTTTTAGGCACAGACACAGAAGAAGCAAAGTTTTTAGGCAATCTGCAATAGCCCAAGAGTGGGTTTAGGATTAACGGAAATACCTGCCTGATGCCCTGGCTAGCCCCGTTGCCTTTATCAGTGGACTCCCACACCACTTAGCACAATGCCAGGCAGCTTTCCATAAACACGTGCTTTCTTGAACAAGGCTGAGGGATCACTTCCTGCAGAGTCAGTCAGCCAAGGAGAAGGCAGCATGGCAAGCCACTCCTCCTTCAGGATGCCTGGAGTGTTCTCACCTTCAGACTCCAAGTTATCCCGGTTCCTGGGTTGGTGTCTCTACCGTAGGGGTGAACCCCATTTAACTGGCAACAGTGTCCCCTGGGACGTGTCTTGCATAGAACAGCCACCTCGCTGTATCCAAGGGAATTATGACATCCATGGTGGTGGCTTCTTGCCAACATGCAGACTGTTCTAATCTATAGTCACCAAAACTGAGGAAACATTCAGAAAAATGACCTTCAAATAAAAAATGAAGACAGCTGTACCTCACAGAGCAGAGGCAGGATGAAATACGGTTTACGTATGTGGAGCACCCAGCATGGTGTCTGGCTGGCTCAAGGCTCGCCCTCACCGGGCGGTGTGCTGACACCTGCCTGCTCAGAGTGTGGTCCACTCACCCCGGGGCTTGTCAGAAAAGCAGAAGCCCAGGCCCAGCTCAGACGGACTGAATCAGAACCTGCGTGTGACCAAGATCCCAGGAGATTCCTATGAGAAGCGCTGTCTGAGGTCCATGGGGTACCTGAGGGCATGCAGGAGGTGGGATGTCATCCTTAGTGGCGCTCCTCTTTCTGAGCACACAACTGCTAGGTGGGTAAGGAGCTGACTTCAAGACTATTGATAAAGTAAAAATTCCCAGTCCTGAAAACCTACAAGTACATCCTTTGTCCACAGTTAGCGTTCAGTGAGGATGCGTGGCACTGAAGCAGCCAGTCTAGACCAAGACACCTGCACCAGGCCTGCAGGCTGTGAGGTGGGCAGAGGAGTCCGCATGGAGGATGGGGGTGGATCTGGCTTTATGAGCTGGTCGAGTAAAAGGAGGAGTGACTGATGAGCTTTAGAATATGAAGATGGAAAGAACAGCAAGTTAGAGAAAATAAAATAAAATCTAGGTGGACCAGATGATGAATCACACTGACCCCTTTGCAGGGTAGGAAATAGGGGCTGGGTGTGTAATCCCAAACAGAACCCAACAATACCATGAAAAGGCTACAATTTTAAGGGCAGCCTACCTGATTGCCAGGTATAAAGTGTACAAATAGAGATACCTGCACCTGTGGCATTTCATAGAATAATGCAGAAAATACCAAGACAGCTGTGTTGCTGGACCATGTGATGTGAAGGGGGGTACTTTTATTTTGGCTTCTTGCCCAACCTCCCTTTGCTGCTCAGAGATTGTGGAGAACCTTTGTGCATGAGCACAGTCCCTCCTACTAGAGAAAGACAGAAGATTCCTTGATGATGGAGATACTAAGGGATTACTATCTCTGGCAATAAATAAGGAGCGAGTCAGGTGGTAGCGGCCCATGCAGTGCCTACTATACGTGACAAGCCTCAGTGGGATGCATCTGCTAGATACAGGTGGTTCTTAAAGTGACTTTGAGCAAATTAAACTCAGAGAGCACTGGGAGAGACAGGGAGTCTTAGCACATACTGGCCTGAAGATGGACAGCGTGGGGCTTAGCACTAGGTCAGCAGGATCCCAGCTAGGGTGGAGGGGCCATCCAGCTGGCCTCAATAAGGCTACAGGTGTCCTCAGTAGGGGACAGCTGGAGATTCATATTAGATTCCACCTTGTAGCTCTTAAGACAAGTTATGACATACTTGCAGTTAAGGAAGTTCCTCAGTTACTCTGTCATTCTTGGTTAATCCTCTTATCGTCTTTACACAGCACTGGGTTAGAGACCTCCTCCAAGTTCTGTGGCAGGAGCATGAGCTGTAGTGTCCAACAGACTTGGGCTTGAGCTTCTTAGCTGATACTTGTGTGTAGGGGATTAACCCCATTGAGCCTCAGATTCCTCCTCTGTAAAATGGGGATCACACAGAGGCTACCTCTTAGGGTTAGTGTGAGGTTTAAATGGGATACTTCAGAATAGGTGTTTAGCATCGCACCTGGTCTCTATTAATCACTGGATAAATGATTAGTGATAAATATTAGCTGTTGATTGTTTTTGAGGGGGGTCACAGAATCATTGCAATATTATAAATGGGAATATTTTCCACACTTCATGAATGTTTGGCTGGGACAAAGCATAAAAAAAACACACATTCCATACATATATCTAGATGGAGTGGGCCCAACTTGACTACTGAAGGTAAGACTTGGGTACTCAATGAGGGTGTAGAAGGTAAGTGCTGCCCTAGCTAAAAAGTATTTTCACGGTGTTTGTTATTACTGCTTTGGTTTGCTGCGCATCTGTAAGTACATATTGTTTGAGGACACAGTTATCAGATAAGGACCTGACTCCACTGTCCTGCTTCTCACGAGAGGCTGAGGAGTGACTGCCCGTATCAAAGCCAAAGCCCAAGATGATCATGGCCATCTTACATAATGGACCCGAGGGTGGCCGACGGCGGTTCTCATTAGCAGAGACCTGCGTGACAATGATCTTCTTAGAATCCCCAAGAAGATAAGTCCCCCTTTTTGTTACTGGCTGGTGAAAATATTACATGTCTGTTTTTAAAAAGAGAATCACAGAGAAGAGGGGCTTCTCATCACACGAGGTACCAGAAGATGCAAACATTTCTTTCTCTTCCAGTTTTCCAGAAAAAGGTCTCGGGCAGAAAGGACGGAAAAGCACACCTGAGCAGGAATGGCACACTGTGGATGGCATCACAGCTAACAGGTACTGAGCCCTCTCCACGGGCTGGAGGTGCTCCTGAGTGCTCTACATGGACAGGTTACTGAACTTCACAAAATCTCTACAAAGTGGGCAAGATCCCTACTCTGTGATCCTGTTTTATAGGAGCCTGAGCAGCAGAACCAAGTCAGTCCACGTTTGTGGCAATCACAAGGCCATGCTGCCACAGGATCCTGCCGCCCTAAGCCAGGGGCTGTGGGACTTGAGTGGGCATCAGAACCACATGAGGGGCTTGCAATTTAGTGGGTCTGGTGGGGAGGGGGGGGCGGGTGCTGAGAATCTGCATCTCTAACACGTTCCCAGGTGATACATCAGATGCTGCTGGTCTAAGCACTGCACGTTGAGAACCATTGGTATAAACAGTGCTTCTGTATTAAACTTTAATACAGACCATCTGAGGATCTTTTAAAAAATGTAGGCACTGATTCAGAGGTTGGGGTGGAGCTTGAGAGTTTGCATTTCAAACATGCCACCAGCTGGTCAAGGATGCTGCTGGTCCAGGGAGCACTCTTTGAGTAGCAAGGCCGAAGACCCAGTGCTCAGTAGTGCTCCCTCTGCTGGTATGTGGAAGACCTGCAGCCTCTACCACCTGTCTGGTGTCCATCCCTGGCTGTGGGAGCTGTTCATCGCTGCCATTCTGAGCCATCTGCCTGTCTGAATACACACCTGTCTGTCCTCTCTTACCTGGCCTGAGCTCCCTTTGCTGAACTTGAGCCTGTGTGTTCAGACTTAGCTCTGAGGCTCGGCCCTCCTAGCTAGTTTGAGTCTAAGGATACTGACTTTCCTTCAAAGTTCCTGCCTGGGCTTCCCATCTTCCTCCCCTCGTAGTTGGAATCATAGCGACCCTATCCCTCCCCTACATCATGCACCCTGGGCAGTACGGAGGCTGGCACCTCCTGGTAGCCTCCTCTCCACACCTATTCCCAGCCTCCCAGCAAGTCATATACCCATGAATGGCCTGTCCAGTACCATGGCCTTTGGCTCTTTCCCAGAGCCAGCAGCCGCAGGCCCCACCAGCACTCCACAGTGGTGGTCACTGCCATGCCCTTTACTGGGCCTTGGAGTCCCAGAGATGGCTACAACTTAGCCTTCACCACCGCCCAATGCTGACCCCTTCAAATGCTCTCATTTTGTTGCTCAGAAGCTACGTGGTGAAGTGGTCAAGAGGGGGGGCTCCTGGGTCAGACTGCCTGGGTTTGAATCCAGCCTCTGTTGTTTTTGGCTATGTGATCTCAGGCAAGTTAGCTACCTCTCTGCTTGCTTCAACTTCCTCATCCATAGGAGGCCCTCCTTGGGTGTGCGGCCTCGACTTCTACTTCGCTGAGAAAACTGAGGTCAACAAGCATGGAGCCCTAATGTTTCTTACCCTGAAACGTAAAAAATGAATCTTTACTCTGGAAGATTAGGTCTTGTCGGAGGTAGCACTCCTCGATGATTAGTTCCCTCACTCTTCTATCTCCACCCCCTGCCTTCATTTCCTGTGGTTGCCGTAACAAACCTCTACAAAATTAATGGCTTAAAACAACTCAAATTTATGGTCTTACAGTTCCGTGAATCCAAAATGGGTCTCACTGGGCTAACAACCAAGGTGTTGGTAAGGCTGTGTTCCTTTTTGGAGACTCCAGGGGAGAATCCGTGTCCTGGCCTTTCCCAGCTTCTCGAGGCTGCCTGCATTCCTTGGCTCGTGGCCCCTTCGTCTTCAAGGCCAATGACAGAGCATCCTCAAATTTCTCTACCTCCCTCTTCTAAGGACTTTTATGATCACATTGGGCCCAGAAGGACAATCCCCCCACCTCAAGGTCCTTAACTTAATCACACTCGCCAAGTCCCTTTACCACATGAGGGGCATACAGGTTCTGGGAATTAGGGCGGGGACATCTCTGGGGACATCCTTCAGGCTGCCACACCCTCCTGGTTTCTCTTGAGCCTCGTTCCTGCTGTTCCTTCTCTCCCGAGGGTTTTCAGTCTCTGGCTCCAGGTGCACAGCCTCTACAAATGTCTGAGCGGCTCTTATCTCTAACAAGCAGAACCAAAGCACATTCTTCCTTCCTACGCCATCCTCTAGCTACATACCCATTTCTTGCTCTTCAGGGTCTAGGTCCTCACAAAACAGGTAAAAATCTGTCCCTGCCTCCAATCGTTTCTTTTTTTTTCTCCCATTGCTTTTTAAATCCCTGCAATCAGGCAGTGTGGGAGGTCTCTCCTTACTGCCACTGACCTGGCTGCAACCACCACCATCGCTCCTCCGGGTTATTGGAAAGTCCCCAGACGTGCCGCTCCAGCGCCTGCCTCGTATCTTCAGTCTCAAGGTGGCAGCCCGAGAGAATCCTTGAAGACTGTATATCAGCACTTGCCCCTCTGCACGAAGCCCTCACCTCGCTCAGGGCAGAGGCCACGTCACCATGACGGCTCACCAGGTCTGGCAGCATCTGGGCCCCACGGCCTCCGGACCTCGGCTCTCACTCCTCTCTCCCTGCTCACTCTTTGCCACTCCTTGAACACTTTGAGGACTGTGGTTCTCAAAGTATGATCCCCAGACCAGCAGCTTCAGCAGCACCGGAACACTTGTTGAAATGCTAATTCTTGGGCCCCACCTCCTGCCTGCTGAGTCAGAAACTCTCAGTGGGGGGATGGGGGGGATGAGGCCCTGCAATCTGCTTCTCCAGCTCTCTCGGTGGTTCTGATGCCAAAGAGCAAGGACTGCTGGTCCAGGCACATTCCCACCCCAGGGCCTTTGCACTGGCAGTTTCATTTGCTTGGAAGTCTCTTCTCCCAGCTCCTCCCCAGACACCGGGCTCTCTCTCTTTGGTCTGGCTCTCAGCCCAGGAGCTCCTCCTCCATCTCAGAGACCAGTGCCCCCCATCAGAGGTCTAAGGCTCAGCTCTGTGAAGTGCTTTATCCAGGCTTCTAAGTTTTAATCATTTTAACCCCTTTAACTTTAACCTGAGTACCTGCAGCTTTTTCCTATAGCTGCTACCTCCGTGACACCTCAGAGTTCTTGTTTTGCCTTTTTGGTTGCCTATTTAACAATCCTTTATGTGAAATTCTCACTGGTAAAATAACTGGCATGGCCTCGGCTGCTGTGTCCTGACCGGCAGTCTGGTGAACTCAGGGATCTACACACAACTCCTTACCAACGGGGCCAAGGGCCATTGTCCTGCTCTCCCCAAAGAGAACAGTGAGCAGACCGAAGGGAAAGCCCTTGTCATTCCAACAGGCCTCTGCTGAATGTGTTTTGATGCACACTTTCTTTATGTCTGGATGTGTGTGTGTGTGTGTGTGTGTCTGTGAATGTATGTACACAGTGGGGTTGCTTCCTTAGATTAAATGATTTATTATCTAAAGTAAAGTGCTTTAAAATTTCCCCTAAGAAACCTTCTGAGTTAGAACATCACTGAGGAGAATAATCTTACAGAAAAGTAGGAAATACCTTCGTCAATTTTTTTTTTTTTTCAGATTGTTGACTTGGAGAAAAGGCAGTGGAATTACATTAAGTACCGATGAATGTTTTTGTGAACATTTTTATGAAGAAAAAATCAGTTTATCCCCTGATCTGACTAAATAAATGTTGGATAAATGTCAAGAAGGAGCCCCACACTTTTAGCCTTTCCCGGGCACCAAGTGTCTCCGTCTGTGGCCCCTTCCGGTCCCTCCCTGACCCAAGTCCACCATGATGTCACATCAACAGGACAGGGGACGTCCTTCGTGAACTCACCCCTGCTGGGAACAGCAGCAGAAGAAGAAACAGGGTTTGGGTAGAAAAGGGAAATAAAGTGGATGGCAGAGCAGGGACAGAGGTTGTGCCCGGAAGCTTTGATGGGAAGAATACACTGAAGAAAAGTAAACTCAGACCCAAACACTGAATGCCCAGCCTGTTCGGGGCAGGAGCTGGTGCCTGTGTGTTGGGGCTGTCCTGGAGTGAGGGGGTATCCAGTCCTAACCTGGGGAACCAATGCCATTTGAGTGCAGAGGCAAACAATAAGTAAAACAGGACAAAAGCATGGTCTCTGAGCAGGCATGACAGGCAGAACACTGTGGGCAAAACAGGCATGGGTTTGGAGTCTGTGGACCCCAGTTCAAATCCCTGCTATAGAATATAAAACCCTGGGCAACTCGATGCTTGTTGCTCTGAGCCTCAGTATCCTCATCTGTAAAATAGGCGGACCTCGCAGGACTATTTTGAGAATTAGAAACCATGTATTTACACTCCCGAACATTTCATAGGCATTCAATAAATGGCAGCTTTGATTATGTAGGGTGCATGCATAATCTGTAAGCATCTGCTGCAAATCACAGGGAAGGAGAACCTGGAGCGTCTCTAGTAGGAGATGGAAATAGGAGTTAATGTAAATGTGCAGAATGGCATAAACATTATTTTTATTTAATCCACTGTACTATTTTATTTAGTGACTATAAAAATATTTTTAAGAGTTTTTCTCGTAAACTCTGTCTCCCTAAATAATTTTCTCCAGGTGACCTTAAGCTCCTGGAATACCAAATCTCTTGTACAAGGTATTCAGAAACTAACCTTGATGCTAAGCACAGCCCCGCCCCTGGGGGGGGCCTTGGTCTAGTGACAGGAAGCGAGAACCAGATGGATGAATGATCAGTGACAGCAATGTGACAGTAATACCGTGTGCTATGGCAACAGAGAATTTGCCATAGGAGGAATTGCCTGAGGAGGAAGGCCCTGATAGGGCGCTGTGGAGGTGACGGTTTTCCAGCAAGTCTGAGGTGGTTGGCGGGTGAGGAGAAGGAGAGACCAGTTCAGGAAGAAGCAACAGAAGCTGGCAGGGATGGTATGGGGAGCAGCAGGAGTTGTGTGTGGGAGGGCAGATAGCGGTCCTGGTATGCGTGCTAAAAAGTCTGAATTCTATTTATTCTATCCATGATATAAAGCTACCAAAGGATCTTTCTTTATCATAGTGTTTTGATTTTCTGGATGAGACAAGAAAATTCAAATAAAATGGAAGGAATATGGTGAGAGGTAATTTTTCTTCCCACCTAGACCCTCTAGCTAGAGGCAAACACTGTTCTTCTCACAGGCAAACGTGGACCTGGTGACTGACGGATTTTAATCAGGGAAGGAACAGAGGATGGATGCTAGGGGCAGGAAGGGAGGCAAGGGGACTAGTGAGGAGGTGTTTGCAAAAGGAGAGACTACATCACTACAGGAATCCAAATGAGGACATACTTTAAAAGTACAATCAAGAGGAGCTGGTGACATTTGATACCAAGTATGAGGAGCGGGAGAGATGGTGAAGACTCCCAGCCTTCTGTGTTAGTTTACTCTATGAATACCCTGTCAAGAACTGAGCTAAAAATTTATGGTTGAGCCTAAATGTCCCCAGTCTCCTTTTCTTTCTCTTATTCATGGTACTTTCCAAGTTTTTTTTTAAACTGAAATGGCTGCCCTGCCAATCTCCCGGGCAGCTCTGTGTAGACACGTGACTGCTTGGGCCAAAGGGATGTGAAGAAGTGATATGGCAATGTCTAGATCATATTTTTAGAAGGGAGCTGTTTGCCCTCTACTTTCCTTCATTTTCCCTTAGACCGAAATGTTCTCCTTCATGCATCAGCTCCAAACATTCAGGGACCATGGCTTTGGGGACAGTGGAGCAGACCGTCCGGACGCATGGCCATCCCTGGGTCACTCTGTCTTTGGACCATTACATGAGAGAAAAATATCCCTCAGTCTGATTTACTCCATTAATGTGGGTGCCTTCTTAGCTTAGCTTGTACTTGAATGAAATCAAGAATATAGAAGGAGAAGTAGAGATCTCACTTTGTTTTGCTTTGATGTGGGGACTATGGGGTGGGTGGAGATAAAACTGTTTGACTACGAAGAGTGGTATTGCCCGTGATTCACCAAGAGGAGATCTCAAGAGAGACCAGGGTTGGGGACCTGGACCTGGGAGGGAATAGCTAGGTGGTAGTCGAAGCCATGGTGGTGGATGAGATGACTCCAGAGCTCGCAGAGACTGAAAAGGACAGAGGGCCTGCAACAGCATCTGTGACAGATACTGTTAGGAGAAAGACACTTCCTTCATTTTATGTTACAATCACTTCCTGCCATGCCAGTTTTCCCAACTGATTATAAACTCTTTGGGTTCATGGATTATAACTTACTGATCTCTGAATGAAACACCTAGAATACTTTCACACAGAGTAGGCACTCAAAATCATCTTAAGAACAGCACTTTAAAATGCCTTATATCTTAGCAATAGATTTGCTTTCTATTTTTCCCATTCATGACTGTAGACCATCCTGAGCCAGTCTTTAAGACAGGTCACAGACACAAATGAGTGGGGCGCCAGGAGGGCTCGTGGCAACCTTGAGGGAGCCTGCATGCCCAGGTGAAGGCGGTGGCCGCTGTTCAGTAAAAAGACAACTCACGAAAAAATGGGCAACCAACACTTCACAAAAGATATTCAAATCGCCAGTTAGCACATAAAAAGTGCTCAACATCATTAGTGATCAGGGAAATGCAAATTAAGACCACACCGAGATAGTCTTCGCACCTACTAGAATGGCTAAAACAGCAATAACAGAATTACTAACATTACCAAATGTTGACAGGACGGGGAGGAACTGGAACTCTCACACATAGTCGAATATCACGCAAAATGGTACAAGCATTTCGAGAACTGTTTGGCACTTTCTCCTAAAGTGACACGCACATCTATCCTATGACCCAGTAATTTATAATGTAGGAACTTAGCTGAGAGAACGAAAACACAAGATTGTGCAAGGATATTCCTAACAGCCTTATTTATGAGAGCAAAAAAGTAACAATCCGAATGTCCATCAGCAGACAAATGGACAAATTAATTTTGGCATGCTCATGCAAACAGAACGTACTACACAATAAAAAGGAACACACTACTGATTTACTCAGCGATGTGGATGAATCTCTCACGTGGAACAAAAGCATCCAGACATAGAAGAGTATAAATTGTCTGATCCCATTTATAGGAGTTCCCAGAACGGCAAAATTCATCCATGCTGACAGAAATGAGAAAGTGGTTGCTTTAGAGGTAGAGAGAGGATGGAACTGAGTGGAAAGAGGCATGAAGAAAATTTCTGGAGGGAGGTAAATGTCATAAATCCTGTTTTGGGCGGTGATTATATGAATGTATTCATAGCAAGAGATCATCAAACTGAACGCTTAAAAGTAAACAGTTTAAGAACAACAAAATGAACAGTCTTTTATATTTATCCACATATTTACCCTTTTGATAATCTAAATTTAGTCCTGTACATCCAAATTTGTATCATTTTCAAAGGATGTTTTTGTCTTAGTATAGAATTCTGGGTTGATGGGTTTTGATTTTGTTTTTTCCTTTTTCCCTGGCACTTTACAAATGTCATTCCGGTGCCTGCTGGCCTCTGTTTCTGATGAGGTTACCTGTCATTCATATCCTCATTCCCCTGTATGTAATGTGTGTCTTTATCTAGTTGCCTTGAACATTTCCTTTTTATCTCTGGTTTTCAGTAGTTGACTAGAATGTGCTGAGGTGTGATTATATATTTGTATTTATCCTGTTTGAGGTTCATTGAGCTTCTTGGCTCTGTGGGTTGCTCTTTTATTTATTTTTAATTTTTAAAAAAGATTTATGTTTCCATTTGAGAGAGAGAAAGAAAATGAGGGGCAGAGGGGGAGGGAGAGAGAAACCCAAGCAGACTCTG
Source organism: Halichoerus grypus (assembly GCF_964656455.1). Taxonomy (NCBI): domain Eukaryota; kingdom Metazoa; phylum Chordata; class Mammalia; order Carnivora; family Phocidae; genus Halichoerus; species Halichoerus grypus. Next base: position 71,365,054 of record NC_135715.1, read on the forward strand.
CACTGAGCGCATAGCCTGACATGGGGCTCAATCTCATGACCCCAAGATCATGACCCAAGCCGAAACCAAGAGTCAGATGATCAACTGACTGCAGCCACCAAGGTGTCCCATGTGGGTTGCTCTTTTAAAACCAAATTTAGGATGTTTATGCCCACCATTTTTTCCAAGTATTTTTTTCTGTCCAATTTCTCTCTCTCCCTCCCCCTTTTGCCAATCCAGTTATGCACCTGCTACACTGCTTAATGCAGTCCCACGGGTCACTGACACTCTGCTCATATTTTCGATCTTTCTCTCTGTTCTCCTGACTAGATAATGTCTGCTGATTCTCTTCAATTCACTGACCCTTTTTCCTGCAGTCTCTGATCTGCTCTAAGGCCTATCCAGTGGATATGAAAAGTGGGCTTTTCATTTCAGAGTCTCTACTTTAGGGTTCTAATGTTTCCATTTCATTCTTTTTTTTTATAGTTTTCATTTCTCTCTTGTGCTTCCCTACCAGTTTACTCATTGTGTTCTTACTTTTCTAGAAGTGCTTGAATATGTTTATAACAGCTTTTAAAATTTCTGGGCGCCTGGGTGGCTCAGTTGGTTAAGCGACTGCCTTCGGCTCAGGTCATGATCCTGGAGTCCCTGGATCGAGTCCCGCATCGGGCTCCCTGCTCGGCAGGGAGTCTGCTTCTCCCTCTGACCCTCCCCCCTCTCATGTGCTCTCTCTCATTCTCTCTCTCTCAAATAAATAAATAAAATCTTTAAAAAAAAAAAAAAAAAATAACAGCTTTTAAAATTTCTTATCTGCCAGTTCCAACATCTGTGTTATTTCAATATCCATTTCTATTGACTACTTTTTTCCTTGATTATGGGTCCTGCTTTTTTGTATGTCTAATTTAAAAAAAATTGTATGTTCAACACTGTGGGTGAGATATCATAAGGAATTTCCTTAATGAGTGTTGCGTTTTGCTTGCAGGCAGGTAAATTACTAGACTCCTTTGATTCTACCAGGCTTGGTTTCACTCTTTTTAGAGTGGGTCAATTTCAGTCTAGTCTATCTTTAGTCTTAGAGAGACCCTTATTCCAACTAGGTCATGGCCCTTATTCCTAAAGCCTGGCCTTTCTCAGACCTTGATGGATTGCTCAAGAGATCTCTCCACCCTGGCTGGGCTGGAATTCCAATGTCTTCCAGCATGACACAGCCTCTGATACCTCCATTCAGCTCCCAGCCCTACATTAGCTGCCCTCTGCCAGGTCTCCCAGTGCACACACCACCTACCCTTCATCTAAGAACACATGGGAAACCCCTACGCAAATTTCTGGGGTCCTCCTCTACTTAGCTTACTCCTCACCAGGCTCAGTCCCACAATTTCAAGCCGTTTCAATTGGCTTGAACTCTATCTGCTTCTTCAGCTTTAGTGAGATGGTGGTCCTTACGTGGAGCCCCTCTCTGTGCCAGGGTCTGGTAAGTGGCCCCAGGCAGAAAGCTGGGGCTAACATGGGACTCACTTAGTGTGTTTCCCTTTTCTCAAGGACCACAGGTCTGTGGTGCACCTGTAGAATAGGTACCTCGTATGTTTGTCTGTTTTATGGCTGTTACAGTGGGAAGTTAAGTCCAGAACTGTACTGTGGCTGGAAGCAGAAGTCTGGACATGCGTATTTGGTAAAAGCACCCAAGTGATGCTAACAAGCTTCTATCTCCTCCCATGGGATCCCTGGCTAAGAACTGAGGTCCTAGAAAAGAACAGGTGATGGAGATGACCGCCCAAGTCTATCTCAGCAAGATGCCATTATTATCTCCAGTATATTTTTGAGTTGGGTCCACTCAGCTGTTTGTTGATTAGAATTTTAGCTTTCTAGAGAGATCTGCCTATGAGGGGATATATTTGCCACTGTAAACTAATAAACTGGTATTTTTTGTTTTCACATCAAGCTCTAGTGAACTTAGTTAAAAGTGTTTCCTTGAAAGTCAGAGCCCTTCCTGGTATGCTAGCAAAGAAAAAAAAAGCTGGACTACAGTAGATCCACCAAGGTTAACTAAACTCTGATTAGCTAAACCCTGACCACATTCTTCTTCATGAGCTGTTGGTTTATTTTAACTTTTTTTTTGGTTTTGTTTTTTAAGAAGATAGTTGTGCTAAGGAGCCCTGAGCTCATGATCAGATTTGATATTACTGAAACCTAGTAAGTCCTTACTTGGTTACTTGCAATACAGAAATGGTCTGGTTTTCATCTTCTTCACCAGAATTAACTTCCCCCAAACCTGGCTGAAGAACAATTTTTAGCAAAAAGAGTGACCTGAATCACAAGCATGTAATATACTGTAATTTATGGTACTTTGTTCAAATAAACTGACAAATTAAGCAGATAGATTGATAGTACTCTTGGATACCTGAATATGGCCCTGGTGATATTTGTGGTTATTTGAATGCATAAGAATAATTCATCATGTCATTAGACAAGAAAAATCAAATGTTAAAAAAGTCTGTGAAAAGTGAATCATTGGAGTCTTATATCCCAAACACTGCCCTTGCTTTTTACGTAAATAATTTAAAGAGTTTCATAAACACAAACTCATCTCATAAATCCAAACTCATTCCTCTTCTTAGGAATAGCCACATGGAAAATCTGTCTTCACTATTTTTCCCATTTCCCAATGAAGAGACCAAGTAAATGATGTCATTAATGCTCGTTCTGTAATTGATCTGGTATATGGAAGAACCACTTCTTTATTCCTTCTTTTCCTTTAAGCTCAGCTGTTTTACCCCTAAAAGCTTTTCTTGGATTCCTGCCTAGGTTACAACCTCTGCTCTGAGCTCCCAGACCTCTAGCACCTTACTTAGTACACTGGATTTTAATTATCTGCTCATGTCTGTCTCTCCAATGCATAAGTGTTCCCCAAAATCAGAGACCACACCACATTCCTCTTCTACTCCTGGAACACTAATGGGTACTGCTCCTGGGTTCAGTCAAGTTTATAAAGTGAAGTAGTGAATGGTCCACATTCACTGTGCTAAGCTCTGAGCCAGAGTACTAGATACAAAGAAAAATAAGAGGGGATCCATGTATGAGAAATTCACAAGTGGGAAGCAATTACGCTTGCATAATTTGTATGTGACTGTCAGTTAAAATACATATTTTGCAAAATGCTCTTCAGCAATTTTCAGGTTAAATCGATAGCATGTCATGTCTTTCTCTGGTTTTTTATTATCTTCCCTCGATATCAGTTGAGATCTTATAACACAAAGGCAGCATGCTGTGGTCATGGTGGAAAGAGATAAGGACCCAGCTCTGTTATTCCTCACAGTTATGTGATCTGGGGTTTGCTTCTACTTTTTTTTTTTTTTTTTGACACAGAGAGAGAGAGAGTGAGAGAGAGAGCACAAGCACGGGAAGCGGCAGGCAGGCAGAGGGAGAGGGAGAAGCAGGCTCCCCACGGAGCAAGGAGCCTGATGTGGGGCTCGATCCCAGGACCCCGGGATCATGACCTGAGCCGAAGGCAACGGCTTAACCGACTGAGCCACCCAGGCGCCCCTGCTCCTACTTTTTATAGGCAACGTTTATTCACTGTTAAAACAGTGGTAGTATTATCTATCTTACCTATCTCTTAGGGTTACTGTTAGGATCAAATGAAATAATATATGAAAGGGCTTTGTAAACCATATGCCACTTCAAATATTAGATTTATAAAGTCACAACTTTATGGCAGCAGCTGGTTCTGAGTTTCAAGAAGCGGCTTCTCTTTAGGGTAGTTAGGGGCAGCCCTTGGTATCTGGATCTATTCTAGTCAGTCAATTCAGGTTAGTTAAGGATTAACCCAACAGATTTAAAAATATTAACACATATCAGAAGAGAAAATTATCTTTATTCATAGAATAGTATATATTTTAGGGAATCACAAAATGGACATATCCACATAAAATAACTAGAATGTGCTATGTGTATTGACTTAGAAGACTTTTATAAATATCAAAAAACGTGTTGCTGCCAATTGGAATAAATCATTGTCTCAGAGAAAGTAACAGTTTGGTAAAATTGTAGCTGATAATGTATTTTCCATGGCAACCAAACCCAGCCTTTGGCATATTTAAGGGAGTCTGCAGTTTTGGTATTACTGTGCATTGGTAAGCACCATTTGGGATAGAAACTAAAATGACTTTATGAAATTACATTTACTGGAATAAAATCTAATCATGGCAGTTGACATCACTGGTTTGAATTTTTCCCAGCTCAGAACTAATATCATTTCCCTATAGGAGGGGCATGCAATTCCAGAACCCAGCCATGCTGAGTGGTCAATCTTGCAAAGAAAGCAGTATATTTGAAGCTCTGCTGTCATGCTCAAGTTTCTGACAGGAGACTAAACCTACTAGATCAAACCTTCTTTCAAATAACACTACTCACCTCCTCGCCAGAGAGCCTAGGACAGTGAGAGTACACTCTGGGTCTCTCCCATGTTGTCCAGTGAATTTAATATGATATCAACTCTGCAATTCAGAGAGAATTTTGCATCCCAAGGATTTTGATATATGGCATTTTTATTTTCATTCAGTTCAATACATTTTCTAATTGACCTGTGGTTTCCTCTTTGACCTGTGTGTTATTTAGAAGTATGCCATTTAATTTCTAAATGTTTGGAGTTTTCCCAGATATTTTCAGGTTACTGATTTATAGTCTATTTCTGCTATAGTCCAAAACACTTAGTATGATTTCAATTCTTTTATATTTGTTGAGGTTTCTTTTATGGCCCAGAATATGTTCTATGTTGCTCAATGTTCCATGTGTATTTGGAAAGAATGCATGTTCTGCTTGTTGGATGGAATGTTGTATTAAGGTCAATTAGGTCAATTGGTTGATAGTGTTGTTCAGGTCTTCTGTATCCCTACTGATTTTCTTCCTGCTTGTTCTATCGATACTGAGAGAAGAGGGAAGTCTCCAAACTTAATTGTGGATTTGTCTATCTCTCCTTTCAGTTCTATCAGTTTTTGTTGCATGTTATTTGAAACTCTATTGTTAGTTACATAGGTATTTACTATTGTTATATCTTCTTGGTGAGCTGACTCCTTCATCACTAACTTTTGGTAATATTGCTGGTCTGATGGTTACTTTGCATGATATTAACATAGACACTCCAATTCTTGATTGGTGTTACAACAGCATCTCTTTTTCCCATCCTTTTAGTTTTAGGTTATTTATGTCTTTATATTTGAAGTGGGTTTCTTTTAAGCAGCACATAGCTGTGCTTTACTTTTTTTTAATCCAATCTGACAAAACTGTCTTTTAATTGGTGTGCTTAGAAGAGATATTTTTATAAATCGGAAAATGTGCATTATATTTTTGTGATCCCAAGATTATTTTTTCTGAGATATCTTCTTGGTTTTGCATTTTGACTCAGGTTTTTTAAAGCTGTGAAAGGAAGGAAGACAGAATCCAATCTGACATTTAAGGGAACTATAACACACCGAGCCCCCACTATTCTGCCAAACACTCTGCTAGATCCTTTGCTCTCAATTGCCTAGGACGATTAGTCCTGTGGCAGGACTATTCCCTCCAACTCAATGATGGAGGCAATCAGGGCCCCATAGCATAGGCTGCTAACAGTCCCCAATACACATTCTCCCCTTCTTTCTAGTAATGAAATAATTCACCAAGGTCACCAAGGGAAAAAAAAAGCACACTTCCCAGTCTCTGTTGTGGCAAGGTTTGCCTTGGAACTTAGTTCTGGCCAATGAGATAAAAACTGAAGTATAGATCCTGGAAACTTTCCCCCAAAGAGAGCTGACCCACTTTCTCTGTTTCTTTGTTCATCCCTTCCTCCATCCTACTACCTGGAATAGAGATATGATGATAGAAGCACCAGCTGCCACACTGGGCCATGAGGAAAATGGCCACAGTCTTGGGGTGGTAGAACAGTGAGCTGTAAGAGGCCTGGGTCCCCTGGGGACTTTGTAGCGCAAAATCGTACCTGTCCGGGGGTGCTTACCTCCTGACTTTTACATGAAAGAAATAAACATCTACCTTGATGAAGCTACCATTTTGGGAGGAGTTTGTTAATTTGTTCTGCACTCAATCCTAATGGCTATAGCCTAGGGCCAATTACCACCACTGTTATATACACTGTAATTCGTGTTTTGACAGATTCATACTAACATCTCTTATGGTTTTGTGGGAAAGTCATATAGAATTGGGAGAAACAGCTATTTTACTTTATCTGATTTTTCAATTTACTAAATTAAAAATTACCAAAAACAAAAAGGTGGTGGGGGTGGGGAAGCCATGGTAAGCTTACACACTGTATGTTAGAATTCCAGAACCTGACTCTGCCCAAACCAGCCGTATACAGTTAGAAGTCAATTAATCCTTCTAAACCTCTAGTTCCTATAAAATAAAGATACCAACACCTACTTCACTGAGTTGTCTGAAGAAATAAATAAGACATATCAAATAACAGAGCTTGCTAAGTACAAGCACTATGTAAAGACAAAGTCCTGTGATCATAAAGCTGGGAGACATTTCATATATAACCTTGAAGGGTAAAATTGTCTCACAAACACACTTCCAGTGGTGTGTATATATGTGTGTGTGTTGCTAGTTATAAATGAAAATAAACTGAAAAATGTACTCTAGTTAGGAACTTAAGAAACTTAGGAGCATAATAAATAACACCTCAGTGCTTACGGTCACAAACTTAGATTTCTATATACCTTTATATCAAAGCTCTCACAATTCTTTAATATCTCCTTTTTTGTATTATATTATATTCAGGTATTTTTTTTTTTTTTGCTTTGTTTCAATAAGCTGACTTCAATCAAAATGTGGATTTAATAATTTAGCTTTCTGTATAATACCTTAGAAACTTAGCCAGAATGATTGTTTTGTTCAACAGCGCTTGCTGTTTTACAACTGTATTTCATGTTAAGTGTTTTTAAAGTGTTTAAGAGAGATAAGAAAGCAAAGTCCATCTTAAGTCTGAAGCTGGCAGAAAGATAAAACCTGTGTGCCTAGCTCGGGATGGGGACAGCTAGAACAGACCTTGTAACAGGTCGAGAGAGGAGGATCTAAGAGAAGGTGATGGAAGACACACCAGAAGCAGAAAGCGGCTTTGTCCATCAGCATTAGGGGCTGGGGGCAGTGGCAGGTAAAGCGGAAGGAGGGCAGCGAGGGTGATAGAGAGCTTTGAAGATGAGAGGCAATTTCACACCAAATCAGCGAGTCACAGCTTTGAGCAGACCTGAGGCAGGAATCTGGGGGAAGGTGTGCAGTGGGGTTAGTGTTGGTCCACCTTGAACCTGCAGGACTTCTGGACTGGATGAGAGAGCATCAGTGGACCTGCGAGTGTGAGCCAGAAGGCTCAGTTTAAAGCCAGCTATGCATGGCATATGTTTTTTTCTATCTGGTGGAGCTCATCTAATTCATATATGTTTTTAAATAATTCACACTTTTTTTAAGGTTCAGGTTTCCTTGCAGGAGAGAGGACCATAAATATCCACCCAATGGTGGTCAGCAACTTGAAGCATAAGATCTCGAAAGAAAATAATCTGCGTCTAAGAAGAACAGCTTATAAATCTATTTCAGCATTTACAAATATAAGCATGACCCTTCAGTTATTCATTATTTGACTTCCAAATTTGGAGAACACCACTCTATCTAAAAATCGAGGCTTATATTTTAAGAACTACATTTTCTGGGAATTTAAAAAAAAGTGATTAAAAAATCAAATATTATATCTATTTCTAGCCTCTTTGCTCCTCCTCCCCTGGATGTGGTGCTGGATTCTGGTCCCCTGGAGATCTAAAATGCCCTTCATCCCACAATTACTATAGCTTGGCTCTTCCAAGGACAGACCCAATTAAGGTCAACTCCAAACACAAGGTAAGAGCCATCGTCCCTTAAGGGTGACTTGAGGATGAGAGGCTTTCAAGAGGAGGATGACCTGAGATCCTTGTTTCCACACAGGATATTACACAGATGATAGCAATTTTAGCTACTCTACAGGGACTCAACTCCTAGACCACAAAATGTTCCATCCCAAGCTGCACTCTGGTACATAACTGGGTGTTATGTGTTTCTTCTCAGGTGTGTGTGTGTGTGTGTGTGTGTGTGTGTGTGAGAAAGAGAGAGAGAGAGGAGATGCGGAGAGAGAGAAGGAGGTGGGGAAGGGAAGGAGGGAGAGGGGAGAGAGAAATATTGATGGAATTTCCTCTTTATAAGGCAACCCTCGCTAGACTGCGATTAAATTCACCATAATCTTTTACCTCGATTTATAGAATAAATATCAAGGATCTTTCACATACAGATGAGTTTAGAATAAACGTGAAATTCTGTCAAAATGATTCGTCCACACTTTGAGAATATATTCCCAAGAAAATGGCATGAGGAAAAAAGTAATTTGCATAACACTGCAAATAATAGCAAAAATGGGGAAAATCTAAGTGCTCCAAGGAGAGGTGTAGCTTATTCTAGTTTATCAGCATGATTAAGTGTTTTATAACTATTAAATGATAACTGTGGGAAGTTGTGGGGTTTTTTTTTTTTTTGATACATGGAGAGAGGAAACAGACTTTCTCTTTCCGTAGGTGAGTAGAATGGGCCAGGCCTGTGCTCTGGACATTCACTGGGGCAGCAGGTTTCAGTAGGTGCTCAATAATTGTGCTCTTTCCCTTCCTATAGGCATCTATCCAAATCTCAGTCATCCCGCAAAGTCCATTTCAGACAGCCCCTTCTCCATGGAGCTTTGACTGTAAGCTCCTTGAGGACACGAGTGAGTCTTAGTTACCATTGACCGGTATATAGTGCTAGGTCACAGCTAGCCCACATGTCGCTTTGTGCAAATCAGAAAAAAGTGCTCCTTCCTCTGGGTGGCAGTGGCCCCATGCCCGCTCACAGGGCTTGGTGAGTGGCTGCATTGTGGATGTATGTCATTCTCTACTAAGAGGGATGCCCCACTGCAGGGTACAAACAACCCCAACATCCATGGTGACCCTGCCTAGCCTGTGCCTCAGACATACTAGGTGTTCAATAAATATTTGTTGAATGAATGAATGGACTGAGATTAAGGTGAACAGTTTTTCTTCTGGGTGCTTCTTGCAGATGTTCCAGTTTTAACCAAGATCTTTGACCAATCCCAGTTTACCAATCTTTAAAATGTGGTGACTAGGCCACAGTCCTTAAGATCTGGAGCAGCACCAGCTCGGAAACACTATGACTGTGCTGTTCTCTACAAAGTGCTCAGGACCCTGATAAATGAACGGATCATTCTCCATAACTGGCTAGCACCTTGCCTAGGTGGGCTATAATCATAACTGGTCTCTGTCCCTGGTTCTTGGCAGAGCTCCTAAAAGCCTTTGAATTTCCAGAGTGAGAGGAGTATCTTTTATTCATCATGAGTCCTTCTAATCACACCTAAACTTACGCTAATAAGGTGACTAAGGTTGGAACCCCTGCACAGCCTCAGGATGTGGCTGGTCAGGAAAGACAAGGTGATTTGAGCCCCACTCACTGACCACCAGGGAGAAGGGAAGCTGGAGACTGGGTTATAAACACCCTTGAACAGAGGATCGCGAGAGCTTCCAGGTTGGGGAACACATCAAGGAGCTAGCAGAGTAACCCATCTGGAGAGTACACGGAAGCTCCTGGACCCCCTAGCCCCGTGCCCCAAATACTCATCCTATGCAAGTCTTACATTTGGCTGTTCTTGAGTTGCATCCCTTCTAATGCATGCAAGTCAAGTGTTTTTCTGAGTTCTGTAAGTCATTCTGGTGATTTACTGGACCTGCGAAGGGGGTTGTGGGAACCCCTGGATTTGAAGCCAGTTGTTTAGAAGTACAGGTGACTCTGGAGTGTGTGACCAGCATCTGAAGTGGGGTGAGACTTGTGAGACTGGTCCTTAGCCTGTGGGGTCTGCCCTAACTCTGGACGGCTAGTGTTAGAATTGAATTCAGTTGTTGCGCACTTTGCTGGTATTGGAGGCTTGGTTGTTCTCGTGGAAAAATCTCCCACACACCTGATGTCAGAAAACATCACTCATTAGGAGATGTTCTCCAAGTTTACTTGTAAATCAACTGCCAGCAAATTCTACTTAAAAACTATTATAATCAGGATTCTCCATCAATGTGGGATAACACATATCAAAATCTCTGATCGGGGCACTATTCAAAATATACACCTTCTAGAAGATTCTGTTGTAGCTCCACCAAACATGTCACGATTGGGAATGTATTGTAAATATGAAGTGTGTCAGCAAACACACCAGGGGATTAGTTTCTGTGGTTGGTGCCCGAAAGCCCATCTAACTTAGCCGGGAGGGGACTCAAGAGACCAACAGCCCTAGCCTGACAGGCCAAGGTGAAGAAAGGAGGAGGATATTCCTTTCCTTTTTCTGGGACTCGGGCCAACTCTATGTATAATTTCAGAGCAGGTGGAATTTGTCCTCTGCATCTTTCCTTTCTGTACCCTTTCCCCTCCCACCTAGGCTTCTCTCCCTAGGCTCTCCTGCTGCCCAAAGCCCTCCACTGGGGGACCTCACCCTCCCAGGACTACCCCCAAATTCCCTACAGCCCCTCCTCTTGTCCCTGACCCAAATCAAAATCCCCATTCTACAATGTAGTTCATTGGTTCTCAAATTTCACTATACTTCACAAACATCTGGGAATTAAAAAAAAAAAAAAAAACCTAGGCCCCATTCTCAAATATTTTGATTCTGTTGCCCTAGAGGTCTTGGGAACCGTTATTTTAAAAAGCATTGCAGGTGATTCTAATATGCACGAGGGCTGAGAACCCCCAGTTAAGGTGATTCTGGCTAGATACTAAAAGCTTTGCATTTATTCCCACCAAGGATGTAAACAACTGATGTGTGCTTATGAGGAGATATTGGTGGAATTCGGGGCTTGAATACAAGTTTGAGCGGTAATTTTTAGATTTGTGGCACAGGCCAGCCCTGTTTTGGGATCTGCGCTTAAGTGCTCCTAAACTATTCTGATTGTTTGCAGCTTCTCCCTCTTCCATGTCTGAATTCACAACATGTGGAAGTTCCAGCTCCCCCTCCTTCCCCCCTGCTGCCCCCATGGCCCCTCATGACTCCCCGCTCCAGTGGCCCCCATCTGACTCTGCTGACAGGGGTCTAAATAAGGGTAGGGCTGCTGGTAAGGAGATAGGGTTGCTCATCTCTCTTTCTAGATGATCATTCCAAAGTCACTTTCTATGCTTCATTCTCTTCTCCCTTCAGGGGTGTTCTTTGCTGGCCAAGATCGGAGAAGTCCCGGACTTTAGAGTTAAGAGTAGATCTCCACAGTGCACCGTCCGCCTTCTCTCACAAACGCAGGCTCGGCAGCGGCTCAGGAGGTGTGCCAAAGCATGCACTGGGCTGCCTGCTGGCTGGAAGGGTCCAGGCCCTGACGCCACCAAGGCTTCTGCACCCGCCGCCTCACCCCACAGCTGATTCATTTGGCAGATGATTTCTGATTCTATTCTTAGCACTAATGCAGACATCAAGTAAGACCAAATACAAAACTCAGTGTAATCCTTGCATGGTTCCTGCTGCCTTCAGAAGCTTCAGGAAAGGACAGAGGGAAGTGGCACTGGATTTGCACACCCTATCTGGTTGGGTCAGGGTGCACACCCCAGATCCAAAGCTTATCCATGGGGGTGCAGACATCCCTCGGGGGAGGAATTCAGGCGACAATGGAAGACTTTGTCCTCTATTTTCAGATTTAAGCTGCTACACCCCTAACAGGAGAAGCTCCTTTACAGGTTGCTTTATCAGCAGTACCCTCTTTAATTGACTTTCCTTTTTAGGAAGGGGAACCTGAGGGACAGAGCGGTCAGCCAACTTGCTCTACCTGAACTTGGGTCATTGGCCTGCAAAGCTCATGCTCAGAACCACTAAGTCTCAGAACAATCAACAACCTCAACCATTTCGAGAAACACGCCCACTTCGTGGCCCTTGGCTTCCCGGGAGCCCCTCTCAGAAACTCCGCCATTGCGGTTCCTGGCAGGCCTCCCTCAGAAAACCTACATCTGGGCTCAGGCACTGGGGCCCCTCGTCAGGGGATGGCCAGGGGCTGGGGCCCCTGCAGCTGGGGCAGACTCGCTGCTCGGGGTCACACACAGGCGAGGCTGGGAAGGAGGAACAGTTCTTTATGGCTTTCCCACAGGGGCCTGCTCTCCCTAGAGGGGAGAAAAGCCCACTGTTGACCTACCTCAATGACAAAAGAAGTCACAAAACTCACAGTGAAGAAAAAACCCTCAATTTTAAAAAAGGGAAAAAATAGAGGGGAGGGGAAACGACATTCAGAAATCACTATGGGGTCCACTGCACATCCTCAGGCCCGTGTTCCCCAGGGAAGTCTGGTCTTCAGATTCAAGGCCTATTTGCATGGCTGGCCTGAAGGAAAAGGTGCAGTGCCACTTGCCAAGAATGGCTGGGACTGTTCAAGGCCCTTCACTCGTGAAGGGAGCCACACCTGCACTTGGCGGGCTGCCTGCAGGGCCACACGGGATGGAGGTGAAGTGCTCTCTGTAAAGAGAAGAGAACAGGCCAAGGGGAAAAGGCCATGCTAATTTCACCTTTGCGGACTGATTCCTGGGGAAGCAGAGGAACAGAACCCCAAGAGACAAATGGGATCAAGAAATTGGAACATGGAGGGGCACCTGGGTGGCTGTCTGTCGAGCGTCTGTCTGCCTTTGGCTCAGATCATGATCCCAGGGTCCTGGGATCGAGCGCTGCATTAGGCTCATGGCTCAGCAGGGAGTCTGCTTCTCCCTCTGCCTGCCGCTCTGCCTACTTGTGCTCTCTCTGTCAAATAAAGAAATACAATCTTAAAAAAAAAAAAAAGAAATTGGAACATGGAAAATACTTGGTCTGATCTTTGGCTTAGAGGTGAAAGCCCATCCATCTCTCGGACACCCCCGGTCTGGGGATCATCGTATCTTCTGCAAGGTCTCTTATGGTTCAGAGTGAGCTATACCATGAACCAGCCAAGGTCTAGGAGTTTCGACGTAACCCTAGCATGCTTAACCCATCCAGGCTTATGTTTCTGATCTCATTCTATATCATAGAGTGTTTCATGGCAAGGTATACGGCAGCAGGAAGCCTTGGAATATGTGCAGAGATAGATTGCAGAGAGCGCCCTGCAGCACCCTGCTTCCTTTGGAGCTCTGCCTGTCCCAGGGGGACCTAGGCGGAGGGGTGCTGGTCACAGCACACCACGCAGACGGATGTGTGTGCTGCCATCTGCGAAGAACAGAATCGAGGCCAGATTAGTTCCACCGTGATGTTATGAAGCTTTCTAACAACAGAGATGTAAAAATTATGGCTCCCTACAAGGCTTCAGTCACCCACCACTGTGCTGGGGAAGACACTTCATTTTTCCAGGCAGCCTTGCCTTGGAGGCATAATTGCTTTTGTTACACACATTCATAGGTATCAGGAAAAGACAGTCTTTATGTTCCTCATTGTCAATGCCCTACTTACCAACTTCATCCCTGATGTTTGCAAGTTCGATTGACAGCTCTTTTTCTTTCACAAGGGCACTTTCATTCTGCAAAAACAAAATGGATACCGAGAGTCCCCTAGTTTTATGCTAGATAAGCACTTTCACATGTTTAATTAATGAATCATATTAAGCAAATATTTATAAGTCTAGCCCTTAAGGAGATAATTTTCTCATTATATAAGCATAGAAAAAAATCACAAAGCAGAGTCTGACTCATTCATTTATATCACATTCAAATCGCAAAGCTTGCAATGTAATAATAATACCCCTTGTTGTGCTTTTCTCTGTATTGTTCTCTGGTATACATCGTCCTACAATACTTCCTTGCGTGCCTATGCCCTGCACAGTAATGCCCTGGTGGGTATTATTATACACTGTTAATCATTATCACTAGTAGGAGATTTTTGACCATGAAGACATCCATGCCATATTTCTCCGAGGCGCAAGTACTTATTTTTCCCACTGTCCCCTTACACTTAACACTTTCGTCCATACATCCATGGTTGGCTACCTAATAAATACTGAACAGAAAACTTAACATGAAACATTTTTTTTTGTAAGGAGACCAACACCAAAATTTAAAGTTTCCAAGTTTTTTGTTGCACTGTCTGCATCACTAGAAGGAACAAGAGGAAAAGTCCCATTTGAAATGTTCTTCAGTGCAAAGAAACGCCATTTGTAATTAAATGACTGCTAAGTTGTTTTCAGATCATATGTCTTCCCTGACATAAAACAGGAGTACCTGAAAATATGCTGAATTTGTAATCTGGGTTACAGAGTCACCAGAAATAGTGACATGAGTTATGCTTTCACTGTTACTAATAATAACGAGGGAAGGTGCGCTATATAAATCCTCTTCACGTTAGAGATACTAAAAATGTAGGCCTTCACAGAAAGTCTCTTCCTTCTATAGAATGTACTCCCAGAGCAAACATTTCTCAAAAGGGACCTGAAGCTAAAATGTGTACCAGATACCTAGCATGAATATCATCAGGGTCTTGTGAATGTTCTTTCTTTCTTAACCTCCTTTGACTCCGATTGCAGCACCTCCAAAGAACCCGTATCCAATGTAAATCAGCAGCTGGTACAATCTTGTGTCTTTGGCTGCTACGTGTACATCTGGGTAACACGTGTGCTACTTTGGGTCGAGGGGACGGACGGTCCCAGGTCATCCAAAGGGTGTTTGCTATGCAATGTCATAATTTCATAATACCTAAGTAAAACTCTATTTGCATAATAGAATGAGAGCTATTTTAGTCACAGGCATCAAAGCTTCTTAGCTCCTGATTTTTTTAAAGAATAATGTACCAATAATATACCCTTTGAGGCACAGGGGATTCCCATTTTATTCACGAAGCCTCACTCCTTCCATCCCAGCCCACAGTATCTTTGCCTTTCCTGAACTTGAAGGCTAGCAATCACACCTGAGAGTAGGTATTTCCTAATCACTAAGCGATGCTGCCTCTGTGTCATGCCCAGGGCACAGGGTTATTATGAGGGTTGAAGAAATTAATGTATGCAAAGTAGTTAGAAGGTTGCCTGACACTTAGCAAGCTCTAATATAAATGTTAGTTGTTACTGTAACTCTGTTGCTTTCCTTTCATTTCATTTGCAACTGGATAACATCCTACAGATACTAGGGGCTTCTCCATATTAAGGATCTAAATGTGTTTAGAATTGGCGTATTCTTATGCTCTGTTTTTTTGTTTTGTTTTGCTTTTTAAAATACCTTCTTGGGGTGCCTAGGTGGCTCAGTCGGTTAAGCATCTAACTATTGATTTCGGCTCAGGTCATGATCTCAGGGTCCTGGGATCAAGCCCTGCGTGGGGCTCTACGCTCAGGGCAGAGTCTGCTTGTCCCTCTCCCTTTTGCTCCTCCCCCAACTCGTGCTCTCGCTCTCAAATAAAAACAAAACAAAACAAAACAAAAACCTTCTTGGCTCTGCCCTGATTCTATTCTAAGTTTGAAGTCTGGTTAACAGGGAAAGAGTTCAATCAGACAGACCACAGGGATTTTCTATGTTTGTTCTAACACAGCATAATGTGGCCGGCTGACTTTCAACTTGTTCCTACAAATTAAGAAAATCTGGTATTCCAGAGAGGGTACATTTCAGTATTTACCCTGAAATAATATATATATATATTTTCGAATATGGAATGCGTACTGATTTGCATGTCATCCTTGCTCAGGGGCCATGCTAATCTTCTCTGTACCTGAAATAATCTTGAACTAGTGGAAAAATTAACTTGTTTCTAGTATCAAGAATAATTTTTGGGGATGTCTAGATGGCTCAGGTGGTAGAGGATACAACTCTTGACCTTGGGGTTGTGAGTTCAGGCCCCATGGTGGGTATAGAGATTACTTAAAAAAAATAAAATCTTAAAAAAAAGAGTAATTTTTAATCCTCAGTTCCTAAGCACAGCCAGAGAACAGAAATAAAGCTGACCCTTGAACAACATGGGTTTGAACTATGTGGGTCCCCTTTTCCACTTGAATTTTTTCTGATAAATAGAGTACAGTACTGTACATGTATTTTCTCTTCCTTGTGATTTTTAATTTATTTTCATTTATTTATTTTTGACCTTTTAAAAAAAGATTTATTTATTTATTTGAGAGAGAGAGAGAGAGAGAGCATGCATGTACTTGTGTGAGGGGGGGCGGACGGGCACAGGGAGGGGGAGAGAATCCTCAAGCAGACTCCCTGCTGAGTGCAGAGCCCTCACGACCCTGAGATCACGACCTGAGCGGAAATCAAGAGTCGGACACTCAACCAACTGAGCCACCCAGGCGCCCCTTCCTTGTGATTTTTTAAATAGTATTTTCTTTTCCCTAGTTTATTGTTAGAATATTGTATCTAATACATATAACATACAAAATATGTGTTAATCAACTGTTATAGGTAAAGCTTCCAGTCGACAGGGTTATTACTCGTTAAGTTTTTGGGGGGTCAAAAGTTACACAGAGATTTCTGGCTGTGCAGGGGGTCGGTGCCCCTAATCCCTGCGTCCTTCAAGGGTTAACTGTACTGTACTTATCAGTCCCAAAATAGCATTATTGAAGTATTCACAGTGAGAGTGCCGAAAGATACAAAGACTTAGATGAGGTTAGGCAGTGAACAACCAGAACTTAAAATACAACAAACCAACTCTAATTTCTAACGCTCTAATGCGAGCCAACACCTCCCTCAGCTCCCAACAGTAGCACCGCGCCCCCAGCCCACATTCCCCGCAGGGAAGGAAGCCCTGGGTGGATGTTAACAGTGTCCTGCCCAGCGAGCTCCCAAATTATAAGAGATCACTCTACACTTTCCAGCCACAGGAGAATAAGACATTTGGGGAAGGAGTGGCTTAGAGGTCCAGTAAGGAGGACAGGCCTCAGCTGGAGACAGTGCCGATGATGGTAGGGATTGCGGGTGACCTTCAGACTTGAATCACTTTGGTGAAAAGCTAATGCTGGTACTGACAGCCAGGCCTGCTCCACCCATCTTTGCTTTAGGAAAAACACACTGAGGGAATATAAGAAGCAAGAAATAGGCAGGGGACAGGTGGGACTATAGATCCTGCACCCTCTCCATTTTGGGAAGACTGAAGGAAGATAACCCAACCCCACCTGCCTCACCACCCTTTTGCAAGCATAGCCTATAATACCAACCAGTTTCAAAGTTTCAAACTATAGTCATCAAGTAGCATACTAAGGAAGGATTGATCAGCTGCCAAAGATTAGCAACAAACCTGAAGACGTAAATGTCAAGGAGAACAACTAAACTCTGGTAAGGTCTGGCTAATTACTACACTAGTATTAGTGTGACCCTTTTCAAACACTTTACCAGGCACAGCGCTGGGTAAGCTCTTCACTTCACTTAGTCCTCCAAATGCTGTCAAGTGGGTCCTGGGTTCTAGTTCCCTGTGTGGAGGATGCAACTGGGGCTCCACGGCTCAGCAACCAGCCCCTGCACGACTGGCTAGGAAACAGCGAAGCCGAGTCCACACCCTTCGCCAAGCACGAACACACGGAGAGAGCCCCTCCTACCCATGCTGATAGAGATAGAGCATCAAGATCCAAGTTGCATGGATCCTCAGATGGGATATGAGCACAGAGTTTTCATACCTAAGTTTGAGAGAGTCAGTGTCAGCTCCTGACTACTTTAAAAAAAAAAAAAAATTCCTTGGTTGTATTCACACCCCATCCTACCACTGGAACTAGCAACACGTCTCCATGGTATTGATTTGTTGGTCGCGTGCAAGGACCTAGCTCGTATAGCCTACCGGGGGCTGTAACTTCTGATAGGGTAGCTGTTCAGCTTTCCCCATCAGCTGTCCCTAACCCCTTCTGGTGGCCTGCTAATACATTCCTCCTGAAGATGCAGGCTCAGCCCAGCGCCGCTCGCTCAGGCTAGCCTGTGCGGATTGGCGACAATCTTTTTTTCTTAAGTGCTTGTTTTTGAAATGATACCAACTCTTCTAATTTATGAATTTTCTGCATCAGTGAAGTTACTTTTTGTTTCCTGCAGAATGACGTACTGCTGCCCTGCGATGGAGTGAGTCAACAATGAGGACTGTAGGAACTCCCTTCCTTAAGGCAAGAAGGGAACCTCAAGAAACCTTCCATTCTCTCCACCTGACTCTAAGTTACCCTTCCAACCATCACGGCTCAACAGAGTCCTGCAGTGATCTTGCAAGACCCATAGGTTCTGTTGAATACCCAGGAGGAAGGCCGCCCCAAAGACTCCCTTTGAAAGGATCTCATGCCACTGCTCCCCTTCGCTCCCCAACTTAAGCCAGTGCAGCGTGATGACATGGTGGGATGACTGAAATATGAGCAAGGCCTCCTCCGACGGCCCAGTGTGAGATCAGTGCTTCCCTACATGGGGAATGAGTGGAAAATTCCTAACTGGTGCCAAGCACATGAGCTCCTGCTTTCACTCCAAAGGCCTAAAAATAGAACTCAGTATTAACCATCCAAACTATCCCGGTGATACAGTCCAGAAATCGCCAAGTCCAAAAGGCCATTCCTCTACAATTACTGTTTACTCTACGACAGGCTTAACTGGAAAGGGACCCTTGGGGAACATTCATCTAAGCCCCATACCAACAGCTGTGTCTTCTTAGCCACCTCTTTTATTTGGTCACGTACCTCTCTTTCGCACACTGAGTTCTCTATTCTCTTTAGTGTGGTTCGCTGTATTCACAGATGGAATCTGAGATGAGCCCCATAAAACATCCAACTCTCCCCTTCTACCTCTGGCCCCGAACATACCACCACAAGTCTGCTACAGCAAAGCCTACATTTCTTCTCCATATGGATCTCCGTGCTCAAGGTGCCCCCAGACTCTGGGGGGAATGCTGCCTTTAATCTTTCCTAGAGACACCAGGCTGGCAAAGCATACAACCTGCTAATCATTCCACTAGCTTCAAGTAACTGGATGTGTGGCCAAGCCCCAAGCCAGCCTGCCACTCTCTGTTATTTTAATGTGCTTGGTCAATGGGAGTTATCTGTTCAAGTGGCTGATGCTACCCATGTGAACTTGGTGGTAATAGGAAGTGAAAATGCCACTCCTTGTTAGCATTGCCCAGGCAATTCTACACTTGGGCGTCCGCCACCTAAGCAAGCTCCTCCTTGAATCAGAAACCAACAGAACATTCTGCTTCTTATTAAAGCTGAACGTTGGGGGAATCTGAGGTGCCTTCACCCCAACTAGTCAATCCAGGGATAGGGAATTCATACAAAAGAGCACAGATTCACTCAGTGCCTACTATGTACCAGGCGGACATACCAGGCAGGATATTTCCGCCTTCAAGGAGTTGAAGAGTCTCCCAGAGAGTCAGTAAGTGAAGATGCAATTATAAAACAATTCGATAGAACTCAAGCAGGCGGGGCTGTCTCCAGAGAATTCCTGAGCCTGGAGGATGAACACGCAGGAGGAATGTGGGAGCCCCCCAGGCGAAAGCCAGGAGGACCGTGACACAAAACAGCACCGGAGGCTATTTCTGGAAACCTGTGTCACCCCTATTATACGGGTCCTTCTCTTTTTCTCCCCTTGTTCCTGCCTCTGGTCTGTGATTCTCCCTGACGGAGTTCTTGATCAGCTACAAGGGGACTGATGGCAAATTCATAAAATTCACTGCAGTTCTGAGTGTTTTGATCAGCTGTCTCTTCCCCACCAGATTTTTCTTTTAAAAAGAGGGATACACACAGACACATACAAACACACACACACAAACACAAATTAAAAAATATATACATGTAAGCCCACAGACTACCAACGAATTTCTCATTTCTCTTATCTTTTTAGCCTGCCCTGGAGTCAATGCAGATAAAACCAATTCAACTATGCCATCTGGGCCACCTTTTCACGGGCCAAACAAAAGAACCATACAGGGAATTAAATAAGAAATCTATAGAATTCTGCTATTTGAAGAAACTTCCAGATCCTTTTTATTGTGAATTTCTGAAATTCAAAATGATGTACATACACATGAAATTACAAAGAGGTTAAGGAGTTTTTCATTCTTCCCAGAAATAATACTGCTTTTCACCCGTGGCTCCAGGAGTTCAGGTTAGGGTTTAATTCTACACGGCAGAACGTTGTTTTAATAGGGAAATATTTTCTCTTGTATTTCAAAATGAACCAGCCACAAGGTGACATCAACAGAACATATAAGTCTTCAGTGTTGTTTTCATAACACCTTTTGTGAACACTGCATTCATTTTCAATATTAATACTGGGAAGACTGGCCAGATTCATAATACAGCTCTGTGGAAAATTCCTTTGGGAGGTGGACTGACCTTTTGTTTTTCATTTCAGTTATTATGGCTTTAAGGCAGCACTGATGGCCTGCTTTGACTTGGTCAATAAGTATTATTTCTTTCACATATAATTAACACAGGGCACTGTATTTTTCTATCTGCTCTTCTACTCTGCAATAAAATTTAATATAGACTGGTGAAGGGGAAGGGGAAGTATCACTCACATTTAATATTCTTAATTACATGTCAGTGTCTACTTGTGTGAAAAATGAGCAAAGCCACATCTTGTTTTAAAAGAAATCAGAAAGTCTCAACCTACGGTGCATTACCCTAGCCTTTTTCCTGTGTATTGGTGATTATGAAACATCTAGCTTCCTAAGACGCAATGCCATACCCCACCTGGATTACTACTCAACAGCTAGAAAGGACAGAGTCTTATGGGGCCCAAGGTGAAGGAATGTGAATCCAAAGAAGTAATGCTGGGAAATTCTGGATCTCAGAGTAAGCAGAAGAAAGGAAAATTAGCCAGTGCCATGATTTTTAATCCATTTATGTATCACTACAGAAGTTTCTTGACCTTCCTGAATTTTATCTTATCACCTTCCCAAATTTATTACTGTCAGGTACCAGATGCCTGGGAAGAACAGTGAGGTGTCTTCTCCAAACCCCAACCCCTACCAGCAATTTAGAGAAAAGGTAAATAAGATCAGCCTTTGCGATTATAACCAACACATATAAGGTTAGGGTGGAGATATGCAAAGTAACCGCCAAGGGGATAGGACAGTACCTAAGCCTGCAAGACAAGGTGCCTTGTAGTAGAGGGAGCAAAAGGAGCTTAGAAGAAGGAGTCACCAAGACAGGTGACAATCATGTAGCCTTCTCAAGTACATTTTTGGCTGGAGGGGTGATGGGACATGGACACGCGGGCTCTGAAGACACTGAATGCCTAAAGACCATAACTTGCTGGCTCAGGTTCCATTCTCATCAAAGCTTCTTACGAAGCTGGACTTTTGACTCTAAAAAGAAATACATGTTTCTCAGGCTTGTTATCATTTATTTGCTTGTCAGTGACATTTCTTATTGTTAAAAAACAAGTTGGCACTCTAGTTTACATCGAGTTTATTTCTCTCAATAACTCAATGCTCCTAAGAATGATCAGCCCTGATCAGCCCTTACCCTCAGGCTAAGGGAAAGGAGTTTCTGTGTGTGCAGAAGTGCTGGCTTGATCCTGCACCACATGAGTCCACAGGTGCAACAGACTTTGAAATCCATCTGGGTGTCCCAGTGGCCTTCCCTGATCACCCCTTCCTTTTCAAAATACCCATAGAACGAGTCTTTCTACAGATTACCTCTGTGTTCAAAATCCCAAGATTGATTTCTACTGCTTATAACTCAAGTTAAAAAACTTGGGTCTGGCTTTCAGCCTGGAAAATATTTCCCCACACTCCCTATGTGCTTGGGTTTCCCGCTGTGTTTATTCTCATCTTTCATCAAACTGGGCTAAAGTACCTTTACTTATGCACTCCTTGCTTAGAATTACATTCTTGCTCCTCACACAGTTCATTAAAACTCCACCCCAGTCCTCCAAGTGCAATTCATGTTCCATTTTTTCCAAGAAACCTTGCCTAAGATTCCAGCATGGATTTCTCCTTTCACTAGATTCCAGAAACAGGTATGGTCAGTACCACATGACTTTCACTTCATTATACTCCAGTCTTGTATTAATGTGTTAATTGCTCCACATGTGTTATTGTTGCCTACCCAGCTTGCAATTTCTCTGGGAAAGATGGAAATACAACCCACCAAAGAACTGGTAAACTCCACAGGGCAGGTTGTGCCCTTCTGAGAATTCTTTGATAGCCCCCATAATAACTGGGCAATAAATCTTGTAAATACTGTAAACCAGCAAGAAATATTGTCAATGAATAGATTTTTTGAAAAGCTGAAGATACATAAAGCACAAACAGCTTTAAAAAACCATTTGTTCGTTTAACACATTTGTATTTATTTTATACTTCACACAAGATTCTATAGTTTCTCCCAGTAAATGAATGCTAAATAAGCATCTTTGGGTTTATATTTCTTAGCCCCATCTCTGAAACTATTACTTAAAAGTATCTTTAGTTGTCCTATGACTCTTTTCAGAACATCTCTAAGCTGCACTAATAATTAAAAACGTTTTCACATTTCAAAATTGAGTTCCCAAAATTAAGTTTTTCATTTTGTACCCATATAAAGTTCTGAGGAAATGTTTCTTTCTTCTTTTTTAAGGTTTATTAGGCTGGTCTAAAGGAAGCAAGATTTATCAATAATTTAATCAGGCCTCTTTGAAATGTTGATGCTGGGACTGTTAAAGCAAATTAACAGACTGATGGATTTTACCTTGGGATTCAAAGAAGCTGGAGACTGGAGTGGATCCCATAATACTCTCAGCATCCAACGCCTGGCCCAATAGGTAACCGCTGAACAGACAAATGATTTTGGCGTGCTGCCTGTGAAGGTATCCTTAAAAGCAGTTGACTAAATAAAGCAATGACTTTTTTAATTTTAAAGAAGAAAATCCTCAATTCCTAAAATGAGCACCTATGAATATATAGTTTCAAAACCTCCCCTGGGGATACTGCTCTGAACTATGGCAAAGGAAAGTTAAGACACAAGACACGTGGTGTACACATAATGAGAAAGTTGATAGATGCAGTTTTTAAGTTTTCATCAGCAAAGAATAACTGGTATTAAGTTTGAAGTTTCAAAGTCAAAACATTTAAAAGTTACTTAAACATCACACTGCTGGATGAGAAGACATACTATTTAATTGTCTTCCAAAATCTCCAAATTAAAGAATGACACAGAGATGATTATTTTTAAGAATTTGATTTGAAACAAAAAAGGAGGATGGGTTCACTTTATATTTTCTCAAAGAAGGCCTGCTGATTACAGCTTCTATTTCTAAAATTTTTGTACCATGACGTAGGAATATGAACATTATACTATTGTTGGACATGCAGTAAACCCTTCCCTTTTATTACAACTACCGTGACAAAGCTTCCTTCAATACCTTTTTGTGACCACTTCTCTTGAAAAAGGGCTTAATCGCTTCAATATTGAATTTGCAGATAATTGAGGGCAAATGTCTTTTATTTCTATTTGTTAAAAGCTCATAAATGTGTATATAAATATTTTAGGTCATACTCATGGTAGTAAAAGCAAAACCCATTAAAATAGTTACTCCTATAGGAAAAAAAGTACCCGGTAACTTTTAAAATATCAGTGTAATTTTCCTAGGTCAAAGTTCATAAACAGAACTGATAACGAAGATGTTCCCAAGTGACCTCCTTGTAATGAGTTTCATATCAAGCTATTTATTTTCCTTTACCTGGTCACACACTATACCTCAAGCTATCTATATAGCCGATGCCCATATGGGCAGAGAAGAGGCAATTTCAACCCTTTATTAAATCCCATTTCATGCATCTTGGAGAAATCCAAATGTATGTGAGAAAAAAACATCACAGAGACGAGATTTCTTGCCAACATACTTCTAGTAGTGAAATTAACAGCATCCCCCAACCTCTCTGTAAGCTCACAGGCAAATGTCAAAAGCAAAGAAAGGCTTTGTGTTGGAATTGTCGTACAGTTCTCACTTGCTCCTGCTCTATTCTCAGGTTCCTGGCTGTGAAATTTCCTTCCAGTGAAGACTTGAACACACCCTCCGACTCTGGGGCTGCTTCAGGTTTCACCTTTATGTTAGTCACCCCTATGTGATGCAAAGAAGTACAGCGAGTACAACAGTACTGGTGCTTTCTTCTCTGACCTAAGAATATAAATTACAAGGATGGAGGCTGTTTATAAAAAAGAGTGGGAAACTTTCAAAGTTAGCAGTTGGCCAAGAGAAGCATGTCTAGCTAATCTAAATTCCCACGGAATGCCTTAGGTTTCACAGGTACATTACAATGCATTAGGAATATTGCAAGGATTTCTTGGCAGTCTGGATTTCAAGATGTTTGAGCGGAGCCCTGCTGTTTCGGGAAAATGCAACAGCTGCATTTGAGACTGTAGGAATAAGAGAATTATGTAAGGCACTGCAGAGTAGGTGAGACCAAATGTTTCTGCGAACGGCACTCACACTTCAGCACACTGGAACCAGTAAGGGCAGCCTCGGGCTCGCCAACAAAGCGCACACACATGCGAGGGGAGAGAGACAGAGGTGGCTGGCTCAGGCTTTCTCTCTGCTCTTTCAAAGGAGGGTGGGGGGAGAGGAGGGGGGCAGGGAAGGCAAAGTACCGTCTTGTCCAGGCACTGAAGGCAGTTATAAGGCTTGCAGCAGCAGTGGCCCATCCCGGCAGGCTGGCTGGCAAGGGGCCCTCCTTCATTCAACGTGTCAGCGGGTAATTCCTAAGGCGAGGTAATGGCTCAGGCGAGAGGGGTGCGCCGCCGGGAGCTGTCACAACTTCCATGTGGTCCCCTCGGCTACCTTATTTCTCCTAATAACTTCAGGAATCCGGAGCCGGAGGAACGGGAGGAGGAGCGCCGCGCGGCCGCGTTAGGATCCTGCTGCGGGGAGGGGCAGGGCGGGAGCCACGGAGGGAGGGACAGACAGGCGGCAGGGAGGGTCACTTTGCCACGGGAATCCTCAGAGAGAGGCAAATCAATAGTCGCATAACAATCGAGCATTGCCCAGTGCCAGCTCCCTAGGAGGCGAGCAGCCCGCCCTGCCCGGGCGCCGCGGCCGCTCCCACCCTCCCCCGAGTGCGGATGCGCCTCTGCACGCCGCAGGCACGCCTGGGGAGGACGCAGGAAACACAAAAGAAGAGCCTGGGCTTCCAGGGGTACTCTGGGCTGAGCCCTACGGCAGGGGCCCGAGGGACTTGGCTCTGCTCAGATACTGGCTCTCTACGTTCCTGAGAAGTACAAATATCTACAGGCGTGAAGTATATGGTCTTTCCTCCACGTAACTCCTCCCCTGGGTACTGGTTGCTGCTGGGGACCACCAGTGGCTCATTTTCAAATTGGTGTGCCATGAACAAATTTGCCCTATTTGATGGTATCTTTGTAATTGAGATGTAATTGTGGAATCGCTTGCCGAGGCTGACAGGCAGAAACCATTCAAGTGGCTTAAGTAATTAAAATTGGGGTTTGGGGCAGATCTTTCTCCTGGGCATATTTGCATAAAAGCCTTAGCGGACTTGATCTTTCTAGGCAATTAGTAATTTTTCAAACAGTTAAAAATCAGAAAGAGACGGGGATGAAGGCAAAAGTTTTTTTTTTTTTCCCCAAAAGAGATGTGGTATTTAAAAATATACTTATGTAATCTTAAAAATAAAAGAGGCAGATGTTTACGAGGTTAACTTTGTATTTCCTGGTAACTCAAAGGAGAAATCCTGCAATGTACACCTGCATAAATATACAATTACATCTTTGCCCACTAAATTTGCCTAAGACTATAAGCAGACAATAGTTGTAAAAATTAGATAATTTTACTAACTTGAGATCTTCTAAGGAGGTTTTAATTAAGGAGCACAGGCTATTTCAATTTGCTTGGAGAGAGGACAAGGATATTTGGTGATCAAATACGAACAGACTGAAACGTGTGCCCTAAACTTGAAAAAATAAGCTCAAATCTTTCTTCAAAGCTAACCGGTAAACACTTGTTTATCAACCACATTCAAAAAACAAACAAACAAACAAAAAATACCTAACAGGTAACTTAGCCCAATTCTTCAGGAAGACAACATGGCTGTGCCTACCACAATTGTATGTATGTATGTATTTAAATTAAATTCCTATCAAAATTTTAAATGTACATTTATCCTACAATAATACTCATGTAAATATGCAAGGGTATATGCATAAGGATATTCCATTTAGCACTATTTGTAACAGCATAAAAATGGGAAACATCCTAGGTATCCAACACCTTTCCACTGTATGGAAACATTGTTGAGTGAGGAGATAAACTTTTATAAAACACAAAGCCAAACTACACACATAGACACATTTGTATATGTCCAGAAGAAAGCTTCTGGGAAAATGCACACTGTTCATATAAGAACATCCTACCCTTGGGGAATGGGAAATAGGAGTAAGGGAGCAAATTTCGACTTTTTTTACCCTCTTGCCAGCATGTGGAATTAAAAAAAATTAATTTATTAATTTTTTATTGTTTGAAAATAAAGTGTCCTGGTGGAACACAGCCCAGGCTCGAGAGCTATACCTGGGACTTTTGAAACCTTGGGAGAAGATCTTTATATTCCAAGAAGCAGTGCCTTGGTGCACCCATGTTCACAGGAGCCCAAAGGTGGGAACAACCCAAGTGTCCACTGACTGATGAATGGACAAGATGTGGTCTAGCCATACAGTGGAATATTATTCAGCCTTAAAAAGGAGGGACATTCTGACATGTACTTCTGCGTGGATGAAACTTGGGGACATTAAGTGAAGTAAGCCAGTCACAAAAAGACAAAGAGACTGTATGATTCCACTTACAGGAGGTACCCAGAGCAGTCAAATCCATGGAGACAGAAAGTAGAATTGTGGTTGCTAGGGACCAGGGGCGTATTTGCAAGATAAAAAGAATCCTAGAGGGACCCCCAGGTGGCTCAGTAGGTTGAGCGTCTGCCTTTGCTCAGGTCATGAGCTCAGGGCCCGGGATTGAGCCTCGCATCAGGCTCCCTGCTCTGCGGGGAAGCCTGCTTCTCCCTCTCCCACTCCCCCTGCTTGTGTTCCCTCTCTTGCATGCTTTCTCTCTGACAAATAAATAAATAAATAAAATCTTTAAAAAAAAAAAAAAGAATCCTAGAGATTGGTTGCACATAATGCGAATGTATGGAATGCCCCTGAACTCATGTCCACTTAAATGGTTAAATGGTGAATTTTATGTCATGTGTATTTTAACCACAATTATAAATTAAAAACAAAACAAAACAAAAACTGGTGGCTTGCATTCTACCTGGAGACAGACAGTCCTTGCACGAAAGGTATCTATCTGATCAAGACAAGGGAGAGCAAAGCCCCTGCTGTAGAAGGAGCCAGCAGGATGGGGGAGGTGCTAAGAAGAGCCACCCATAATGTACTTCTCCCCACAGTAATGTAAAGCATTCTTTCTTTGGCACAATTGTCTTTCTGCACCTTAGGAAACTTTCTTTCTCAATTAGAATGTAGATTGCACCTTACTAGAAAATTACTTCTTGTTCTTGGATGATGCATGGGTGTGCTTGTGCACCCAGTGGCCCACGGGAGAGTAGGGTGCCACACAGGAGGCTGTGCAAGAAAGCCAGGATTCCGATCCCCCCTCCCTTTTTTTTATTCAACAGCGTATTATTTTTAATATTTACTAGTAGGAGATATTTAAAACCACTCTACTTTTTAATTTGCATTTCTTTGGGAGAGTTACTTGTTTATCAGCAATCTGCATTTTCTCTTTTGTGAATTATCTATCTGTAGTCTTTGCCCGTTGGTATCCTAGGGCTTTTTAAGTTATTTCTGTCAAGCTGCCTGAATTTTCTTTTTTCTTCATTTCAGAGGTAGAATTTAGTGATCATCAGTTGCATATAACACCCAGGGCTCATTACATCAAGTGCCCTCCAGCTTCCCTTCTTGTGCAGAAGGCTGCAAGGGCACAGGACTGGGGGTGGCCCAGCCCATCCTATGCGGTGTTGCTGAGATCGCACATGTGGTAAGATCTCAATGCAAATAACCCAGATTTTGAGAGACGCACCCATGTCCTAGAGTTGTGCCATGTCTCTTTCCTTACAAGTTAAAAAGCTTGAAACCTACTCAAAAATAGAGGGATAAATACAAAGGACCTTCATATACCCATTTCTAGTTTCAACGGTGGTCAAGATTTTGGCACATTTGCCCCTTTTTTCCTTCTTCTTTTTTTTTTTTTAATGCATCCATCACCCAGATTCAGCAATTATGGAGATTTTATCACTTTATTTTCATGTGTCCCTTTGATTTTCTTTGTTAAAGTATTTTTTTAACATTTTTTAAGAGATTTATTTTTATTATTATTTTTAATTAGCATATAATGTATTATTTGTTTCAGGGGTACTGGTCTGTGATTCATCAGTCTTACACAATACACAGCGCTCACCATAGCGCATACCCTCCCCAGGGTCCATCACCCAGCCACCCCATCCCTCCCACCCCCCTCCACTCCAGTATTTTGAAGCAAAACCCTACACACTTTATTATGCATTGCTAAAAATTATGAACATTTTTATATAATCACAATGCCATTAAAACACCAAACAAACTGACAATATATCCTTGGCATCTAATGACTACTTTGTAACAAAATTTTTCCGGTTTCTCAAATTATTTTACAGTTGGTTTTCTTGAGTCAGGACTCGAAGTAGGTCCACATACTACGTTTGGTGTTGTCTCTTAGACCTCATTTGTCAACCTCAGTGCCCACCCCTCCCCTCCCTTTCTCCCCCGGCCATTGTCTTGCTCAGAAACTGGGTTGGCTGACTTACAGAATGTCCCACATTCTGGTTTTGCCTCTTTGCTTCCTTTGTAATGCCATTTCACTTGTTCCTACATCCCTGAAATGAAATGTTCTGGATGAGATGAAATGAAATGCGGCTGGATGAGATTGAGGTTTAATTTACTTGGGCAACAATACCTCAGCTGTGATGTTGTGCTATTACATCCCATCGGGAAGCACACAATGTCTGGCTGGCCCATTTTTAGTGAAGCTACAGTGAATCAGATGTAACAGCCTCACCTTCCCTTCTGTAAAGTTGCCCATCAACCTTGCCTCTGATGGTTTCATCTGTTAATGATTATTACCTGAAGCAATTATTTCACTGGGACTTACAATAGGATGTTCTGATTCCGTCATTCTTCTGCATTTATTAGCTGGAATTTTTACATAAGAAAAAATTTTTCATCATCGACTAGGGTGACTTCAGCTCCCTGCAATAAAGTTTATTACAGGAAAGATGGGATCAATGCTTAATCCTTTCAAGTGCCAATTTTCTGAAGGAAGACTTGCTGTTGCAATGGTACCCAATGAGGTTGTTTGCTTTCTCTCTCACTTTTTCAAAATATCATTATAAACATGCTTTTGTGTTAATACACACAATGTGTCTTAGTCAATTGCATTTATTATCCTTCTTAGATGCTCAGTTTATTTCATCCCTGGTCAATGAGAGCACCTTCTTGTTGGCCCCTGTGTTCTTTTGACATAACTCTACCTTTCTTGCCTTCTGTATCCTAGGCTCATCTTGGATATTTCCTGCTTCAGATCTGGGACCAGCCATCCCCTCCATGAGCCCTGGCTCCTTCTAGTTGGGAATGAGAATTAGATACCAAAATCCAGGGCCTGGATTTGTTTGTTGCCTTTTGAGGGCTACCTGGTAGGAGAGGGATTTCCCTTGCAGGAAGTGATCCCTCCTATAGACAAAACGTCCTTAGAAGAGGTCACTGAAGAAATCAGGATGGGGCCCTGGGCTGGGGCCAGGAAATAACAGCTCCTTCCCTTGGGGCCTCTAGAAGTGGAAAAACACTCAGTGAAACTCACTTTGAGGGAGATAAACTGGACGTATCACGTGGTGGCAAGCCCAGGGCTAGGGAGGGAGGTACCCTCCACCATAAAATTTTCTAAGGAGTCTCCAAAGTGCTTGAGTATCTGAAAAAAAGACTGAACTTCTTGAAGGCATACAGAATGTAAGTTTAGACTACTATAATTTGGCATAAAAGGAAGCTGTGACCTCATTGGCTGATGAAATCTGGGACATTTTGGTTCTCAATATTTTAAGAAGTTTGAGATGGTTTTAATTCTTTGCATATTTTCTTGCACTGGAATAGGAAGGAGCATTTAGAAAAGTTAGAAGGTCTGTTGGTATATATCTTCAGAGAAAACCTTATAAATGCTCTATTTGGAGCAATAATTAATTTTTAAATTTTATTTATTTTTATTTTTTATTTTTAACCCAAGATTTTTATTTAACTATATTGTTTCAATTTTTATAACAATCATATACTACCCTTAAAATGAAAAATAAATTTGAAAACTTTTGAAAAATATTGTTACTATATACTATTACAAAGCCCTATAAAAACTGGGAAAATGTTTGTTTTTCATTTATTTTTATAGCTTTTAAAGTTTGACTTAAAAATTTTTTTTTCCTCTCTTTCTCTCTCTTTTTTTTTTTTTTTTACTAATAATGAATCTTCACTGATCATTAACAGTTGCCAGGCACTGTGATTAGGGCTTGCATTCAGCCACTCCTGTAACCCTCACAAAACAATGTGAGATAAGCCCGGTTACCATCTGCATTTTGCAGACAAGAAAACGGAGGCTCAAAGATTGCACAACCTAACCTGTCAGGTGAACATAAAGCTATGAAATGATAGAGTGGGGTCTTCAACCCAGATCTGACTCCAAAGCTTCTGTCCTCAGCCCACTGTGTTTTACTCATTGCATTGCACTTGTTGAGTGCAATGCAATTTTTTTATCTGCAAGCCCTACACAATTGCCAGTTTGTGTTATGTTTTAATCTAGATAAGGGATCTGAGCATATGAAATATAAAAGGAAATTCAAACACATTTATGAAATAAATATTTTCAGAACTTGGAACAAGAGCCTCTACTGTAGTTTTTTTTTTTTTTAACATACATTTACAAACCAAGGCGCAAATAACTTTAAACTGACATAGCAGAAACCATGTGCATAAGTCAGTGTTAAAATGTTCAATTTTATTATTTCTGTTTGTGTTCCTTAAAGTTGGACTTCCTTACCCAACCTCCACCCACAATCACCCCTGTCAGGCTCAAGTCTCCTGCTCAGACTTGACTCCCCTGTCCTGGTCCGGCCACCTCCCCTCCTCTGCCTGATCCTCCCATTTAGAGGGAATTTTCTCCCTGTCTGTGACATCCTGTCATTCTGTATACTTGCTCTTGCTAATGACATTCCGCTTCATGTGATAATCCTTCCCCCAAATATCACGGCCCCCTTGCTGTGCTTCACTTGTGTTCACACCCACAACACTAGCAATCTGCCTGGACAAGAGGTCCCAGAGACATTCCCTGGGTGATGCGGGATGGGACCTCGAAGGAGTCAAACCAGATAAAGGTGGCTTCCTGGCAGAGGTGTTTTGGTGTTTTGTGCAGTTTGTAAGCCATGGGGCCATTTGCAGGAGGTCGATGAGATAAAAAATGTATCACAGTCTCACTGTTTATTTCAAAAGAAAACCATGAAAAATGCTCATGAAAGAGCCTCTTACAGATTGTCAGGGCAACCATCTGTTTATTTTGGTTCCACTGTCTATGCCCCTCCTTTTCCCATGCATCTAAAATACGAGCTGGAGCTCTCACACTGGATTATAGCAAAGGGAATCGCCAGGAAAATATGCGTAGCTCTTACCAAACACAATCCATCTAGAGATTTAATGCGGTGAGACTGGGCTGAAAAGGGAAAATACAAAACAGAAATCTTGAACTGGAAATGATAGGGGCTTACGATCATCTGCATACAGACAATAGATGCTCTGAAACACCTTTGATGTAATACCCAGGATTTAGAATATTAAAGGAATAATAATAAAAAAGAGACAAATGACATATATACTGTTCTGTTCTTAGAGACCTGTAAAAAGAGAGCCATAAAAATGGCATTTCCCAGTAATACCCAAGTAGGAAGGTTGCTACTTATGTAGGACAATCTTTTTTCCCAGTCTGTTAGTTTTGGGCAGTAACCTTATTATTTTTTTTCTGTTAAGTCAGTGAGCAGGTTGACTACAAGAGAGGCATCCTCCTTAAGTTTCTGCATTATATCCAGAAGAAGTGACAAGTCTCTTAAGAGCAGTGAAATTCAAATTACTAGCTGGATCTTTACTAGGTTGGACATGATTGGATAACTGATGGGTAGAATCAGATACAGAGATGGGAAGTAGTTGGCAAAGCCCCAACGTGCATCTGTTTATCTGACCCATATTAGATGAGAAGGTTGATCCCAGTGGACATAGAGCTGAACCAACAATGTAGCTGCCATTATAAAAAAAGGATGAAAGAATACGGACACTGGAGTGGTATCTGTGACCGATCTAGTATCCATTCCACTGCCCTAATCCTCCTTATTCTACTGTGGGGAAGCAGCAATCTCCCCAAGAACAGAGTGGGACCACTGCAGGAAGGGGAGTAATGTGTCACTGATTTCAGCATATGGCTTCTTACCTTTGGTTAAGACTGGTGTCCCAGCTCTCAACCAGGTTAAGGTGCTTAGAGAAACCTCGATTCTTCCTTTGTAGCATTTCTAATCAAGGCAATTACATAGTTATCCCATCTGTTAAATATCTGTCTTCCTAGTAGGTCACGAGCTTCAGGAGAGCAGTGACCGCATCTGCCTGTAAAGATGCAACTGTATCCTTATCACTTAGCACAGTGCCAGAGACACAGTAAGTACACTAAATGTTGAATAAATACATTAAAGGTTGAGTGGATCTACCCTAGTTAAGTTGAAGAACTTCAGGATACAGAGACCCTGCTAATATGCAACAATACTGTTGCTCTAACATCTGCAGGGTATTTAAAACCTTTGAAGAACGGTAATCCTCAGGCCCAATGGCGCAGACATTGTCCAGCAAAGATGGAGAAACTGCTCTGGCATACACTTGAACTTTTCTTTTGCTTTGGAGCTCGGAGGAAGTACAAGATTTTAAGGGTGCTGCTTTCCATTATTCTCTTTATAATATAAGAGTGGAAGAAAGCTGATTGTCACAACCACTTTACCATTTTCCCTCTCTTTTTTCCATTGATGATAAGACCCTGGCCATTTATCTGTGGGTTTATCACTAGATAACATTGTTAGCAATGCTCACTCTAGATTGCCTCATGGGCTCAAACCAATGATTCCACATAGCTTTTATTCTGCACCACATACCCAGATTTCCAAATATGCTAGTTGTGGGATACCTACCATTTCCTTCCCACTTCAGGGAAGGAAATGGTAGGTGTCCCACAACTAGTGATTACATCTGATCTTTACAAAGAGCCTACACTTACAGTGAAGGCGGCCACAGTTCTTTGCAAATAATGTAATGAACCATAATCTCACATATAATCCAGTGGCAAATCTTGTTTGCTCTACCTTGAAAATAGATTAAAAATCTGACCACCTCCTACTCCTCTGCTGTACGTATCCTGGTTCAAGCTGCCATCATATTTCACTTGGATCATGGCAATAGCCTCCCAGTAGGTGTTCCTGTACCTACCGTTGCCCCTACGTCCAGTCTATTCTTAACATAGGAGTGAAAGTCAGAGTATGTCTCTTTCCTATCCTCTATCCTCCAGGGTCTTCTCTTCTCACTCAGAATGAAAGCCAAAGTCTTTTCCAGGCCCTTCATGAATTGGCCTTCTCTTACCTCTCTGATCTCACTATCTAGCCCTCTCTCTATCAGCACACTCCAGCCATGCTGGCCTTCTTGCTGTACCAGCAACATGTCAAGTATTTTCCCATGCTGGGCATCTTATTCCCATTGATCCTTATGCCTGGAAAACCCTTTTCCCAGATGCCTTACCTTGTTCCCTAACCACTGTCACCTTGTCCATAAGCCCTGTTGGTAAGCCCTATGTACATTTACAACACACCTTCATCTACTCCAGTACTCCCTACACCTTTTTCTCCTGATTTTTTTCTTCTCTGTGGCACTTACCACAACACGTTTATTTGTTTGTTGTTTATCTCCTTCTACCAGAACGCACTCCCAGTTAGGATGGGATTTTGACATTCTGTCACTGTCGCATTCACCACTTTGAATGGTACCTACGAGGACTACTACTGAATAAATATTTATTGGGTTAATAAATAAATGAATGAAGGCTGAAAACTGACTCAAGTCAAAGAGAGAAAAGGTCAAAGGTACAAATAAATGTCTTTAGGAAAAGGGAGGAGGCACATTTTACTGATATGGTAGAGATAGAAAAAAGAGAAAGAAGAAAGACAACAGAATCTACCTATGTCCATATCTCCAAATATTTCTTCAAAATTGACAAGACAGAACAAGAAGGAAAAAATAGAATACATAAAGACCACATTCTTAGCATAATTTAAGAATACAGAATGCCTAGATCCAAGTGTGGTCTAACAAGAAGAAACTTGAAGGTATGCGTGATCTCAAGTGGTAGTGTTTGCAGTGAAGAGCTGCTGGGGAAGAAGAAAGGCACAAACAAAAGGAGAAATACCCTATGGAAATTAGGTGGTGAAGGGGAAAAGAAATTTAGGGGGAAATTTAGGGCTCTGCAAGATAAAGAGCATTCAAAAATCAAAGGACACAAGTCTGTCTCCACTCACTCCCCCAAAACCATTCAAGAATCCGTACTTTGCTACACTGATGGAAGAGGGCATTAACCAGGCATTTTGAAAAGCAGCCCAATACTACAAAAATAAACAGAAAGCAATGAATAAGCAAATACAGAGTTTCAAATAATTTTAAGATCCAACCTATCTCCACTGATTTAATTTGCCTCTAAGAAAACAACCATGAAGCAGAAGAAAACTATAAAAGAACACTCAAAACGGAATTCAATATACAAAAAAATAGCATTTGGAGATATGAAAGAAAAGATTTTGAATGAGAAATACATGCACTAAGAACAGAAATGGACAAAGATCAGGAAATAATAAAAAGAGAGTTAGTAATTTCAAAATGGAAGAAAAGATAATTATCTCAGAAATTAAGATTAAATTACAAGGTGCCCAAGATAAATTAAAATGAAAATTTAATAAGAAATATTTTGAAAAGTAGAAAAACAACTAAGAAAATAAAAACGAGAAAAGAAGTAAAATGGGTCATAGAGAAAATATTGAAATGGAAAACAGATAATACAGATTTAAGACTCACAGAATGAGACTCCTTGAAGAGAAAAAACAAAACAATGGAGCAGGTCTAATACCTAAACACTACAGTGTAAGAAAACTTTCCAGAGAATTGAATCTTCATATTGAAAGGGCCCACTGGGTCGTGGGAAAACTAACCCAGATTTAGCAATTCTAAGATGTATCCTATTAAACCAATTAGAATTTAGAGATTAAAAAAAAAAAAAATCAAGACCTCTAGGTAAAAAGGGCAAATTAGCTATTAGATATTAGATATTCAACATATTTTCAAAGCAAGACAACAATGGAACAGCATTTAGAAATAAATAAACAAGGATGCCTGGGTGGATCAGTTGGTTAAATGCCCAACTCTTGATTTCGGTTTAGGTCATGATTTAAATGTTTTTTTTTTTTTTTTATTTATTCATGAGAGTCAGAGAGAGAGAGAGAGAGAGGCAGAGGCAGAGGGAGAAGCAAGCTCCCCGCCTAGCAGGGAGCCCGATGCGGGACTCGATCCCGGGACCCCGGGATCATGACCTGAGCCGAAGGCAGACGCTTAACCATCTGAGCCACCCAGGCGCCCAGGTTTAGGTCATGATTTAAGGGTTGTGAGATCCAGCCCCACGTAGGGCTCCACACTGGGCTTGGAGCCTGCTTAAGACTCTCTCTCTCTCTCTCTCCCTCTCTCTCTGCACCCCCTCCCCACCGGCTCACACGTTCCTGTGCCCGTGCATGCTCTCCCTCTATCTCAAAAATTAGAAATAAATAAATACATAAGGAATAAATAAACACAAAACAACTTAATTTTTAAAAAATGTGAAACAAGGATTTTCTAAAAAGTCAAGCTGTCCAAGTATCAAGGCTATAGGAAAAGTTGGAAAGACACAGGACATGAATCTTTCTTTAGGAATAGCCTAGAGCCTAGAGTATGAGTTTCATTGGACTAAGAAGTGACTGGAAAACTTTCAGCCAAAGAACTGATGTGAGCATTTATAAAGAGGGTTGTAGCTCTAAGCCAAAAACAAATGTGAGAACAAGGTGGAAGAGTGATGTACAAATGCTATACATCATAACAAACAGAAATAATACAACTAAAAACTGGTAAGGGGTGGAAGAGAGAATAAAGAAAGTAAAATAAGCTCATTGGTTGTCATGTAGACAATAGGTGGGAATTAAGGGTCTAGTTTTAAATGGCAAATCAGATGGTCAAAGGTTAACTAAGAAAACAAGGGACTATGGACATTCAAAATGGTGTAAGTACAAAGGTAACAACGAGAACAAAAATAAAATGATCCTAAATTCTATTCTTTAAAATTAAAGAACCGTAGGGGCACCTGGGTGGCTCAATTGGTTAAGTGTCAGACTCTTGGCTTCAGCTCAGGTAATAATCTTGGGGTCATGGCATGGGGCCCTGAATTGGGCTCCATGCTCAGCACAGAGTCTGCTTGAGATTCTCTCTCCCTCTCCCACCTTCTTCCCACCACCCACTCACATGGTTGTATGCGTTCTCTCTCTCAAATAAATAAATAAATATCTTTAAAAAAAATTAGAGAAGTAACAACATGAATGGACCTTGAGGGTGTTACGTTAAATGAACTAAGTCGGACAGAAAAGACAAATATTGTATGATTTCACTTATATGTGGAATCTATAAAACAAAACAAAACAGAAACAGACTCAGAGATACAGGAAACAAATTGGTGGTTACCAGAGGGTGGAGGAGTTGGGTGTGGGCAAAATAGGTGAAGGGGATTAAGAGGTACAAACTTCCACTTATAAAATAAATAATTTATGGGGATGCAATGTACAGCATATGGGATATAGTCAATAATATTATAATAACTTTGTATGGTTATAGACGGCATCTAAACTAATTGTGGAGGCCATAAATTAAAGAGCAAAGAACACACATCTTTAGAAAAAGAAACAGAAAATATAACATAATACATGCAATTATAAAACACTGTGATAGAAATGAGATCTAATATATCAGCTACATTGATAATTAAAAGCAAAAAGATCCTCAATTTTGCTTACAATGTAAGACCCAATTATATGCTATATCCACCAAATATATAAAACAAAATGATTCAGAAGAGCAAAATATAAGTGGATAGATAAAGGTATTCCAGGAAAATGGACACAATAAGAAAGCAGTAGTAGCAATCCTGATGTCCAACAAATAAGAATTCAAGCCTAAAAGTGTTAAACACAACAAAGAAGGGTACCTTTTATTGCTGAAAACCAAGTATGCGGTGAAGATATAATACTTATGAATATCTATGCTCCAAAGAACACAACACCAAGATTTATGTAGGAGATTTACCACTCTTAGTTCAAGACAGATTAAGTGGACAAACAAAACAAAACAAAACATAATCAGTTAGGTAGGTCTTATATATTGCACTTTATAGTTTGATGATATAAGTAAACATACCTTTTTATCAAGGGCTTTTGAACCATTCATAAAAACTGATCACAAAGAAAATGTTGGTAGGTTCCACGAATTAAAAATATTACAAACAAAACTCTCTGATCACAATGCAGTAGAAGTAGGAACTCCTAACCAATGAAATAAAAATAGAAATCATTAACCAAAACTAAAAACAAAAAGGTCATCCAACTGAAAAATTTAAAAAGCCTCCTATGTGACAACTCTTAGATAATAGTAACAACACAAAGTGAAATCAAAGAGTTTTTTTTTTAACCACAAAAAACAAAAACACTAACATATGGGATACATTTAAAGCAGTTTTTGGAGAAAAACTCATAGCAGGAAATGCTTTCATAAGTAAAAAATAAAAGGGTGTAAATAAAAGGATGAATAAATACTTAGCTGAAAAAAACTAGCAAACAACAACAAAGTAGACCAAAAGAAAGAACAAGAAGGAAATAATAAAGGCAAAAGTAGAAATTAATGAAATAGAAAATAGGAAATGAGTAGACTTAATTGAAAAATGTGAACAAAATAGCAAATCACTAGCTAACTTGAACAATAAAAATAGGGGGGAAACACAAATAAAATAAATAAAGAGTGAATGGAAAAAAGAATTAAAAGTCATAAGAGGCTTTGCTACAGACCTCTATACAAATACATTTGCAATCTTACATTAAATTTATAATTTTCTGGGGTGCCTGGGTGGCTCAGTTGTTAAGTGTCTGTCTTCGGCTCAGGTCATGATCCCAGGGTCCTGGGCTCAAGCCTCACATCAGGCTCCCTGCTCAGCGGGAAGCCTGCTTCTCCCTCTCCCACTCCCCCTGCTTGTGTTCCCTCTCTCACTGTCTCTCTCTATCAAATAATTAATAAAATCTTAAAAAAAAACCTATAATTTTCTTTTTTTAAGATTTTATTTATTTCTCAGAGAGAGAAAGAGAGCACAAGCAGGGGGAGGGGAAGAGGCAGAGGGAGAAGCAGGCTCCCCGCAGAGGAAGGAGCCCAATGTAGGACTTGATCCCAGGACTCTGGGATCATGACCTGAGCCAAAGGCAGATGCTTAAATGACTGAGCCATCCAGGCATCCCTAAATCTATACTTTTCTAAAGAAACTTAGGTTACCAGAATTGAGCTTATCAGAGAGAGAGAAAAGATTTAAATGGACCAAATTTCCACAGAAGATACAGAGACAATTATTAAAGAAGTGCCACACACAAAGAAGCATCAAGCCCCTGGTCTTCTACCAAACCTTCAACAATCAGATAGTTCTAGTGTTCTATATATTGCTCTAGAACATTGAAGATTATGGCAGGCAGAATATTGCCTCTCTTCCCCCAAAAGATGTATTTAAATCCCTAAGACCTATGACTATGTCAATATACATGGCAGAGGAATTAAGGTTGCAGGTAGAATTAAGATTGCTAATCAGCGGACCTTGAAGTAGGGAGATTATCCTGGATAATCCAGAAGAGCCAATGCAATTAAAAGAGTCCTTAAATGTGGAAGAGGGAGGCAGGACAGTCAGCATCAGAGAGATGTGATGAGAGAGAAACTAGATCCTGTTGGCTTTGAAAATGGAAGGAAGCCATGAACCAAGGAACATGAGTGGTCTCCAGAAGCAGGCAAAGGCAACAAAATGGATTTTCCCTGAGAGCCTCCAGAAATGAATGCAGCCTGCCAATATCTCGGTTTTAGGTCAGTGAGACCCACTTTGGACTTCTGACCTCTGGAACTGGTAGATAATAAATTTATATTGTTTTAAACCATGAAGTTTGTGGTGATTTGTTACAGGAGTAAATAGCAAACTAGTACAAAATACTAATACAAAAATAAGGAAAACTTCCTCATTCTTTTAATAAATTGAGTATAACCTAATTTTGATACCTAAACCTGATGAAGACTCTCCCAAAAAAATGGAAGAAACTGCAGACCACTATCACTTATGAATATTGATACAAAAGGATTAGCTAAATTATTTATAAACAGGATCCAATGCCACATAAAGAAAATAAGATAACCATGACTAGTTGGAATTTATTCTAATAATTTAAAGGTTTTTTTAATATTAATAAATCTATATTGATAGATCTAGGGCAAAAATATGATTATCTCCATAGATGCTCAAAAAGCCTTTCACAGGGGCACCGGGATGGCTCAGTTGGTTAAGTGTCCAATTCTTGATTTCAGCTCAGGTCATGACCTCAGGGTCATGAGATTGAGCCCTGTGTTGGGCTCCACACTCAGCATGGAGTCTGCTTGAGATTCTCTCTCTCCCTCTGTCTCTGACCCTCCCCTGCTCTCTCTCTCTCAATAAAATCTAAAAAATAAAAAAAAAGCCTTTGACAAAAATCTAATACCCATTCCAGGTAACAGCACTGAAGAAAATAAGAATTGAAGGACATTTTCTTAACATGATAAAACACCTTAATGTGATAAAAAAAAAAAATTAGTCCTAAAGCCATTATTTTACTTAAATGTAGAAATGCTAGGCGGATTTCCATATAAATCAGGAAAAAGGCAAGAATATGCACTACTTCCACTACTATTCAACACTGTACTAGTGATATTAGTCAATGCAATTAGAGAAGAGAAATTAATCAGAGGCAAAGATTTGGTAAAGAGGTAAAACTGTCTGTCTTTACACCATACAACAGTATAACTGGAAAGCTCTAGAAAACCAATGGTCAATGATAAAACTGCCTCAAACAGTACAAGCATTCAGTAAGGGAGCAAAATATAAAATTAACAGACAAGTCCATATAACTTTCATATAAACAAGTGGTATCTAGAGAAAATATGGAAGAGAAACCCCAATTTACATTAGCAACAAAGAAGATTGAATACATAGGAATAAAGTTATCAAAAAATATATAAAACTCATATGAAGAAAACTTAAAATTACTCTGGAAAGACATAAAAATAGACAAATGAAAAGCATCTCACATGATTGAAAGGGTGCTTCAGCATCATAAAGATGTCAGTTCTCAGTTAATTGAAGCAATCCTATTAAAAATACCAATAAGCCTTTGTTTTATGAACTTAGACACATCGATACTAAAGATTATGTGGCAAAACAAACATGCAAGAATACCCAGGAAAATACTAAAAAGGAAAATCTATGCCAGGGGACTAGACTTATCAGACATTAAAACATACTACAAAGCTTTTATAATTAAAAAGTGTGGCACAGGCCTATGAATAGACCATAGATCATAGAGCAGTAGAACAGAATAGGAAGCCCAGAAGTAGAACTAAGGATGGATGGAAATTTAGTATACAATAAAGATGGCATCTCAAATCATTGGGACCAAGATGGACTTTTAATAAAAGAGGCTGGGTAGCCATTTGGAAAAAGATACAATTAGATCTATACCTCATGTCATACGCAAGAATAAACCTCAAATGCATCAGGGGTCTAAATTTAAAAGAAAAACCAACCACACAAGTTCTGAAAAAAAATGAATGGATTTGACTGTAACAGTAGTGTGGGAAAGACTCTCTAACTATGACTAAAAATACAGAGGCAATAAAAAGTTTGACTGTATAAATTTTTTGTAAGTCTGAATGGTAAAAACTACCATAGACATAGTCAAAAAACAACTATCAAACCAGGAGAAAACATTTGTGCATGTGTCACAGATAAAAGGTGATATCCCTAGTATGTAACAACTCTTTGAAAATGCAGAATCAAGGATCAAAAACCCAATAGAAAAATGGGAAATCAACAATTTACAAAAAATATAAAAATAGCCCTTAAACATATGAAAATTGTCCAAAATTTCTTATAAGTAAAGAAATGAAAACTAAAACAACATTGAGATACCATTTTTTTACCCATTGGATTGCTAAAATGAAAAAAATATGACAATATATTTGACTGGCAAAACTTTGGGAAATACTCTCCTATGTTGCTGGTGGGAATGCAAACTGGTACAAATCTCTTGTAGGAGGATAAATCTAACAAAACTATGTATGTTCTCATTTTTTGATCTAGAAATTGCACATCTGGGATTTTACTTTGAAGATACATTTCTAACAACACACAACCTTGTTCATTACAGCATTGTTTGTAGCTGAAAAATATTAAAGAACAACCTAAATGCCCATTTATACTGGATATCTAAATCATGCTATAGTCATACAGTGGAATTCCATACAGCAGAGAAAACAGAGGAGTAAGATAACATGAATCAGCATGGAAACATCTAAAAAATGTAAGTTTGTGTTAGGATGATATATACAGTACGATGTTTATATGATTAAAAACATGCAAAAAGCAATGTTACATATTGTTTATGTTATAAATATTTATGTGGTAAAAATATAAAAACCTTTTTGGAGTTGTAATACCAGCCTTCAAGATGGACCCAATGATTCCCCCTTCTGATATTCATAGCATTGTGGAGTCCTGTCCCACACTGGATTAGGGCTGGTCTCTGTCATCAATAGTATATGGCAGAAATGATGGTAAGTCACCTCCAAATTAGGTTGTAAAAAACTGTGGCTTCCATCTTTAGCATCCCATTTTCAATTTCTCTCTGATTTGTTGCTGGAGGGGGAAGCAAGTTGCCATGTTGTGAGCAGCCCCAGGGAAATGCCCACACGGTGAGGACTGAAGTCTCCCACCAGCGAGGAACTGAGGTCTGCCAACATGTGAATGAGCGTGAGGAGTATTCTTAGCCCCAAACAGTGAGAAGTTTCAGACAACAGCTTGACAGCATCCTCATAAGAGAGTCTGAGCCAGAACCACCAGCCTCGACCAGCTAAGTCTCTCCTGGACACCTGACCCATAGGAACTGTGTCAAGTAATAAATGTTTGTTGTTTTAAGCAGCTATGTTTTGTGGTAATTTTTATGCAGCCGTAGCTAACAAAGACTTGAGAGGGATGGTCATGAGATCATGGAGTGGTACAAAGTGGTCTTCACTTTTATCTGAAATATTTTATTTATTTATTATTTATTTTTTTTAAAGATTTTATTTATTTGTCAGAGAGAGAGCATGCGCGCACACAAGCAGGGGAGTGGCAGGTAGAGGGAGAAGCAGGCTCCCTGTGGAGCAAGGAGCCCAATGTGGGACTTGATCCCAGGACCCTGGGATCATGACCTGAGCCGAAGGCAGACGCTTAACCAACTGAGCAGCCAGGGGTCCCTGAAATATTTTATTTTTAAAATAAAATATCAAAAGCAAATATGGCAAGATGTTAAGGCTTATCAAACTTAGATAACTAGCAAGTAGTTGTCATTATGTAATTTTTTGCACTCATCTGAATGTTTAGAACATTTCACGTGCAGAAAAACAGTGCTTTTCAAGGTTGCTCCTTACTGGCAGCAAGACATCCTCCACCGCCGTGCAAACCTGCGGTGGGGGATCATTCTGCTCTCTTGTAACTAAATGTGCCAACTCTTTTCTGAAAGCTTTTATAAGCCACTTACACTTTGCAGGATTAAAATACAGAACTTTAGAAGCTAACATTTTTGGGTGGGTTGTGCTATGTAATTTGGGTTTCTGTTAGGACATATGAGAAACAATATTTAACCGGACATTTTTATATAAAAATTGTGATGCTGGGGTCCCTGGGTGGCGCAGTCATTGGGCATCTGACTCTTGGTTTTGACTTCGGTCCTAATCTCAGGGTCATGGGATGAAGCCCCGGGAGGGGGCTTGTTCCTCTCCCTCCCACTTTGCTCCTCCCCCCCCTTTAAAATAAATAAAATCTCTAAAAAATTGTGATGCTTATAAACTTTCTAAAAGCCCTCATATTTGGAT
Organism: Halichoerus grypus; assembly: GCF_964656455.1. Lineage (NCBI taxonomy): Eukaryota > Metazoa > Chordata > Mammalia > Carnivora > Phocidae > Halichoerus > Halichoerus grypus. The sequence continues at coordinate 71,408,301 of NC_135715.1, forward strand.
AATAAATACATCAAGAACAGGTTGTCAATACGATTTAAAGCTGAAAAATTGTATATGGGTTCTGGTAAAATTATTTAATTAAGAAGCAAATCAAAATGCTTAAGCCATAGCTACTTAACATGGTTATAAAGTGATTATTCAAATGAAATTAATTAGTCACAAATTCCCCCAAGAACATTAAATTACTCCCCAGTGTCAGAAAAACTGGCAATTTTACTCTTTCATTAAATATATGCTGGGTTATTTTCTTCTCCTGGAAATATGGGAAGCAATCAAATACTTACTGGTCAGTTTATACAGAAAGATCAGAAGCCCTTTAGTTCCACAACCAATTTAGGAATGGTGAACAAGAAGAAAAACTTCTTGAGGCTATTTAATAACTATACGCAAAATTTTTTTTAAAAAAGGAAAAAAAAAATACCCTGTCATTACTGAGCTTGTCTTCAGTGGCCCCTCATTTGGAGTCAAGTAAGGATTCCAGGAGAATGGGCTTTCAGGAAGGCAGAAGGAAACCGGGCCTCCCTGTTTATTAGAAGTTTAGCTTAAAACACAATTTTGAGCATATCTGCTTTTGGTCATTGCCCAGCTATTTTTCCTTGCCTTCTACTTTGTCATGAGGACAAGCACTAAGGGGAAGAGGAGAAAGCACATCTTGTCTCTACCCAATCTTTATCCTTTCTTCATTCTGTTTGTAACCTAGGTCTACACTCTAGAAGCAGTTCTGGAAGGCTGAGATGACATGGGGCTGACCCAGGCATTAGTGAAGGATTGAATCTCCCAGTTAGGTGGCCTCAGTCTGGGGAAAATAAGCCACGAAAGCCTCCCGTGGCTCTAAGGGCAATGTTCAAACGGTATCTCAGTGGAAAGAAATAAGCTTGAATCTCAAGTCAAGGAGCTTGCCCTTTATTTTGGTGACCCTCTGACCCTGGAGAGCTGCTAGAACATTTTTAATAGGGAAGGGATGTAAGACTGGCGTTTTAGGTAGCTCCCTCTGTGAAGCAATCAAAACTGCAGACAGTTGATATACTAGACAGAGCATGGATGGAATGTCCTGGAAAGATAAATATAGATGTAAGAATATATATTTATGAGAAAAAATTGGACAGGAATAAGGCAAGTAGGGTATATGCAAACCCAGTTATATATATGACATATAATGTATAATTTTATACAGTAAAAAAATACAGTTTTATGTAAAGAGATTTATTATGAGGAATTGGTTAATGCAAGCATGCCGGCTGAAATGTCCCATGATCAGCTGTTTGCTAGCTGGAGACTCGAGAGAGCTGATGCTCTGGTTCCCATCTGAGCCTGGAGGCCAGTGTTTCCACTGAGTCCAAGGGTGGGGGTGGGGGGGCGGTGGACAATGTCCCAGCTGAAGGCAGTTAGGCAGAAGGAATCCTCTCTTACTCGGCCTTTTTTGAGTAAAAGGCTGTTTTGGACCAACTGATTGAGACAAGGAAAGGGCATTCTGCTTTAGGCAGTCAACTGCTTCAAATGTTAACCTCATCCAGAAACATCCTCACACATACACCAGAATAATGTTTGAGCAAATATTTGGGCACTCCATGGCCTAGTCAGGTTGACACATAAAACGAACCATACAGAGGGTTTTGATGACTTTGGTGCCAAAATGAAACAGAATAAACAAGGTTAGGAGAAGGGGGCAGGAAATTGACGAGCACTGTCTGGGATCCGCTGAATCCATGTTCCTGGCAACAGGTGGAAACCACACGCGAGAAAGTGGATGTACAAACTGGGGTGCCCAGGGCTAGAGTTTGGGGAGCCTTTAGCACACACATGCAGTCACCGGGACAGGATTATCCAGGGATGGGTTGAGAAAGAGGAAACCAGTTAAAAAAGAGAGTGACAGAAATGGTAGAAAACAAGGAAAATCAGAAGAATGTTGTATCAGAGGCTAAGGAAGTAGAGTTTCCACAATTCAGGGGTGACCACAGTTGTCAGCAAAGAGATTCAAGTTAGGGATTGAAAAATATCTTTCAGTTCTGGCAATCAGGCTCTCGCTGGGGAGGTCCTCCCTCAGTGAAAGCAGCACCCACAGGGGGGACGTGGAGTGCGGGCGCTGTATTTTAGGTCAGGGAGTGTGTTTGGAGCATGAGAGCGGTTGGGAAGGAAGAAGCTAAAGAAATAAGTGAGCAGAGATGGTGAATGGAGCAGGGCCCCAAAGCAGTGGCCGTGGACTCTGATCAAGACAACAGGCATGCATGTGGGGCCAAGGGGCAGGGGGAGAGGAATTTAATTAGAATCACAGGAGGGTGCTACTCATCCGCTGAGACTGGTGAGAAACAAACAAGAGTTCATAGAGTTGTGTATAATTTTGTAGGGAAGCAGGGGTGTGAGAAATTGGGGGAGATCATGCTTAATGGTCTTATTCTTCATGAGGAGGCAGAAGGCAAGGTTCTCTGCTGAGAGAGAGGTGGGCCTTTCATTTAAGAGGGTGGGTAGAGGACATGCCTCTAACTCGCCTCCATCCCTCCTAAAGTTCAGGTTTAAGTTTGTAAGCATTTATTGGAAGGAAATACAGAGAAATGAGAAAATAGTTTCACAGACCAACTTTCCAGAGGACTGGAATATATAGAAGACTAAACAGCTCTGAATGGCTCAATAATATAAATTATTCAAGAGGTTGTCCTGGCGATCTTATCATCCCTCACTAACAGGTGTTCCTTGCTTCCTCCTCTTGCAACTGTGCCATATGCATGATTCAGCATTTTCCTACACTTTCTATTTGTTTTTTTGCAACTGCTACACATTAGTACCTATATTTTCTTTCTCTTTCATGTTTTATACTTACTCATGAATTGTACTGCTTCTTGGGTTTTGCTTGCTACTTTCTCTTTTTCAACTTTGGATTCTACTATCATCTGCTGACTCGATTATTATATCTCAAAAACAAAGTCCTCATGAGGGAGGCTCCTTTTGGTTCCAACAGACATTCTCTAGTACAGCACATGCCATTGGATAGAGTTCTTGTCTCAGGCAGTGGTTACATTTGTTGGGACTGCGGGGGGGGCGGGGGTTGGCTACCAAGCATAGTGACTTAATCAAAAGGCACTCAAATATCATAGGTAACTCTTACATAGGTAGTTGTGATCAGAATTTGAAAGGAGTAACAAATCCATGCATGGATTTCATATTCAGAAATATGCAGAACTAAACGAAAAAGATACGATATTTACACACACACACACAAAATTATTTAAGTCCTGAATAAATGAGGTCAAGACTATTTATTTTTTTTAAAAGATTTTATTCATTTATTTGAGATAGAGAGAGCATGAGCAGGGTGAGGGGCAGAGGGAGAAGCAGATTCCCCACTGAGCAGGACCTGGCCAGGACCCCAGGATCATGACCTGAGCCAAAGGCAGATGCTTAACCAACTGAGCCACCCAGGCTCCCTGACTATTTCTTATTCTTGAGTAAATGACCCTATATTGTAAAGATGTTGATTTCTTTCAAAGTAATCTATAAATCCAGTGCAATTAAAATTTAAATCCCAATGAGCTTTTTTTCAAGCTTGACAGTTATTTTAACAATTCAGCTGGTAAAAAAATGTATGAGAATAGCCATGAAAATTTGTTCAAAAATAATAATGATGAGAAAATGTTTGAGATCTCTCTCTCTCTCTCTCTCTCTATATATATATATATATATGCACATACACATATACACATACATGTGTTTGTGTGTGTTGTCCTGGCCCAGATATTGATAAGTCAATCAAAGGAACAAAAAGAGAGCCAGAAACAGAACCATGTATGCTTCAGAACTCAATAATATAATATAGATGGCATTTCAAATCCATGGTAAATGATGGAGTATTCAATCATTGCTGTTGAATCAATAGGCTACTTATGTAGAAAAACAAAAAGGTGAACCCTCTACCACAAATCATGTATCAAAATAAATTTCAATATGAAATTAAAACTATCAAGATATCAGAGGCAAATATATAATAGTATCATTATTAAACTTGGGGAAGGAGGGTCTTCCTAAGCATGAAATCAGACTTGTTAAGCCATAAAGGGAATAATCTTAAATTTGACTACATAAAAAGCACAATCTTAGGGCACCTGGGTGGCTCGGTCAGTTAAGCGTTTGAGTCTTGATTTTGGCTCAGGTTGTGATCTCCGGGTTGTGAGATTGAGCCCACTTTGGGCTCCGCACTGAGCGTGGAGCCTGCTTGAGATTCTCTCCCTCCCCCTCTCTCTGCCCCTCCCCCATCCCCTGCTGTCTGGTGTGCACACACATTCTCCCCTAAAAAAATAAAAGCACAATCATGTATGTTAAAAAACAGCATAACAAAGTGAAAAGAAATCTACAGATTGAAGAAAATATTTGCAACACATATGATAGGTACAATGCTAATATCTTGGAGGGCACATGTTGTGATGAGCACTGGGTCTTATAGGCAACTAATGAATTGTTGAATGCTACATCAAAAACTAATGGTGTACTATATGTTGGCTAACTGAACATAATAAAAAATGCTAATATCTCTAATATGTTATTTATCATAAATCAAGAAGCAAAAGACAGCCAGAGAGGGAAAAAGAGGAGCAGAGGATGAGGACATGCCCTATCTCCTTTGAATAATAGCAAAGAGCATAAGATTTGAAATTTTAAAAAGGTATACCCATGCCTACTCTGCCAATGTACCATGTGTACCTCTAAATTACTAAGCATGCTATTTTTGGGGGAGAGAGTAAGCTTAATACTCTCTTAATAGGAATGAATGCAGTTTAGCCTTAATCCTGGCTATTGTTGACAAAGGGACATCCTATGACCGCCCCCCCACCCCATTCAGTACATGAAAGAAAAAAGGCCAGATTTCAGATTCCAGAGTAGATTATAATCTGCTCTTATTAGATAATAAGTCTTTTCAGGTTATTAAACAAATGTCACAGTAATAACATCACATGATCTACTCTTTTCCAGAACCTTGGGTCTTTACCTCTTCATAATTTCTGTGCTGCCCAGAGATGTTCTTAAGGCCTCAAACACATTCATAAGTCCCTCAAATGCAAAGTCCACATCCTTGTTTCTTCTTGATTTGCCCCCCACTGTTTTACTGTAGTTCCCCATTCATACTTCATACGTGCTGACCACTTGCTTACATACACATCCATTTCCAGATACAACATTCCTTCTTCCAGGTCAGACCTTTCTGAGATCATTTTTTCTCATTTGGAAGTTCCTTTATTGAGAGCCAGTAGGTGGGTACATCTTTCAGTGTTTGTCTAAAAATATCTGTTTTTCCCTCAATTTTTGAAAGACAGTTTCACTTGGGAGTACTATAGCAGGCTGATGGGTAATTTTTCCCAGCCCTGTTTATTCTACTGTTCTCTGCTCTCAATCATTTCTAAGGAGTTAACTTTGCTTAACTGTTGCTCTTTTAGTAGTTACTCCCTCCCCCTACCATGATTGCTATAACAATCTTCTGTTTGTTTTTTGTGTTCAGCAACTACACCACACAGTATTTAGGGAGTGAATTTATTTTATTTACTTTGAATCTTTTTTTTTTTTTTTTGGTAAGTCTGAGGATTTATGTCACTTATTAATTCTGAAAAATCCTTTGTCATTATCATTTTCAATAATGCCTCTCCCAATTCCCTCTATTCCTTTTTTCTGGGATTCTCATGACATATGTTGGTCTATTTCATTCTATTCTGTGGCTCTTAACCTCTTTGATATTTTCCATTTTTTTGTCCTTTCAGGCTATATCCTGTATGATTTTTTCAATCTGTAGTTCGTGAATTATCTGTTCCATAGAACTCCCCTATTAAGTTTCAATTATTATGTTTTCAAGTTTGAGAATTTCTACTTGATTCTTTGATAATTTTTGACAGTCTCTGAATCATATTTTGGATTCTGTCTCTTTTAAAACCACATAATATGCATACTTTTTTTTGAACACTATGATAATTTTAATATTGGAAATCTTCTGGATGTGGCTCTGTTGTTTGTTATTTCTGCCGACTTTAACGTGAGACTTTGTGTGGATGTGTTTTGTGATTTTTAAAAATATTGTGTGCTCCTCTTTTTTGGAACTCTATCCACAAGAATCCTTTGAGGCCTAGTTAGAGAATGCATTCCTCTTGCAAGATTTTGCTTTTATCCAGACCCCAGGTCATTTCAAATTTAAATTCTTGCCTTAACAGTTTTTTGAGATTAGGCAAATAGTATAATGAGAAACATGTGGGCTGGCCAGTGGTCACACATTATCAGGGAAAATTTTCAAATATTTCTTTGTACCAGCATGATCTTTAAATTTCATTTTTTAAAATTATACAATATATCAAACACACAAGAAGTATGGCAAATAATACAACAGGGATGTGGACGTATAATACGAAGATCAAATCAACAGTTTTTGTTTTATTTGATCCACTTTTTTTTTTCTTTCGAATTTAAAACTGTTTCACAATTCTCTTTCTTTCTTGGAAAAATGTGTCAATTTGTATTAACAAAATATAACAATTATGTTCAAAGAGATGGAATACATGAGCCAAGATAATGATTTTACTCAAATACACATAAACCGAAACTCGTTTAATTTATGAGTAGGATTAGGGGTTTAAATCAGGGCTTGAAGGGAATGGTACGCATTTGGAATAGTTGTCAAGAGAAACTGGAGGAGAGGATGAAAACAAATAAAAGGTTGATAAGCAACAGCCCCGAGAGCACCACTGCGGTTGGAGGCTCACAACCATGAGCAACCATGTTGCAGAGTCCACGTACGACTGTGGAGTTTGCTTGGTGCGTCTGGCAGAAGGACAAAGAGCTAGGGAACCCACAGGTAGAGTAGTTTACAGAAGTGCTTCTCAGATTTAAGGTAAATACAAATCCTGGTATCTTGTTAACATGTTGTATTTTGTAAAAAGGGAAATACCCAGATGTTCTGACAGATGTTGGCTACAAGGCCATAGTAGACACTGATACCTACTGTCCAGGTGCTGAGCACTATCATGCACCCCCCTGTTAGATTAGGAACATATGGGAGTCAGATAATTAATGGCATTGTGAACCAAGTTCAAATAAAAGTGGGTCCCCTGAGTCCATGGACCTCAGTGATTATTTCCTTAATTCATAAATGTATGATCAGAATGGATGTACTTAGCAATTAGCAGATCCCTCACATTGCTTCCTTTGCATGTAGAGTAAGAACTAGTGAAGGAGCAGCCCATTAAACTGTCACACCCAGAGTAAGGTAGTAAATTACAAATAGGACTGTATCCTAGAAGGAAGGGCAGAGGTTAGTGCCACTCTCAAAGACTTAAAGGATGCCAGGCTAGTGTTCCTCATTATATCCCCCATTTATTTTTTATTTTTTTAAAAGATTTTATTTATTTATTTGTCAGAGAGAGAGCATGCACAAGCAGGGGGAGCAGTGGGCAGAGCGAGAAGCAGGTTCCCCGCTGAGCAAGGAGCCTGATTTGGGACTCGATCCCAGGACTCTGGGATCATGACCTGAGCTGAAGGCAGGTGCTTAACTGACTGAGCCACCCAGGCGTCCCTCATATCCCCCATTTAATTCACCAGTCTGGCCCCTGGAAAAAAAACAGATGGATCATGGTGAAAGACACTGCCCCACCACAAACCTAACCAAACAGCAGGCTGAATACGCCTGGTGTGGTAATATTTACTAGAGCGGATGAACACAGATTCTGGTGTGTCCTATGTGGCTGTTAAGTTAGTAAAGGCAGTCCTCATGCCAATCAGAGCAAAGCAGTTAGCCCTCGATGGGATGAATAACATTACTCAGTGAAACCGTGCCCCAGGGCCATGATAGTTCTTCTGCTCACGGTCATAGTAAGGTCTGTGGACTTAGGCCATGTGAACATCTGCAGAATTGGTCCATTAAACTGATGAAATCATGTTAATCCAACTGGATGAGCAAAAAGTGGCAAGTACAGTGAAGGTCTTGTTAAGACACATGTGCTCCAGAAGGAAGTGATAAACTCTTCAAAGATACAGGGGGCCAACACATTGATAATGTTTTTAGGAGCCCAGTGGTCTATGGCAAGGCAGAACATTTCCTCCAAAGTAAAGGACAACTTATTGTATCTTGCACTTCCTAATGTTAGGAAAGAAATATAACCCTTGGTAAGCTGCTTTGCATTTTGGTGGCAGCATATTCCTCACTGAGAAATACTGGTGTGGCCCATTTATTAGGTGACATTCAAAGAGTTCTGGAGTTGGTCTTAGCCATAGTCCTAGCAGCTCTGCCATTTTCCTACCTGGCTTCCCTTACTCTCTTATGGGTTTTCTTGGCACACAATTCCCTGATAATTCATGTGCTCTCAGATCTGTGTCTCAGACTGCTTTTGGAGTACTCAACCTAAGACAAATTCATAGAAGGAATGAGGTAGCTACAGGTAAGCGGGGAGGGCTGGGTTTTATTTGATGGCCAAGGATTACAGTGATGAAAACAAACCATGGTTATAGGTGATTGGCCTAACGTACCCTAACTGGATGCAGATCTTGGACAGAGGCTGCCCTGATGGGCCTGGGTGAGGACTGCCTCCCAGTGAGTGAACAAGGCTGAAAACCTCATTCTGTTCCCTGGATACTGGCTTGTCATCTCCCCAGGAGTGTTTGGTTTTGGGAACTGCAGACATGCTGTACACATATTTGGAGAAAAGACTTCTCAACAAAGGTGCTGCAGCCCCTCCTCCAGCCCCATGTGGCTGACTTGGATTTCTTCCTTGGATTCCATGCAGACATGATGGTAGCTACATAATTTTGAATTTAAATTCATTTAAAAAATGTATCTAATACCGGGGCACCTGGGTGGCTCTGTCAGTTAAGCGTCTGCCTTCGGCTCAGGTCATGATCCCAGGATCCTGGCATTGAGCCCCGTATCGGGCTCCTGGCTCAGTGCTTCTCCTTCTCCCTCTGCCTCTCCCCCTGCTCATGCTCTCTCTCTCTGTCTCAAATGAATAAATAAAATCTTTAGAAAATGTATATCTAATATCAAGCACTGTGATAGTCACAATCTTCACTCCTAATATTACATTTTTAAAATGTATGTTACAGGGCACCTGGGTGGCTCAGTTGGTCAGGCGACTGCCTTCGGCTCAGGTCATGGTCCCGGAGTCCTGGGATCGAGTCCCACATCGGGCTCCCGGCTCGGCAGGGAGCCTGCTTTTCCCTCTGACCCTCTCCCCTCTCATGCTGTTTCTCTCTCTCTCTCTCTCAAATAAATAAATAAAAAAAATCTTTATAAAAAAAAATAAAAAAATAAAATGTATGTTACAAATTTTATGGTGATTTGTAATAATTCTTTTCATGTCATTAATTCATTCAACAAATATTACTCTATGCTTTCTATACATCAGGCACTATTCTAGGCTAAACTAATAGTGACTGAGATTTTTTTCCACACAGCATTTTCCTATACAGATTTAAATGCCAGAGAACTGAAACATAATACACCAAGAGTTATTATATATTGATTGTAAGTTCTCTGTGTTTGTGTTTTTGAGTGTTTTGGGAGGTGGCACTCTTTGCTTCTTTGGATTATATTCTTCTAGACCAATGCAAACCATGTGACTGTGCTTTTAAAAAGTCTTTCATCATCTCTGCCAGTGTTCTGTCCCACATGGGTGACTGAGTGACATCTTAACCACAACTGAGGACAAACACATAAAAATACAAGTTCCCAAGTCCACACACAATTATGATTAGTTTCATGAAGCTTGTAGAAACAAGACCCCAAGACTGTCTCAGTGTAGCTGGGTGCCATTTATTTCATTTCAAATCTGACAGCATGAGAGACAGACGAGGACTTTTTTCTCCTCTTCTCAGCTTTCCACTGATGAATTTTGCAGGGCCCCAATTTTAAAAAGATCTGAAAGACACCATATTTTGAAAGCACGACACGGCAATGTTTCCCCTACCTGATAAATACATTAATGAATTCTGACAAAAAGAGTTATGTTCCTGTCTTCTTAAAACAGCCATTTAAGGAAAACAAGTAGCACCCCCTGAAGGGTTTGTTAAGTACAGCATAGCCTAGTGGAGTGATGATAAATATGGATTTCAGGCATTCTGATTAATAATCCTGGCCCTGCCATGCATAAATGCTATGGATTTTCTTAATAAAGCAAAACTCAGCTGGGACTCCATAGGTACATTTTGAGCGAGGACACCCCGCCTTCTCAACTGGCCCCATCCCCAAGTTTTCTCATCTCACTTAACAGCACCAAAATCACTCACCATCCAGACCAGGAACCAAGAAGACACCTCTGATTTCTCTCTTTGCCTTCACTGCCTCCCTGAAATCTAATCCACTCACAATGCTCCACCTTCAAAATATCTCCAAATTCACTTTTCACCACCTCCACCGTCATCCTGGTCCAAACCACCAGACCTCCTGCTTGGGTCATGTTCACCATCTCTAAACTGACCTCCCTGACTCCCCTCTGGTCTCCCCAGTCATTCTCCACAGAGCGGCCAGGGTTTTCTTTCAAACACATAAATCAGGTCATGCACTATCTACGTGAAAACCACCCAGCAGCACTGACCACAGCAAGTAAGCCACTTGATGGATGATATGAGTTCTCCTTAATGCTTGAGCTTTATTTCCTTCTATTTGCCTTCTTATACTTGGCATTCCAGCCACACCTTCTTGCTGTTTCTCAAACACCTCAAACCCATTATTGTCTCAGGACCTGTGCATTTCATGCTTCTTCTGGCTAGAACATTCTTCCCTCCACATTTTCACAAGGTTGGCTCCTTCATAACATTCAAGTCACCTATTCTTTGATTACCGCGAAGTAACCCACCCCACCCCCAGATACTCCTTATACCATTACCCTGGCTTATTGTCTTTGTAGCATTTGTAATTATATGAAATTATGTTATATGAAATTACATTATATTGTACATGTGTTTATGTCTTTCCCACTAGAAAACAAGGTCATGAGGACAGAAACTCTACCTTGGATCTCCAGAGCCTAGAATAATGCCTGGTATCTTGTAGGCATTCAGTAATATTTGTTGAATGCACGAATGATATGAAAAGAATCATTATAAAGTGCTATACAATTTGTACTGTATTTTAAAAAGTATAACATTAAAAATAAGATTGTGACTCTCACAGTGCTTAACAGAGATCTATTTCTTAAATCTAATTAAATTCAGGAAGGATTGATGGTACAGTTACATGTGCTCATTGTAGTATTGACCTTGTGGACAAAATCTAATGGGAACACAACCTGAGTCCCATCTTTGGTGTCATCCAAGAACCGTGTCCTTACCCCAGGTAGTGCCTGGGTCTTGGTGACTGGCTGGCTATATGACAAGGGAGGGAAGAACTCAACATCTCACTGAGATTCTGAGCATAGCTAATAGGGAGACCAGCAAGCCCACCGGTAATAATTAGGAAGTTATGAGTTACGTGAGTACCAATTTGGGAGAGAAGGTTAAGGTAAATTTTTCAAAGTTCCACTTGGTCTCCAGGAAATAGAGCAATAACATTTGTTCAAGGTCATTCCAGGCATTACCGTCAGAAAAGGAAAAAACAAAGGGCTATGGCCTTTGGACGCTGTGCTATTTTTCAGATCAAAGTTTGCCAAGCTGGGCAGTATTCTGGGCAGCCCTAGGGATCACTAGAAACTAAAACATACCAAAACAATAACAAAGGAATCTGGAAGTTTTGGTTGAATATAAGCTTGTTATCCCATCTTCTTCGTGCCTTTGCCTACAGCTGGCCCCCGAAAGAAGATGTGTCCAGTTACGTGAACTTCATTCATGCTTCCTTGAGGAATCCTGTGACTATCCTATGTATGGATTTCTCTAATTCAGTCCATGAAAAGGAATAGGCTTTTTTTTTTCTTTTTTTGCTTAAAACCATTCTGGATTCCCGAGTATCAGATATCACTGCAGAGATGATACACTTAAAACCATTTTTAAGTGTACAGCTCAGTGGCACTAAGCACATTCATATTGTCGTAAAACCACCACCATTATCTCTAGAACTTTTTCATCTTCCCGAAATGAAACTCTGTCCCTGTCAAACACTAACTCCCTAGGCCCTGGCAACCACCGTTCTATTTTCTCTCTCTAGGAATGGACTACTCCAAGTACCTCATATATCCACTTCTCAGTTTTAGCAATTGCTGAGCTAGGAATGTTTTCAAATGTCACTGCATCAAAACTCACATAAATGTACACCAAAAGTGTGAATTTTACTGTATGTAAAGGATTCCCCAATATATAAACCTGAATTAATGAAAATTCTTGCTTAATTTCCCCAGCACCAGGGTGGTCCAGAGAGGATGTGAGGTGAGTTGAGGACCCTTGTCTCAGCTGGATGTCCCTATGGTGTGGGGACTCAGCTCTGTTTTCCCAGCACTCTGCAGAGATCTCGAAGACCAAAAGTACACATGTGACAACAGGGATGAACTTGGGGGGCATCATGCAAAGTGAGAAGAGCCAGATGCAAAAGGACAAACACTGTGTGATTCTACTCATACGAGGTACCTGCAGTAGTCAAATTCACGGGGACAGAGAAGAGAATGGTGGTTGCCAGGGGCTGGGGGAGGGGAAATGGGGAGTCAGAATTTAATGAGGACAGAGTTTCAGTTGGGGAAAATGAAACAGTTCTGGAGATGGATGGTAGTGAAGGTTGCGCAACAGTGTACTTAACACAATTGAATTATATGCTTAAAAATGGTCAAATGGTAAATTTTGTTTTATATTTTATTATTTACTATATTTATATTTCACAATAAAAAATTGAAAAAATTTTTAAAAAGGATGGAGAGTGTGAAGAAGGTCCCTAAACCTCTCACGGGTACCCCCATTCTAGGATATTTCCCCCCAAAGCTGTCTGAAGATCAGACGTATCTAACTTAACCCTCCTGCTCACTACACACTGTATGTGACCACAGCAGAGTTCCTCTCACACCATCACCACAGCAGAGGGCTGGGGAGGGAGGTAGCCCTGGTATTGTGACACTTGTTTCAGGTGTAACCAAAGCCCTTGGGGCTCCACCAAGCCTGAAACCAACTGTAACTAGAATAGCTCTTCAGGAATTTCTCAAAAGTAATATGGTAGAACCATCCGCAGTGGCTCTGCTCCTGGTCAACAACTATTTCAGCCCAATAGGGACCCCAAAACATCTTTTCAGGCTCAATGTAAATGCATCTCACAAATCCACTGTTTGATCAATTGATCTGACTCATAAGCTACTCTTGACCCTCTCATAAACCCCTGACCCCTACACATACTTTGGATTAAACCCCTAACCCCACACATGATTCCCTACACTCTTCCAGGAGTTTCTATTTAAAAAAAAAAAAAAAAGGAAAGAGTATTGTCAAAACAACCTTTGGTTTCTCCTTTCTACTGGTAAAAAGAAACTATGATTAAAACTCAGATCAATTTCAATGAGAACAGAGGTATCGAGTATGTAACTATGTGTATGGGATCTTAATAAGCTTAATTTATAGGTTGTCATTGCTATGAGAAAAAGAATGGGGTGAAGAGATGCAGCTGGCCCTTTTTAATGGTAGTAAGAAATATTGCTGGGGGCAAGATAACAACCTTGAGCAAGCTATATACAGTAAGACATAAAATATGGACCTGTCTTTTTCAGTTCAAATGGATGTAAGACCTGAGAATGTGCCATCAAAAATCAAACACCAATGGAGCCAAACTCAAAGTTTACTCAGAGGTGATAATCCAATATAAGTCATTCATAAACCACATGTCCTAAGACATCCCCCCTATTTGCAATGCTGGCAAAGGTGGCTTAATTATTTTTCAATTTTAAAATAAAATGATCTATAATGGGAAAGTCAGAACTGACTTTGATGATTATAAACAACAACCTTTGGAAAAATGTCTATTAATGTCTTCTGCCCATTTTTTTTTAATTGGAGCATTCATTTTTGGGGTGTTTAGTTTTATAAGGTCTTCATATCTTTGCATACTAATGTCATTTGCAAATATCTTCTCCCATTCCATAGGTTGCCTTTTAGTTTCATTAATTGTTTCCTTCACTGTGCAGAAGTTTTTATCTTGATGAAGTCCCAATAGTTTATTTTTGCTTTTGTTTCCCTTGCCTCTGGAGACATATCTAGTAAGAAGCTGCTATGGCCGATGTCAAAGAGATTACTGCCTATGTTTTCCTCTAGGATTTTAATGGTTTTATGTCTCACATTTAGGTCTTTAATCAATTTTGAATTAATTTTTGTGTATGGTGTAAGAAGTGGTCCAGTTTCATTCTCCTGCATGTTGCTGTCCAGTTTTCCCCACACCATCTGTTGAAGATACTGTCATTTTGCCATTGGATAGTCTTTCTTGCTTTGTCAAAGATTAATTGACCACATAACTGTGTGTTCATTTCTGGGTTTATTATGGGTTTTCTATTCTGTTCCATTGATCTATGTGTCTCTTTTTGTGCCATTCCCACACTGTTTTGATCACTACAGCTTTGTAATATAACTTGAAGTCTGGAATGCCTCCAGCTTTGCTTTTCTTTTTCAAGGTTGCCTTGGCTATTCGAGGTCTTTTGTGGTTCCATACAAATTTTAGGACTGTTTGTTCTGGCTCTGTGAAAAATGTTGTATATTTTTTAAAATTTAAATTCAATTAGCCAACATACAGTACATCATTAGTTTTTGATGTAGTGTTCAATGATTCATTAGTAGCTGTTGGTATTTTGATAAGAATTTCATTAAATGTGTAGATTGCTTTGGGCAGTATAGACATTTTAACAATCTTTGTTCCTCCGATTGATGAGCATGGAATGTCTTTCCATTTGTTTGTGTCTTCTTTAATTTCTTTCATCAGTGTTTTATAGTTTTCAGAGTACAGGTCTTTTACCTCTTTGGTTAGGTTTATTCCTACGTTATCTTATGGTTTTTGGTGCAATTGTAAATGAAACTGATTCCTTAATTTCTCTTTCTCTGCCTCATTATTGTTGTATAGAAATGTAAGATTTCTGTACGTTGGTTTTGTATCCTGTGACTTTACTGAATTCGTTTATCAGTTCTAGCAAAGTTTTATGGAAATGTTGAATCGCTGAATTGTACACCTGAAACTGATATTACACTGTATGTTAACTAACTGGAATTTAAATAAACTCTTAAAAAGTAAGCAACAACCTCAGTTTTTAGCTGTTTTGATAACTAAGAAGCCAAAATAAAATACGAATTAAATTCAAGCTCTCTGCATGTAGACAGAGGCAGACTTTAGATCCTAGAGAACAAAGATTATTCTCAGTAATCTCTTTGCCTGAGTAGATTACCAAGGAAGGCAACTAGATGCCATTTTGTTGGACTCCTATCTGTAGACATGCTGCATTTTACCAAATGGTCCTTCATCTTACCCAAAAAATTAATCAAGTAAACTGTAAATATAATGAGAAGTGAACAAAGCCAACCTTCCTGATCTTAATTTTTCCACTCGTGATATTAGCAAATTCACAGTAGCCTGTCACAGTGCTAAACTGAAGATCAACTAAGGGAAATACACTGGGATTGAGAGTAGACCTGGAATGAGTTATAACCTCCCCATCCTGGCCGCCTGCCCAACCAGTGTGTTAATTTCACATAGGCTGGTGGAGTTGCGGGACAACCCATTTGGGCTTTGGGTGCTCAGAGCCACAGGGATGCAATTTCATAGGAGAGTATGACCAAGTTCTGTGCCCCGGTAAATGCATGCTCAGAGTGAAGCACTGATAACATCATATAGATGTGACATATATGTGCTATGTATCGAGGTGTGACAGGTGAAGAGAGTTCCAGTCTTAATATTAATAGGTGTAAATATCACTAACAGGATTTTAAAATGCTGACTGCACCGATAGGACCTCAGTTCCCTAGACTGTGGAATGTACCATATTAGTCTCAGTAAATGGCATCATCAGCCACAGGGCTAAGCAATCTGAAGCCAAGCTCTCCCTAAACACCTCTCCTAAGCAGCCCCAAGGCCAATTTTGCACCCAGTCCTACTGACTGCTACCACCCAAGTATCTCCTCATGTTATCTGCTTCTCCTGGCTCCACTGTCATCCAGGATGCTGTCACCTCTTGGATCCTCACTCTAACAGCCCCCCCCACTGACCTCCCTGAATTCACTCTGTCCCCTCCATCCTCTGCTCACCCTCTGCAAGAGTAATCTTCATGGGCACACAAAGCTGATTGTTACACATCCCCTCCAAAGCCCAACCTGCTCTCTACTGTTCTTAGGATGGTACATCATGCATGTGACATCCCCACCATGCTCCTCTCTGCAGAGCCTCGTGGTCTCTTCTCTATCCATTTTTCATGCTTATGGTCCCACCAGCCTTCTCCCATCACAGGGGCTTTGTGCTGACACTCCTGCTGCTTAGGATATTCATCCTTTTTCCTCCTCACCTATGAAAAGGATCCTTCAGTTCTCAGTTCAATCGTTACTTCCTTAGAAGTAATTTCCTGCCTCTCTCTCCTAGGAGAGGTCACCTCTGCTCTTGTGTGCGCTCACTGTACCACGTGCCACTCCACTGTCCCACCCATTACAGTTCTGATCTTACACATATCTGTAAGTTCAATGAATTTACTTATAACCTGTTACCCCCTCCCCGCCAGCTCCATCCCAGTGCCTATCATCCTGCCTAGCACACAGCAGGCTATCAATAAATACCGGTGGAATGGAGAAATGAAAACGTCAAGATTCTGGGGCTTGAAATCTTCAAATCCTTGGAGTGGAAGGTCTACCAAGACACAAGTGGCAAGACTTAATAGCAAAAGGAGCTGGCCCAGAGCCCCTTCCCTCGGTATATGGAGGGAACAGTCCTGTCAGGGACAGTGAGACTGATTTGCATATAGCTCTAAGCTCTGCCACGTATGCAGGAAAAAACTGCCATGCCTTTTCCATTTCTAAGACCTTTATTTAGAATGCAGGCTTACTGGAGTTACTCTCTTCTTAGGGGAGTAATTGGGTAGCTGGACTCAGTTGCTCAAGGATATGTTTATATGTACATACATCTGAAATGAATATAACACTCTATGTTAATTATATTTGAATAAAAAACTGTAGAAAAAATTCAACTCCTCATTAAAATTTGCTGACAAATATAAAGTGACAAAAACCCTCTCCTTGACCAAACTTTAGTCCAGCTCTTCTGAGCCCTCTTTATGACTAGGCTTCCGTGGGCCCTCTCTTCAGCCTGCCTAGCACCCTTTGGCCAGCAAGAATCATGCTTTATTAGTTTCCCAAGAATACCCCCTACCCTGATATCTTATCACCTTCCATATCTGATCAAATTTCTCATCACACCCTTGACACCTGTTGGCCTTAGACTGCCTTCAGCCAAGAATCCTGTCAAGTTCATTTAGCAAGAATCCTCCTGCCCTTGATGTCTTCTCTTAGTAGTTTCCCATCCCCTGCCCCCTCACTCTGCTCCTGGACTATAAATTCCCAGCTACCTTTGTTGTATTTGGAATCAGTCCAGTCTCTTTCCCCTCTAGTGATAGACATGACATCTATCACGATAGTCCTGAATAAAATTGTCCTTACTGTTTTAACAAGTAGCAGAGCAAGTGTTTTTTGTTTTTGTTTTTGTTTTTTTCACAAAAGGAAAGCTTTACCTGGTGAGGGTCCTACACCTTGGTGTGTCCTTTCATTTGTTCATTCTACCCATTTGTTTATTCAAAGCATTCTAAGTAGGTAATTCTTTCATCCTTCTCACAATTAGTGAGGGCCCCATGCAATAACAGGCTTCTTTATAAAATGAGCTGTATGTAGTGAAGTGGGGTACCCTGTCTGAGGCCACGTCTACCTTTCCCAGTGTGGAAAAGTGTTGGGAAGGATCTGATACAAAAGCTAAAATAATTATGACTCTCTGAACTGGTGGGAAACCAGTTCTTCTATTCTGGCAAACCAGGAAATGTCTCACTTTGGTTCATGCCTAGATGAGATGGCGTTGTGAGTGTTGGTGATTCTCTCACTGATTGCTCTGGCACACAGTGGCTCTATCCTATAGTTCATTTGTCTCCAAGCTGGTGTGAACGGACAGACCAGGAAAGGGAGGACTCCAGCAATGGCCGGCAATAGGCACCCTGCACTAAAGACTTCAGTACTGGGGGATACTGGGACCCACTGCCAAGTGTGGATGTGATGGGGCAGGGAGCTAAAGGAATTCTCTATCCTCCCTTTTCTGGAAGGTAGAGGAAGACAAGTAAGAAAAGTTCTGTAGAAGGAAGCAATTGAAACCCTCTTGGTTATCCCTGACATCTCTACCTCCTACCCACTCTCTGCCTGGGAACTTGGGTAATAAGATCAGGGCAACTCAGTCATCTGTGAGCGTGGCACGTCCAGCACCCAGGGCCGCCCCACCATCAATGCTCAGAGGACGGGAACAGGCCCAAAGAGTTAGTCTAGGGGCCAGAGAGACATTGAAACCAGAAATGATCTTCTGGTTGGACCATAAAAGAACATGTGTTGGGAAAGCATTCTGATAGAATGACCTTGTGTTTCTTGAAAATGTTGACTCATTTTCAGCCTGCCTTATGGCGCTAAGAATTTATCTCATCCTGATAAACTGTAGTCTGGAAGCCAGTGTTGGTCTTGTTCCCTCCTGGACACTGCAGCCCCAACAGCATGTCTGGCACACCTTTGACACAGAAGAAAAAAGTAAGCAATGGATGAATCTAACTGGAGTTGGGATTAAAATCTGGTCCCAACACAGTTGTTACAAACTGATACAGTGGTCCCCGCCCCCTAATTGTATTTTAAAAACTACAGCTAGATGTTTTTAGGCCCTTAGCACTACTTGAGCAGGAGTCGGAATCTGTTTTCAGCTGGAAATAAGTACGGTTAGAGGGCTTCAATGAAGACAGGCTGGTCACAGGAGCAGGGCTAGGAGCATTGCTGGCTGGGGTCCAAGCCTGGGGCTGCCATGTTTGACTGACTGGCAGACTGAGCAGAGGAGACTGTCTTGAGGCACTGGCTGTGTGTGGTACGTGTCCCTGGAGTGATGTCAGCAGCCGTGGCTGGACAGGCCTCCTGTACCCAAGCTGTCGTCAGGACTGAGATAAGAGAAAAGCCATAGAGAACACGATGCTCGGCGATCACAA